>NC_056746.1:389049929-389217429 GCF_019279795.1 Protopterus annectens
AAGTAGCACCCCAGGTGGCCCAGTATTTCACCTATGCATAAGGATGACCATATATTCAGTGCTGTGGCAAGACTGGGCAAATAGGACATCTTCCCAGGATTCCTGTTTGCAGGGGTTGCCATACATTTAAAAAAAGTTTTGACAACATGAGCACTTAATACAGTGCTTGCAGAGTAATTAACTGTTAAACTAGCCTATTTTCAAAACAGAACAGGGATATAGTTGGAAAGTTTCATCTACAGCAATCTTGCAAGCAGTCATAATTTTTTAAATGTTCACTGGGGAATGTATACCCAGAAGAGAGTGCAAAAGCTTGGTATTTACTAACAAGAAATAAACTGTTTTCAAGAGATGTGATGCACGTCTACCAGAATGCAATATGTTGTACGTTATCAAGAAGGATGTCTTGCTACATTTCTAATGGTTTTATTATTTGCTGTCATATTAAACAATCTGTAAAACCACGTATGTATATTTCAAAAACCTACACAGTGGAATAGCAAGACATTTCAAATATATGTCAATGTCCCATGTTGTTACTCCCTCCCACAAAAAGACAAGAACATGACAGCTTTTCAAGAGCTCTTTCTGTGAAGCTGGTGTTATATTAGTTGCATGGTGGGGGTCTTCTCCTACTAAGATTTTCTGAAAGTGATTTTCAGCAAAAACATGTTGTGCCATCAAAATTCAAACAAATTTATCGCCCATTCCTACAAACTGCCCCCTTTTAATGGTATACATGCTAATTATACAATTATAGATGTGTTAGCACATATGCTAAACATATTTACATTGAAACAATTCCTTCAACAATATTATAACAAGACCTTCTTGCTCTTGAAAATCAACCCCCCCTCACCCTTACTTCTGTTTTTTGTTTGAAGGATGATCATTTGGTAACAATGAAATCTGGAAAATGTTACCCCATAAATTAAGTAAGAGTGTGCTTAGCTACACTCATGAACTTGTAGCTCCTGATTCAGAAGTCATTTGTGAATCGTTGTTTCTACTTTTCTGATAGTGAATAGAATTGTATGTTTTTATTATATGTGCATAATAGCAAAATTTATTTATTATTTATTTATTTTACATTTGTTGACCGGGATAGTCCGACTGGATACATGTCCTTTTTCAGCGGAGGCCCGGGGAGAAAAGTTCCACAGCAATAACAATATACACATAGTTTTACAAAATACATATTTGAGAGTGGAGAGACAGATGCAGAGACAAAAAAGGCTCCACAGACAAAACAATATGCAAGTAGGTTTACAGATCTATGGAAGAGATGTAGAGACAGCTGTTAATTCACATTATTTAGTTTTCATTGGATGAGATATGATTAACAACTAGGCAAATAAGGGTCTACACAGTTATACTAAGATACAGTAAAGCAGCAATAGATTTTAATACACTCTGGTACAACATCGCAGCCATTATAACATATCAAGGATGGGTGAAGGATCAAAGAATACTGCAGCAGAACCAGGAGGATTAGTGGTCAGCTAAATAGTGATTGGATACAAGGCGCCAGGAGGCCCAGATTAGTACTAGTGAGGTAGGATAAGTGGTCGCTCAGGAAGAAACTAATCAGATTTTACACATGAACATAGCCATTGTGCCTTTAAGAATTGAGTTAGATTTTGTTTGAATTGAGAAGGGGAAAGTAAACTTCATGGGGAAAAAAACATTGTCCCGTTGCTTTTTGTTTAACTTTTAATCAATTCCAGCAATGGAGCTGGGAATTCTATAAACTGACAAATTTATGACTACATGACATATACAGAACAGCAGAGGATGGATATAAGTCCCAAAAGACACTTCATTGCCACATTGCACTGAAAAGAAAAACTCTCAAGTATTGCAAAACCTATACTTGCTACAGAGAGATGGACAGCATTGTCTCTAAAATCCTAAGTTCATTGAAATAACTTTCTTTAGATGTCATTCAAGAATACTACAGGGACACATCACAGTCAATCTGTGAATTAAGACAAGACAACAGAAGAAATACATTACACTTTCTATCAGACTTCTTTTGGGTTATCTTTTCTTTTAGGAATAGGAAATGACAACATTATATTAACTGGCATTTATTTATTTATTGCAGGGAAAAAGCATTGAGTATAATGATGAAAGAACTATCACAAATACTCTGACAAAGCTGTTTAAAGAAGATTATTCAATCAGCTATGAAATTAAAGTTTTTCTGTGACAACCAACTAACACAGTAACTGTATTATGGTGGCCACATACCATCTGTAATGAATTTAGACCATGTATTAAATGTTTTTCCATATGCTTTCAGTTGCCACTGTAGAATTGCTTATCTTCAGGATCTTCTTGACTGTGTCATTAACATTTCACAGCCTTCTATTTGCACTGCCTATATCACTGTCTGCAGCCATAATCATAAGTGCATCATGGCAGGAGGGCAGCTTAATCAGAATGTCCTGATTATGTTTTTGTATGTTCATTGTGAAAGCTATAATGCAACAGTGTACTGTAATTGAGCGAAATATGGAATTACCTTTCCGACTGTAAATGATTGCAATCATCTTCTAGTTTTATTTAGTAGCAAGACTTTTGCTATGATGGTTTTTAGATGAATGATTTCTAATATATTTTTTCCATCAGGATGGAAAACATGGCCATTATATTTGGTTAGAAATATGACCTCCTACCAGGTAAATGCAAATATGAAATAAAGAGTATATAGCAGAGGTTGCATTATGCAAAATTGATTTTATAGACTTGACCTGAAGTAACTCAGACAATTTATTAAGGGACAAGTATGTGAACTTTCATCCAGTATGCAATATTAGCTGAAACTATGATGCTTTAGGAATATGAAACTGGATATAAACAAAACACAGTCAATGCTGACAGGGAGATCAGTCCCAATACTTCCATACTATGTACCACATTTACCCTCAAGGTGCTGCAACTTCAAAATAGGGGAATGTGTGTGTATGTGTGTGTGTGTGTGTGTGTGTGTGTGTGTGTGTGTGTGTGTGTGTGTGTGTGTGTGTGTGTGTGCGCATAAGTAATAGCACATGCCAGGGTGTGCCTATTATTTTATTTTAAGGGTATTTTGAGGAATGAGCCCAACAGCCAGGTAATAAATGCCTAACTGTGAAGCAATATCTGTTTAGTACACAACCCCATGCACTATGGTACATACAAAATGGTTACCTGCCCATATGTTTATGTAACGTTTACCTTATATAATGAAAGTAAAGTAAAACATAAACTTAAACTGCATTACACTTTGATGTGAAATAATCCTACGGTCAATGTGAATATGGATCTAAGACAGTGAAACTAATGTTTTTGTGTAAATTGGAACTATAATTTATTTGTTGATTTATTTATTTTCTCTCAAAGAAATTAGTATTTTGAACATTTGCATTTTTAAAGTTGAAAGAAGTTTTTTTTCAGTATTTAATATTTTTATTGTAAACGTGCACGCTTATGTTAGGATAATATATAATGTATTATGAATTACTGCTGAATAATTCCTTAGAGAAAGGTAATTTTGCAGTAATACATTATTATTATCATATGAAATGGTGTATGACATTAGAATTGTTTAACAGCAGCCTAGAATTTCTTAAGGCACCATGTAGATGTCATGTTGTAAACATGAAGAAAAACATTGTGATCTGGCATTACTAATAAGAAATGGCCACTTTGAATTAAATGTGGACTGCAACTGTTATTAACTGTTAAACTTTCAGAGATAACTTCCAGATGAGTCAATGACAATTGCACAGTTTATTAGCCGGAGTGCATGAGATGCAAATTTAATGGCACTTACATATTTCAATAGCTGGGGTACCAGAGACACATGTTTAAAGTTTTACCTGAAAATATTAAGACATTGTGAAGTTGTGCTGCTCATTTATAAAATATTTTTACAGAGAAACTTGCCAGAGACTCAGAGACTCAAGGACTCTTTGACAACATCTGCTGTCAACATGTTCTATATTTTTTTGCTTACACATAGAACATCTTAGTGACATGCAATGTAAAAAAGTGTTTTATTTAGGCAAACACTTTATAACATTCAACAACCTCTTTTATGTTTATTTAAATTTATGGAATTATTCTATCATATTCATATTAATATGGATGAAAGGAGCTATTAGACTATGAAGAAAAAATGTGGATTGTCTTGTTAGGTGGTTTATTTCCACAAGGACTTAAGAAATATATGTTTAATTTTTTTTTTATTATTGTTTACATTTTGAAGGCTTCAATCATTGGTTTATGACATCACTGAGGATTCACACACATTTCTGGGCATTCAAAGATGATGTCATTGCTGGCCTTATGCCCAGAAAATTTAAAATTATAGTACACCAATTCTTATTAGTTTAGACTGTATTTAAACAAATCACACACACTTTTGGGCAATTAAAGATGATGCCATTGCCACTATTACATTTAAACAGTTCAAACTTCTATCAGCTCAATATTAATAATATCTTTGCTGTTGTTATATTCAAATAGCTCATAAACATTTCCAGGCAAATAGTAATTATGTAATTTTTGGTGATGGTATTGCTTTTAAAGTATTTAAAAATGCTGTTTTGTCTATGACATCATTGTGGGTTAGGACACATTTCTGGTCATTCTACGGTAATGTCCGGAGGGAATATATTTTACATAGCTTATCACCAAATCAGATCACTTAGGTGCTCGTTTTTCTTTTAAACTCAATGTTTATATTAATCAAGATAATTTTTCAAAGAGAAGAGCAATGGGATGCCACTTGCTACAGATCTGAATTTTGTAATATGATTTTATATTGGCATTTGTTCTGCTTTATGTCTCAACTGAGTCCAATAATTGTTATTAAATATGTTGTTTTCTTTTCAAGAAAACACATAGTTTGGATTTGTGCGGGTTGACTGGTTCCTATCATGAACCGCTTTGCTTGTTCATATTATACTACACATCAAATATTTTGTTATTTTCACTGCTTCGCAGTACAACTGAGCTATGAAACTGTAACTCATCTTTCCATCTTACAAAATATACCAGATTTGTTCTACACAAGCCGCTTGGCTGTGCCTCACATTATTGTTTTTTTTTTTTTTACTAGTTACATCAAACACTGAATCACTTCCTAAAATTTTAATAGCCTGTAGGGGTTCTGTCTTTATCCTGCTGTGGTCATTGACCATACAGATTTGCTTTGCTGATGCTCCATTTTGTATACTCTGTTGCTAATGCACATTACATCTCTTAGCTTTGATGAGATCTGTAACTACTGCTCCCTAAATCTCTGGAGCTGTGCTCTGAACTAGAGGACCTGTGTCCACTAATTATCATTTGACCTACAGATTTACCCCAGGCATGTGTGGTTTTGTGTACTGATAAATACTATGCATAATTTTAGGTAGCCTGTGGGATATCTTGGATCACACTGTATAACACTGAAATTACTATGTGCCTATGATTCTTGACAAGGGTGCCTTTTCTTCTCATCAGACTTTGTCTGCTAAATCTCATTCTGGGATGATATTGACTGAAACATCCTTGCACATCTATCATTTCAATGTTTTGCAGTTAACATTATGTTTAAAACACAAATTCTTCCTGTTTGCTTGTTTTATGAAGTCCACAATCATCACCGAGTTATACTAGATGATATAAACTTCAGCATTAGAATTCTTAAAGAGTCATAAGTATGTGCCATATAATCTGGCAATTACAGCACTTCTCTGTTTTGCCATATTATATATTGATTCCTCCATTCTTCTCAAGTGTTTACAGTCTGAACAGTTTCATATTAAAAGTGCGCAATCTGTTCATTGACTTCTAACACTTTGAAAAATAAGCTGTGCTTCTGACAATTAACCAAATTTTGAAGGTCACTTTTACATATTTGAGTTTTTTTTTTCCTGCAGATGAGCTTCACCCTTGCACCCCCTGATGTGGAAAACATCCCTGATATAACTCTGAGATGCTGTAGCCTGGAGTCAGGCACCACAACTTTTATTGTGACTATGTTACAGCTTTCAGGGCCTGGTTTCATTATGCTCAGATTATAATAGGTAAGAGAAAGGGCTGTATTTCCACATGTCCATTTGATGTACTCTGAGACACTCGGACAACCTCTGCTTTCAACATGGTCTATAGTTCTATGCTGAATGCTTCTCTTTGGGCTTCTGTGAGCTATAAGCTTTGGTCTGACCCCTCTAAAAATAAAGCTTAGTATTTTGAGTCCAAGGCTTAAAAGGAAAATAGTTCATTTCTTCATTAAAAGCAAACAAATTATTCTTTACCGTGATTAGTCCTTTACAGATGTTTTTTAGCATGTTACTGAAGAAAATCCAAAAAGAATGCAAGACCAGTTAAATGAATACAAAAACAGCCTCATACCTTCAGAGTTTTATGTTTTCCATCCATGCAGTATTACCTCTCAACTGTACAGATTTTTGCAGAATGTCCAGATTTCTGCCTCATATTTTTGGTCTTTCACAAAATTGCAGTTTTCTAGCAAATCATTGGCAAATTGTTGAAGATTTATGTCAGAAAATAATGACAGATGTTTGAGATTCAGACTTCATACCCTTCAGAATATTCATGCTAATGCAAAACTTATTTGTTACTCTATCTACTTTCTCAGTTTGTAAGAGCAATATTTAAACATTGTCCCTGTTTTTGGGCCTTTGACCCCCATTATTTATGGCTTTGTCCAGATTTCTTGCTCTAAGAGGTTGAGAGGTATGATTTCAACCTGGCCTCAGTATAGCACAGTCTGTTAGCAAACAGCAGTTCTGCCTTGTTTCAATATATCACAATATTTAACAAAGAAAAACACAAGTCACAGTCTCTTAGCAAACAACAATGTCCATAGCAGCTCAGCCGTCTCTTTTTTGTTAGGTAAACCTGGTTAGAGAGCTACTTTTCTCCTCATAATTTTCTATCCTGTTACAAACCCGAGTTCCAGCCTGATGAGCTGATTTTGGCTACACTCATTTTTAATGTACCCTCCCATCCCTAAGGCAATATGGGCCACATACATTTTAGCAGCTCATTGCCTTTTCATAGCTGCATTCATGCAGCAACCCTCTTGCTCTCTCACCCCTCCCTGTACCCAGTTCAGGCCTAAGCAAATGAACCAGGTAATGAATTTATGTCAGGTAGGCTACATGCATTGCAATGCTTCATACCAGAATGATGTTTGATGGAAAAGTGGTGGGGCCTTGACTGAAATAAATAAATAAATAAATAGAAGGTAATCCTAGAACTCTTCGCCTTATTTTGCTACATAAAGTGTGTGTGTGTGGGGGGGGGGGGGGGCAGGATCCATGATCAATTTAAACTGCCAATCTAGTAGCTAATAAGATTCTTTACACCATTTACTAGCTAAACACTTTGTCTACAATATGATACTTAGTTTCTTGTGCACACAGCTTCCTGCTTAAATAGCAATTTGGATGTTCCTCATTCTGTACTACTTGGGACAAAACAGCCTCTATCCTAATATCAGAAGAATCTATTTGCAAAAAAAAGTCATTGATGAAGTTGGAAATCAATACAGGATGAGCACACAAAGCATTTGTCAAAGTTAGGATTGCTTCCTCTGACCATTTAATATTCATGGGAGCCCTTGCCTTACTCAGATTGTTAACAGGCATGATGTAGAGGTAAACCTGAAGTATGAAATCTCTGTAACAACTAGATAATCCTAGAAATGCCATAGCTTTTTTCTTTGTCTGGGCCCTGGCCAAGTTTCCAGTAGCCTTTACCCTTCCCAAAACTGAGGGCTTCATCAAACCATTCTCAGGGGACTATCTCTGTTAACCAATTTCCTCCATAATTTTCACTTGGTCATCAAACCTGCTGCTGAACTTAATGCAATGCTGCCTGCTCTCTTTGTATGTGTGACAGAAAGATATTTGTCTTTTTCTTCTGTTAGAGGGATCATTACACTCTTAGAAATCATTACAAAATAAGATGGTACCATTCAGTATTGATACTGACACTCCCTGGAGGAGTGGTCTCAGCCCTGAAACTAGTAGCTTATTGGCCGATTTGGGTCAATTCCTATCTCTTTCAGTTTCCCTGCTTTAAAAGCCGCATTTGCGTGGTTTTGCGCAATTTTGCGCATAGCGCAGCATCGGGCAGTGCTGCTTAAACAGGTTTAAACTATTCCCGGCTCGACAAAGTCTGCTCTTCACTTTTTCCCTTAGAACTGATCTAAATATCACAGTAAGCACTCTATTTTCATTCTAAAGCCCTGCACTTGCTCTTATAAGTAATCTTATAAGTAAACACTAATAAACTAAAGCACTACACCCTCTTATACTCCTTTTAAGTACTTAGCTCCCTATTGGTCCTTTCTGATCAGCAAACCTGCCTGATGGACCCCGGCCATAAACAAGCTATATAACAGAAGGAGGAAGCTACTACATGATAGAGCAAAATCCCGAAAAGGGAAGGCATCTCTGATCAGTACTAGCAAGAAACTAAGATCCCTCAAAAAATTATCTAAGGCCAGCTTCTAAAAAAAAATTGCACAAGACACTAAAGGTAATTGCAAGGCCTTCTTTAGTTATGTCAGGAACCTGGGTGGCATCTCCCAGATATGCTCTGAGTTAGTGCAAAATGACAAAAAAATACGCTGAACCCACAGACATTGCCAACATCCTGGCAGACAGGTTCAGTGCAAAATTCTCCCCCCTTCCCCCCCAAAAGAGCAAATGTCTATCCCAACAGAGTATAGCCTCCCTGGCATCACAGATGCACAGGTGAGAGCTGCCCTCTCCAAAGCAAAAAACACAGCATCAATGGGACCACACGGTGTCCCAGGCTGTGTCTTACATGAGCTACAAGAAGAACTGAACCCTCACATAAAGTCACTGTTCAATCTCAGCCTTACTACAGGATATGTACCCAAGGAATGGCTTACAGCAACAGTGGTCCCGCTCCACAAAAGTGGTGCCATAATGGACCCCAAAAACTATCGCCCTATAAGCCTGCCTAGCCTGGTCTGCAAAGTCAGGGAGCATATCACCATGGAACTCATAAACAAAGACATTGGGAACCTCCAGACACTGGATCCTACTGAATTCGGCTTTGTTAAGGGCAGATCTTGCCTCTTGAACCTGGTCGACTTCTTTGAAACAGTTACCAAGGCCATAGATGAAGGGAAGGTAGTCCACACAGCCTACCTGGACCTCGCAAAAGCCTTCGACACAATACCCCACTCGGGCATCATAAATAAGCTCACCAGCTTAAATATCAACCCCTATGTCACAAGATGGGTTGCAAACTGGCTCAGGGATAGAACCCACATGGTCAGAATTGCAGGTGCCATGTCAGACTCTAAACCAGTTACAAGTGGTGTCCCACAAGGCTCAGTCCTGGGACCTCTCTTGTTCGGTATATATTTCTCTGAGGTACAGGCTAACACGGGAGGACTATGGCTGACCAAGTTTGCAGATGACTGCAAACTGGGTGCCATAATTGACTGTCCGGCTGACACAAGCATCCTCCAAAAGGGTCTCACAGAGATGGATAACTGGTACCAGAGCCATGGCCTAAAGCTAAATGCCAAAAAATGCATAGTCATCTCCTTTGGGAAAAACAGTGCCCACAAATTACCACATAGGTGGTAATCCATTAAGTACGGAAGAAGTAATTAGGGACTTGGGGACCCAAGTAGATAGTAATCTCTCCTTTGACAATCACATTGCCAAAGTGGTTAGAAAGACCTTCTATATAGCCCAGCTTATCACAAAAGGGTTCACATCTAGATCAAGAGAGGTCATTGTGCCCCTCTACTCATCACTCATCAGGCCCATAATTGAATACAATGCCCCATTTGGGATGTACCTTACCCGACACCTTCAGCAACTGGAAAGACCCCAAAAGTACCTCACCAAGAAGATCAAGGGACTCAAACAGATGCCCTATGCAGTTCAGCTAAAGAAACTCCAGCTCTACTCAGTTGCTTACCGCCTACTCAGAGGCGATCTGTGCCTGATGTATAAAGCCATGTCCAACCCAGAATTAATGGACATGGTCCACCTCAGGAAATCCAAATCCCTTAGAGCTACACACTCCAGGGACTTAAACCTCAGCACAGAAATAAATAGGACATGCTGGAGGGACAGATTCATATCCCAGAGGCTCCCCTCACTCTGGAACAAAATCCCAATCCATGTTAGGCAGAGCCCCTCACTGACACTCTTCAAGAGAAATCTTGACGAGTGGATGGGAGATCATAAGTTTATCCCCGGGATCTCTTCTGTGTCCCTGCTAGAAAGAGGCACAGTAAATTAACCTTAAAAAGGCTATCTTCTGTGACCTACTATACAGAGGCACAGTCTACTAATCTAAAAGGGTGGTGAAAGCCAAACACACTCTGGCTAGGCTTATAAATGCCCTAGGGCAGATAGCCTAGTATCAACCTATGAACCTATGAACCTATGGCCATTTGATGCATGCTGAAACTCTTTGAGAACCTCTTCTTCCAACATGTTCTATATTCCTATATTGACAGCGTCTCTTTGGGCTTCTGTGACCCTATAGACTTCAGTCTGACCCTTTCTTAATGCTTCCTAAGTAGAATTTGCTTAACTAAAGAGTTCTTCCTGGAATGACAAAGAAAATATCTTTCCTCTTTAACATATATTTGTTCAACTATCTTTTCCGATGGACTGACAAGGTCTCAGCTATCTGCACTTCTGTATCAGAGTCTGTAATTTAGATAAAACTTGATGATCAAATGACAAATCCCCTGGGTCTACATAATTAAGGGAGTGTGGATTATGCTGCACTGTTGGGGATATCAAGGATAGGTTCAGCGACTGGGAGTAAATCAAGGAAGTAAAGAAGCCATGGAATGAGTCATGGACAGAGTACTCAGGGGTATGAATACTGATGTTAGGAGCTGGCAAAAAGAGAAGAAGATCAGTGTGGCTTCACAGAAATATGATGTTAGCAATTAGGGGGAAAGGCAAGTTCTAAAATGTGGAAAGCAGAGGAGGGAAAGTACAAGGAGGTTAGCAAAATGGCAGCAAAGATGGTGAGGGTAGCAAAGGTTAGAGCTGAAAGGAGGGTTGCAGAAGGGCTTAAAAAGGGATGCAAGGGTTTTTTAGTCACATAGCGAGATAAAGAAGATAGAACAGAGCTGGCCATGGTGAGCAAAGATGTGAGAATGATCACAGAAGACAGGAAAAAGGCAAAAAACTACTAAATTAATATTTTGCTTCCATCGTCACAAAGGAAATCAAGGGGATGGTGCCATTCTGGGATGGAGGTAGGGCAATATGTGGAGAATGCACCAGAATACACAGGGAGGAGATTCAGCTGAAGCTGAAGCAGTGGATTTATACCTGCCACAAAAGTGGATATTTCCAAACCATAAGACAAAAGAATCCAGCCAACGCAGTATTGTATTAATCTTCCACCATTTTGGGACTTGACAGCAAACTAGTATGTAAATGCATCTTCTTGAAGGGGAAGATTATTGTGTGTAATCAATTGCATACCATAAAATAAAGGCCAATAGTCATCTTACTTGGCCCCTACAACAACAATGCACCTCTCCTGCTGCTTAGCAAACAGCTGCTACACAGCAAAGAATATCTAGGATGTTCTGAGACACAGTCAGACACCTTTCAGCAAGCTCTGACAGCTTGTCCTCATGTGCCCATCCTAACTGCTATGTTATACAAAACTGCAACCTGGACTGCCCATGTCTGTGTAACATATAGGTGGTATACACCACTATAAAGTCTAGAAGCAGGTTAAAAAGTCTGCATTAACAGCTTTGATAATGACTCCTTAATTTACACAATTAAACAAGTGATATATGGAAAGCTGGATAAATACATTGTCCAGCATAGCAGAGATCTAGACTTGATTGCATAAAAAAGTTTCCAATCATATATACATACATACAAATACCTCAAGCACAGGCACTGATGCCCTTCTAATAATACACAACTAAAACAAAATAAAATAAGATAAAGAAACAACCAAAAGACCAGTAACCCAGTAGAATCCAGAAGTATTTATTCACTCTCTTCCCTCTCTGATATCTCAGCTGGAATGCCTTCAAAGGAGAAAACACCCATCTATTCTGCCAATATATTAAAACAGCTGTTCCCATAATAAGTGTCCAGGCTGGTCTTAAAAAATATGTAAACCAGCGCTTGCTTTAATGCAGTTTGAAGTCTGTTCCATGCATTAACTGCTCTCAAAAAGATGATCAACAAACACAAGTAACATTTGTATTAAACACATAAACATTAAAAAAAAAAAAGCTTTTCCCTATGGTTGGCGAGAGCAAGCCCCCACACACATCATTTGTGGGAAGCAATGATCCAGGGGAGTCTCACACAAACAGTAAACTTAAACAGCTATTATTAACAGATCATCTAACCCTTGAATAAATGTAGAATATGTAGGGGACTTCACTGCACTGCGTAACTGACATCCATCGTGATCTTTTAAAATCTGCATTATTTCTTCTCTGATACTTTGAATGAATAATAAAAATTCCATTATGATAGAAGGGATATGTGCAATACCAAAAGTGATATTACATTACTTTTACTTTATAGTAATAATGCCGTCATCAAGTAATTTAAAGACTCTGAGGAAACTGACTATATTAATAAATATCTAACAAGAACCGATGCCATACAGATCATATTATTGTTGCTACTTTTCCAGCATGAAGTATCCCGTGGCTCTCTCATTAACAACATTAAGAAAATCATGCTGATAATTAAATAATCTGGTCAGAGCTGGAAAGAAACAAATTTATTTCTTCCTAAATTATTCAGTACTAAAGCTGAATGAGGTTTGCTTCGTCTAGATGTATATAACCATCTCTTGCCTGCTCAGTTAAAAAAAAATTTCATAATAACGAAGTACAATCCACACTGCTGTTTATAAACAATGAGAACTATATAAATACACAAAATGACCAAACTGTACGTATTGGAATACCCCTAGGAATGCTATTGCTTAGTTGCTTGGGAAAGTTCTTCCTGTCACCCAGTTCTTTTCTAATTAATCTACACTTCTTCTTCTTCTTCTTCTTTCGGCTTTTTCCCGGTTAGGGGTCGCCACAGCGGATCGCCTTGTCCGCACATTGAATGGCAGAGGAGTTTTACGGTGTCGAGTTGCCAGCCCGGCGCCCAACCTTCCACAGAAGGCACACTCACACCTAGGGCCAATTTAGAGTGTCCAATCCACCTGCAGCATGTCTTTGGGATGTGGGAGGAAACCGGAGCACCCGGAGGAAACCCACGCGACCACAGGGAGGACATGCAGACTCCGCACAGAAGGCACCCCAGCCGAGGATCGAACCGGGGAACCTCTTGCTGTGAGGCAGCAATGCTAACCACTGCACCACCGTGGCCGCCCTTCTAATTAATCTACACTATATGTCCAAAATGTTTTTCTCAGATAAGTGGAATACAGTGGAAGTATTTTTAAGTACCTACAGTAGACAGAGCCACCTTGACCTCTCCTATCTAGGTTAAAGAAAAAGTGCTAAGGGAAGGCCATTGACCTTAAATACTGTTGGCAGCTTCTCACATTTACGCATTTTTGATTTGAACTATTTTTAACAGAACTATCACTCAATAACTCACTTTTCAGTTATTTGGCTAAAGCTAGGCGCACTGCATTTACTGGTGATACACACAGAGGCCCCACTGACAGAAGCCTTGCAGCAAAATTCTGTACGTGCTCTAAATTGTCAAGCTCAGTACTTGAGGTCCCCAGGTAAAGGGTAATACGGTAGTCAAAATAAGAAATCAGCAAGGTATGTAGACCCACAGTAACTAGCAGCAACTTCTTCATTAGTTACAGATTTATTTAATGTGGAATTATTTAGATTACTTTTTTACTTCTTCAAAGATTGTGCATATTTACTGATAATGGTGGACTGTAGAATTGTGCATATTTACTGATAATGGTGGACTGTAGAATTGTGCATATTTACTGATAATGGTGGACTGTAGAAGTCTGAGTAGACTTTTATGATGGAAATGTTCTGAACTGGGCAGTTTTGTCATTATGGGTGCATGCATTTTGTTTCATTGTTTACTGGAAAGATGTTCTGAATTGGGCAGTTTTGTCATTATTGGTATATGAGTTTTGTTTCATAGTTTACTGGAAAAATGTTCAGAAAACAATAGGAAGGTGTATCAAAGAGCACATGTATGTTTCATATGCAAGGGGCCTATGATTTGAAAACAGCCCAGAATTAATCTTTATCTGCCACTGGTAAAATGTATTTTCTTTGAATGTGGGTTTCAATGCTGGTTCAATGAATGTGAGTTTCAAGGGCAGAGAAGTTTTAATGTTAAGTTTATTTAGCAGATGTCTTAGTGTTTGTGCTATAAAATGCAAAATAAAACTTTCAAATGAAGTCCAAATCATCATAGAAGTAAATCGGTATGCACATTAGTGTTTATGGTAAATGGAGTGAAACAGCCAAGTAATGGATCATTGGAATGGCTGCAGGGGGAGGCTCCATTCGTCCATGATTTTGTGAGGGGGAAGGGCGGCAAACTTAAAGACAGCCCCAGCTGAACTATACCTCCCAAGTCCCAACTGTCCAGATTTGCAAAGAATGAATAGATTTTTGCTTCATATTTTTGGTTTGTTCCTCATAAAATTTGTGGTTTTCTGGCAAATTATTTAGGAATTAAGTCACTAAATAATGACACACTGAGTTTCAGACTTCATAACCTTCAGAAAAATGCATGCTAAAGTAAGACCTGTTGTTCTATCAACTGCCTCAGTTTATACAAGAGCAATTTTTAGTACTGTTTATATGTTCCCCCAATATATTTGGCCTTGTCCAGATTTATTGCATTAACAGGTTGAGAGGTACATGCAAATAAATTGCTTTATAGAATTAGGCATAGCCAAACCTCTCAACTGCCCCTGATTTTGGCTCAAAATGTTGCTCTTCCCCCTAACAATCCCTCCGCAAAATAGCAATTTTGGAAGAAAACATGGAGGGTTTACAATTAAGAAATAACTGTAATAATCAGAGTTATAGATTACTTTTATTTCAGAAATGCATGTAGATTGTTTTGAAAAAAAAAGAAATGCATGTAGATTCTTTTATTTTGTCAGCTGCTCTAGTTAGCAGTGCTAATATTAAATTGTCCCTTCTTTGACAGGTTCCCAGCTGTATTGTGTGGCTATTTTATATTTTTACATCACATTTTTGGTCCATTTTTCATAAAATTGTGTTTTTTTTGCAAATTAGTGACAAATCATTAAAGACTGAAGTTAGAAAATAATGACAGACATTTGAGTTTCAGATTTCATACCATTCAGAAACTTCATACTAATGCAAGACCTATTCTATTATATTTCTAAGTTTATAAGAGCAATATTTAAAAACTGTCCTTATTTTTGGGCCTCTGTCCCACTTCTTTGTATGGCTTTGTCCAGATTTCTTGCTCTGAGGTTGAGAGGTATGACAAATGTGTCAGGGCCATCACAATCAGCCAGAGATATTTCAAATTGTGACATACTTGTTGCAACCCACTCTCCCATGTAGTGGCTCTGGATGTGTCGTAGCAAGGCAAGGAGTAGTTATGCAGTGTAAATGTGCAGAGTACCCCCCCCCCCCATCCAAGGTAGACACAAGTACTAGAGTGGCTTTTCATCTGTCCTTAATTTTTGCAGAATGGTTTGGTTTCTGTCATATTTTTTGTACTGTTGATTTATGCTTATTACTCAAAGTGCCTGTTGCTCTGTGTTTAAGTAGCAATCCTTTAATGACCATCAGGTAAGCTTGGCTGAGATCATTAGATGCAAGTAAGCTTTAATAAGCATACTGTTAAAGAATTGCCAACATTGAAAGCCTTTCTGTTGTTGCCATGTAGAGAATACTTAACTAGATAATGTATAAGCCTTGGGTATTGAAATGCATATGACAGTATTTGTAATAAAGGACAGGATTACATTATTTTAAGAAGCTCATTACGCTTGGAGACTTCCAGTCATCTCTGCAGGCTTTACCCATAAACTAAACAGAATGCCAATCGTATGGTCCATAACCTGCACAGTAATCCTTTTAAGCAATGTATCTTGAGCTTATTTCTTGTTTGCTTTTCATTTTTTACTTTGATCATGTTTTCCCCATGAAACAAGTAGATAGTTGTCAGGCAGCAGGGCATCAGAGATTTCTACTTTCAGCATGTTACTTGGTACTTTAATAAAGCTGAATATAAATTATAATTAGAACTGCAGTGCAAGAAGTGGTTTGAGTTGAGTGCTGCTTGTTTTTCTTATACTTGATTTTGACTGGCATTCCATTAATGTATTTAAAAAGTAATTTATTTTTTCATGCCTCACAACCTTTTTGTTTCCATCTAGATATTAAGTAAGCTGTCATGCAGCCAATGCATTGAAATATTTTTATTCTTCTACACTTCATTTTGTCTTGATTGGACTCTCATAATGACGGTTTGGCACCCAGGGCAGTGTATTTAGTTAGTTTTTGTGATTTTGAGCATAGCGCCTCCCCTTTCTAGTTGGCCGCACCCCTTCCCATTGACCTCACCCATTCAGCTGTCTCCTGTAGCCCCCCTTTGATTTGAAGTTACCAGCCATCACTGAGTAAGATGCCCTGTAAAATAAGGTGCTTAACAGGACAGCTGGTCATTAAAGATCACTCAGATTATACACCTTAGATACAAACTCCATTCTGTTATCTCCATAAACAATATAAAGGATAAGGACGGGAGCTTTGAAGATACTGAAAGTGTTATGACAAGCCAAGGCAGTAGTCTTGAATAGGTTGGATTTAAGCTAACTGATACACATCCAAGACATGCAGCCTCTATCCAATTCTCAGGTGGGTCCAAGAAATCCACATGCTCCAGAGGAAATGAAACTGCGTGCTATCAGTGTAGATGTGATGATGTTTACACACTTCTTCAAAGTATGTCATCAAGTTAATGCTGCAAGCTGTTAACAAGGGTGATTAGTACTTCTGAGTACCTCTGAAGAATTGCTGATCAGGTGCTAGTGCAGTACTGGCATTCATTTAAGCAGCTGCGGTTGATGTTGTAGCTGCTTAAATGAATGCATTTAGTTGTTTGCAGTGCTTGTAACTGCTTGCAGATGTAGCAAACAGCTAGTATAAGCTCTTTGCTACAATTACAGAATTACTTTTTTTTCTTTTCTGTTGCTCAGCTTCAGAGGTCCTTTCCTTTTGGTCCTCATCTACTTCAGTTTGAGGGGCATTATTTTGGCAATTGCTCAGGGTGACACTTGGCCTAGCTATTGCACTTTGATAACCTACACATAGAAAAGATATTGAATCCAGTAATTACCTTGTAGAACACAACAACTAGGAAGGTAGTTAGGTAGAGAAAGATAAATTCCCAAAGTCTACCTTACTAGCATGCCCTGACAGGTATGATACAAATCCATCAAGAACTGTACTAGAGATGTCAGAACTGATCTTGAGGTACTTCAGAAAGATCTGATGCTTGCCCATGTGAAATGTGTCAGACAGATGATAGAAGACTAGTACAAAATCTGAAATTGAATGAATTCCAGAGTCTATCAGAATCAAGGTCAGAACCAAGCTGCTTACATACAACTTGCTCTATAACCTTCCCAATGAAGGGATTGTAACCGTTGGGGTAGTAACTCTACAGAGTGACTGGATCCAATGTGTAATGCTTGAAGATTGGTGTGATCAAGGCCTCGTCTGCAACAAATGGAATATACCATTCCTAAAAGGAGATATGATAATTTCAAAATAGAAGGTCCCAAGACATGTAGGCAAGATATTAACAGTCTAGTGGGATCTGGGACCTGGGCATAGCTCACAAGTAGTGAGATGCAGGCCTGGAAGATAAACTGTAAGCCCAGGTGTATCTCACTCCTAATAGATTCTGGCTTAAATTTTTATTTATTTATTTATTTGTTTGTTTGTTTATTTATTTATTTTGGCCCTTCCTCGTAGGCAAGCATCAGCTGCTCCAGGAAGGTACTCCTCATTCACTAAGTCTACTGAAAAAATCCACCCCTTGGACATTCTCTGACCCATTCAGAGCTGGTATGGAGAGTCTGTCATCTAATAGCAGTGTCACATTTCTGCTTAGGAAGGGTATTATTTTTGTTATCCCTTAATTTCCCTACCCTTTTACATGTACCCACAATGTCATGGAATGGATTACACAAATGGACCTGGCATATTTTCCTGGCTCCTTGGTAACTCAGCCACTGCCCCTGTCTCAGTTAAGGACACTGCCACCCTGATCATCCCCTGCCCCAACCAGAGATAAACTAAATGGTATGCTAGAGTTCATACCCCCTAGAATGGGAACACCCATCCTTCCCTGGCAGCACGTCAGACACCTTAGCTGCTAATCAATCCCAGGTCACTGGGACTGCAGTCAGGTAATTAGTAAACAAGTGAAGTAAAAGTCTTCTGAGCAGGGCCAGTGTTAGGATTTTGGTGGTCCCCACTAACTTTCAAGTTGGTGGACCACTAGACACTTCCAGTCTAAGTATTACTCTGCACTGACACCCCTCCTAAGCAATGTTTTAGTTCATGCTGCAGAGGCTGCAGAGGTTTTGGGAGTAGTACTCATGGAGTGGACTGGAGCTACAATTCTTTTATATTACAACAGTCTGTCTACCACACTATGTTGACCCATCTCACAGAGAGACATTCACAGTGGCTGGACATTTAGAAGTAACAATAATACATTACAACAACTCTATGTACAGGGCTGGACTTTGGTGAAATGGTGGCCTAGGCAATGCTTACTGCCCGCCACCCACACACACACATCCTCCAATGCACACAACTTTTTTCTTCCTTTTCTCAAATGTTGCCTTGCTCTTTAGCATTTTCAAGAAGTCAAGACTTTCTGTATGCTTTGAAGTCACTTTAAAGCTTTTTCTCTTTTTACACAGCATTTTCATCCAATTACAGCTTGAACAGAAATTATAATTAAGGAAAGGAATTTAGTGTTGTTGTTCAACTTTAGTTTTCTTTGCATCCTTTCAACACACCTTACTTGGCCAGGATAGCACAGTAAAAACCATTTAGGAAACAATTCAGTTAAGCTAGGGCCCCAGAAACCATACAGTTATCTAGGCTTTGAGGTGCATTTTAAAGCATTTTTCTAACCTTTTAATCTACTACTGGCCTTAACAAAAAACGTGAGTTAGAAAAGACTTTCAGTCTTATTTATTTATTTTTTCTTTCGAGAAAGACATATGTTTAGCATAGACTTAATGTTCAAAGCTGTCAAAATAGTAGCTCACAATAACAAGACAATTGATTTTTGAGAATACAAAAACCTATCTGAGAATACTGCCTCCCCCAAAAAAGGCAGTCACTGTCTGTGCATTGGTTTAAATGGCCACAGTCATGTATTTAATGCAGCTGCTGTCATACATACATATACACAGCATGCCTCCTTGCTATTCATCCCAACCTCTAAGGCACCCGCCTGTATGCTTGAACGATGTGTGATTGTGAGGAAATTGAAAAGATAGTGATTACAGCAATGTATTCCATTGTGTTGCTCCTACACAAGCTATAGTAACCTTCTTTGCATACCTCTGACGTTTGTGAGGATAGTAAAAGGAACAATGACCACACTGTCCCCAGCCCCAACACAAGTTATAATGACCTCCTGTGCACACCTCTAAGGTTTTATTATGTTGACATTTAAAGAAGTAATACCCACACCATCCCCAACCTACCACACAACATATAGCAACCTTCTGTGCACACCTCTGAACAGAGCTGGTTTTAGAATGGGTAGGGTTGAGGGAAGAGGCTACCACAAAGTTCATGTCAAAATCAATTTATAGAGGCTGGGGTGTGTTGACCACCAGCCTCATAGAAGATGTAAGTTTTTGAATGTTTTATGATGTATTTTATGCCTTATTTTTGTAATATAACTGCTTGTTAACTGCATTTTTTACTGTTACCCAGAAGAGTTACGTATATGCCTAGCATTAGCATTATCACTGATATTCTGAAATTTTTTTAGACACATACAAATGTGTGCATTTGTGCACACATGCACATACACACATACAAGAGCGCACATGTACATGCAGACATACACTGCATATTCACTTTCAGAAAAACTGGAGGAATTCCATTTCGTCTGCTGCATGTTTTCAAGGTACTGGGGTTAACCAGAGCACATGAATTGATGCACACACTGACAAGGATGGCATGCGGACTCTACACAAAAAGAAACATAGCCAAGAACTCAACCAGGGTAAAGCATTTTGAAATGGCAACACTACCGGCTGCACCAGAGTAGCAGTGAACAGTTGCATTTACATGCATCCTCTTCCTGCCAAACCACCAGTTATGTAATGTCTACGTTTATGATGGTAAGTGAAAGAAAATATGGCCACTTGTTACTCTAAAATGCAGGGCACCACCACCAGCTCATGCAAGATTAATGGAAGTGTGAATGACATTTGTACTGCAAAGTGAAATAAATTATTGCTAGCTTGTTACTCTTACGTTGCAACACACACACACACACACACACACACACACACACACACACACACACACACACACAACCATAAGACAAAGAAATACTAGTTTTACACTGATTTCAGCAAATAGCAATACATTGTGCAACACTATTGCTACCACACCAGATCAGAGACTGCAGTTTACCAGTCATCAAACAACAGCAGGGTAAGTCACATTTATTTACCCCATTGAGGGGTAATGCATACAGTACATGTCACTGTCCCTGATTTCCCAGAACTCATAATTTTACTCATTTGCTAGTAAATCATTCAGGATTCCATACAGTCCATAAACGCAGACATAGATTCCTATCTCTTATTTTTAAAAAAAAATGCATGTTGATGCAAAATGCATTATTCTATTAACTTTTTAAGTATTTAGAGTAATAATTAAAAAGTGTTCCTAATTTTGAGCCTTTATTCTGCTATTATTTTGGCTTTGCTCAGAATTTATGAACAAAGAAGTTGAGAGCTATAGTTTCTGATGTTTTTTATGTATTTAAAAAATCCATGAAATAAACCATCCCAGAAGATCTGACCCATCATTTCTTCTTAAAATCCCAGAGAAGCACTGAGATCAGTCACCCTGGGCTGCTGATCTTTAGTACTTACCCTGCTCAAGTTCATTCAGTGAGTTTGAGCTTTAACATAACAGGATCATATCCGGACCCTGTTTCAGATAAAGCACATAATCAGAAAATAATCAGTTTCCTATTTTTTCCCCAACAAGCAGCAGCTTTTGCAGGGGCAACAACACATTCAAGGATGATTAGGGGGTCTCCTGCAGCCATGGGTACTGCAAGTACCTAAAGCTGGCTATTAGAACGCCCATTAGTAGGGGCACTATGTCAGTGGTAAAATATTTAATGAAATTCTGAAGCCTGTTACTTCATAAAACACTGTTATTAAAACCAACAATATCTGCTTTTTAAAGGAAAATGAGAGGTATTATTATCCACCTGGTTTGTTAGTACACAAGATTGTTGCCCTAGTTTTTTTTGATTTGACAAACGTATAAGAAAATATCAACATAAGATAACTTGCTGAGGGTGACCCCCCAGAACCAGGGGGCCTGTAGTGACTGCAGGATTCTCTGGTACTTAAAACCAGCTGTGCTTCTGAGTGATAGAACAGAACACCATAAGTGACCTACTGATCACTGTAAAAAGCACAGCTGTCAGTTCTTCATGGTAATTTTATTTGTACTCACCATTTCTTCATATTTCTTCAATTCAGGATATTTACAATCTATCAAAAGTTCCCTTTCAGGTATCAAAAGCCCATCCAACCTCCATTTATTTCTAAATCCACTAATTGCCATAATAAACATATAATTATTCTGAGCTAAAAATGCTTAAGTCAGACAGTCATTGACACATAGAAAATGCTCTGGAATTCATGGAGGAAAATGGATCTACATCTGTCTGGTAATAACATATCCTCAATGGGATGGCCTCATTATCTGGAAGTTAATCCACAGATTCTGTTACAGTCCTAGCAAACTTAGTCAAGCTCAGAATTCCTACTCTTCTGCATGTTAGAGATGTTATTTTTAACTTGGGGCCTCAAAAACATAATTTGGCATAATCCCCTTTTGCAGGCTTTAATCATATCACCTAGCAAATTACTAAATATGTATTAGTTGTATAAAATTGTTATTAACTAGAAACTTCTACATCTACTTAGAATGTATTTATTTATTTTACATTTGTTTACTGGGAGTGTCCAGCTGGGCCATATGCCCATTTTCAGTGGAGGCCAGGGGAGAAAACTCCATACAGAAAAAAATGTGTAAGAGGTAATAACATGACAGGAATACATTTATAAATACATAGGACAATAATGCAAAAAAAAAAAAATTGCATCAAAATGCAGTTACATTTACAAAATACATAGCTCCACAATATGAGCACCTTCCAATAACTGCAGACTAGATAGGTACGAAGTACCATTTAACAGTTAGATTTACTAATTCTTAAAGTTATGTAATGAACAGAGTTATGGATAGAGTTTATGGAGTTAGAAGAATCAGTTTGGTAGGTTGCTACTAGTCATTTGTAAGAAAAGGCAACAGAGGACTGCAAGGAATGATTTGAACTTGAATTGTAAGTGTGGAAGAGGTTTGAAAGAGTTTGGATTGCAGTAAGAAGGTAGGCAGTCAAGGATTCCTGGATGGTTTTAATGATAAATGTAGTCAAGAGGTTGGAGCAGTGCTGGGAGGATAAGGACAGAGGGGATATAAAGTTAAGCAGGGGAAGTGCAGGAGCAGAGCCAGTTTTTGCTGAGGTGGTCGCGAAGGAGTAGTTTAAATTTTTGTGTATTGATGTGTTCAGAATTTGTTGGAGGATGATGTTCCAGATTTTGGATATTTTCTGTGAGTATAGAGATTCTCAGGAGGTCTTATTGGCTTTTGAGACTTTTAGTAAAAGTTTCTCAGAGGATCTTAGTGTTCGGGTGTTACTACAGGGCTGTAATAGATTGTGGAGTGCTGGGCAAAGGTTGAAATATAATAGAGTAAGTCAAGGCTAGTTGGTTAATGTTGAGAAGGTTAGGTAGTTTGAGCTAGTTAAGTTCCTGTAGAGCTGTGCAGTGATGAGATCTATTGGTAAGATTATTGGCAAATTTGGCTATTTTATCATAGCAGACCTCCAGTTTGGTTAAGTCAAATTTTCTAAGGTTTGTAAGGATGGGTGAGGCATATAGTAGAGTAGATAGGATGGGTGATGCATATAGTAGAATAGATAGGAGATATCACAAGGTAGCATTTGTTTATTCTGCCAAAAATGCACAGCAATCTGAAATTACTTAGTCAGTGATTATATTTAAAAGGAACACATTGACTCATCAAGCCAAGAGAACTAAGTATTTATCTGGATCAGGACTTGATTAACAAATTTAAGCAAAGTTCTGTTACATTCAGGAAAAGCCTATCTTTTTAGTGAGATCATAGAATTGGGGCATTAAGAAGGTCCCCCTTCCTCTGAGATGTATGACTTCAGAGTTAGTGCATTTAAATGTGTGCTGGTATAGGGTTGCAGGAAGGTTTGCCCCACCCTTGCCAAAATGCATGTTTTTTTTTTTTTGAGGGGGTGACCTCTATTCTTGACGTATTTTATTTAAATGTAGACTAAATTATGCAGTTGAGTTTCCCACATTTGGGGAAATCACAGGGGTCAACCCAACCATAGTGTGCAGTGGAGGAGCCTCTCTCTGGGGAAACCATTTTCTTAATCACGGTATTCCTCCTGCCAGGAAAGTATGACTTAAAAGTATTCTCATAAGGCGAACTCCCATTTAGGTATTAGTAATGTCATTAATATACCATTTTCTTGATCACGGTATTCCTCCTGCCAGGAAAGTATGACTTAAAAGTATTCTCATAAGGCAAATTCCCATTTAGGTATTAGTAATGTCATTAATATACCATTTTCTTTTCTTTTTCCCTGTCAAGGACTAACTAAGTGCTCCGCATTATAATTGGCCTCCTTCTCTACAAAGTACAACTCAGGACTGGAGATATTACTTCCAATTTGAAAAACAGCTTGCAATACTATAAGCAAACTATTGTCTTTCAGCTTTTAGGGGTTTTTAGTTAGGGGTCGCCACCATGGAACTCCGGTCTGTTAATGATCGGCAGTAGATTTTCACGAACGCCAAGGTGCCAGCGTGACATTCAGTCTTCAACAAAGGCACGCCCATTTACGCATGTCTTTCAAATGCCCACCCAACCACGGGGAGAACATGCAGACTCCACACAGAAGGCACTCCCCGCACTCTAGCTGAGAATCAAACGGGAGAACCTCTTGCTGTGAGGCAACAACGCTACCACTGTACCACCGTGGATGATACCTATAAGCAAACTATTATTTCATATAATTTACATTTTAATTCTATCATTACACTACCCAATATTTTTTTCACAGTGATGTCTACCTCCAGTTCTCCCTTAGACTGATTTTTTGATCTCACCTGATATAATTTCACATGACAATTTAGTTTTGGATTAGTTATACATACAGCATTAAAATTACTCTCATTTGTGTCTCATACAAGGAATAACACAAATCAAGCTCACAAACTCAGACTAAAATTAGTAATACTGAGGAATGTGCACTTGGAGTACTTTGCAATCAAGCATGTGATTATTATTTCTGAAAAATATATCAAGGATGAGTTACAATGTGCACTGAAAATTACTACCAGCAGCAAATGTGTCACAAAGCAACTGTATGCATATAAACATGCAAAAAGGTGTCACAGTCTCACAGCGATTAATGTTGATTGCTCCTCCAGTTAGGTTCTACACTGTATATATATATATATATATATATATATATATATATATATATATATATATATATATATATGGATTCACTTTATATCCTTGAAATACTGAAATATCGAAATTCAGTATTTTGAGGCTATAAAGTCGAAATCTGAAAACAACAAAAACTCAGAAGCATGAAATTCAAAATCTTGCACACTGGAGATTTTGAATTACCACTTCTACTCCATACACAAACCTTCCTCCCCACACACACAAATACAAGCTCTCTACCACATAAAAATATACATTTATATATATATATATATATATATATATATATATATATATATATATATAGATCTATCTGATTTAACTGAAAGCTTCAAACACAGACAACGAGAACACCGACACAGGAAGATCGACAATGGAGAAGACTGACAATTGAGAATCCCGACACTGAGAACACCGACATGTTAAGGTAAGTGTGCAATAGGGACGGACGTTAGGGTCAGGGTGTGGGTAAGGTAAGTGTGTGATAGTGACAGACATTAGGGTAGGGTGCGGGTCAGGTAAATGTGCGATAGTGATGGACTTTAGGTTTAGGTGCAGGTTAAGTGAGTTAGGGTTAGGGTGCAGGTAAGGTAAGTGTGCGATAGTGATGGAATTGAGGGTTAGGGGTGGATTAAGTGAGTTAGGGTTAGGATGCGGGTAAGGTAAGTGTGCAATAGTGACAGAGTTAAGGGTTAGGGGCAGATTAAGCGAGTTAGGGTTAGGGTGCGGGTAAGGTAAGTGTGTAATAGTGATGGACCTTAGGGTTAGGGTTTGGGTTAAGGTTAGTGCATAGATAGTTGTGTATGTAAGGTTTAGTGTAGGTTTGTAAGGTTTTTGGTGTGCTTGCATTGTGTGTGTGTGTTTTTCAGGAAAGGTATTTGTTTTGTTGATTGTTAGGCATGTGAAGTTTCGTGTTTTTGAACTTTCTTTTTTTTTCGGTTTTGTCATGTCGGTTATTTTGTTGTTGGTGTTTTGGCGTGTCGGTGTTATCAGGTAGACCTATATATATATATATATATATATATATATATATATATATATATTCTCCTTTTGTCTGGATAGCTTTTGCTAAGTAATCTGCTTTCTTCCCACATCCGAAAGATACTCTGTAGGTTAAATGGCATTTTGCCAACTTTTAGTAGGTGTGCGTGATATGCATAAATGAGTGATAACTGTGAGTGTGTGTGTGTGTGTGTGTGTGTGTGTGTGTGTGTGTGTGTGTGTGTGTGTGTGTGTGTGTGTGTGTGTGTGTCACAGAGAGAAAGTATGTTCAAATCTTGCAAGTGATTGGTATCCTATCCAGGAATGGTTTCTCTGCTTTGCATCCGATGAGTACTAAAATAGGTTCTAGTTCTATTGCAATATTAAATTGGAAAAAAACATGTAACCAGAGAGCATAATACTACAATGGAAAAATATGCAAAAGGAGTGAAAATATCGCTGCATGTTTGCAGTCACAGAATGATTATTGCCTATATTACAAAAACATTATTCATTTATCTAATTATATATGTATACATGCACCCTACCTTTAATGTTTGGCCAGCTTGTCTTCATCTTGTGTTTGGGTACATCAAATCTCACATATGCCCCACTGCTGGAGACATCAGCTTCATTCCCTGGAGAAGAGCAACCATGCGGTCCATTTTCCTAAAGACCAAAAACAAAAAGTAGCAGGGTTCTCCTAATCGTCTATATACAGCCAGAAAGAATACAAATTGTCATAAGGCTCCCTGACCAATCTTTAACTGTTAGCAGCAGAGGAAGCAGTCTGATCTCTACCAGACTTAGACGTAATTCACATAACATACATGTAAATGCTTATAGTCTGAGTAAAGAAGGCATCACATACATTCTTCTCAGATATGCCTGATTTTACTTCTTTACGTCTTTTTGTACTACCTTCTAATGGCTTGCAGATTCATTCTGATGCAATAAATCTTTGGCTGATAGGAGTCCAGTGGAATGCACAGCAGTATTATCTTGCTGACTAAGGTTGCACCACAGGGAAAGGTTTGACAGGTGTGCACTTGGGGGGAAGAAAATATTAACACAACTTACTTTTTGTGATTCCAATGATTTGAGATGAGGTGCAACTGTTACCGTGATACTGTCTTTTTTTAGAACAAGAGTACAAATACATATTGCTGAAAAACAATTACTCTTACCTTTTAAGTATTTGAAAATGTGATAGTTTTTTAACACAGGAATAATTCATGTTGTGTAAGGTACTACACATAAGTAAACATTCACCAAATTAAACAAAATTAAACTTTTAATTTTGTCAGTTTTAGCAATAACCCCAGCCAAAACTTTTTAGTAGCACAGTTATTGCACAAATATACTTCAGTGGCTCTTTCATAGTTAAAATTCAAAAACTAAATTTTTGTAGAATTCCGTAAGGATGCCAATATACTTTATGAGCTGATACTGTCTGTACAATAAATTGAAATTTTAAGTCCAAAGTTACAAAACTTGGTGAAGTGTATAAGCTAAAGCCCATCAAAGAAATGCAGACTCACATATTTGGAAATGCACAAAATACTTTGACTAGACTATCACTTAGTTATCTTAGGGACCCCACACTTGTGCCAAGGCACTCTTATTTTGAAATTCTTCCATTTCAGGTATTATCACATTCACTATTTAGAATTACATTTGAGGACATTACTTATATGATGTCAGTGGTATAATTAAAGAGTGGTTCCCATAGTGAGATAGTGGCCAAGTAGATTGCACATTAAACATTTGGGTGTATAACACTGACCACATATAGCAAAAAGTTGCCATATTAAATGCATTATCATAACTTTTTCAACTCTCATTAATTATGGATTCATGTTTCATAATTCCTGTCATAGAAACATAACATAAAAACTGTGAAAGTTATGCTGTGCAGTACAGTCTGTAAGAGTAACTTCAAACAGCTTTTAAAAGAAAACTTTTAGGGGAAAAAGTAAGACAAATTTGTTTAATAGGGTTCTGTGTATGCCAGGTTGAAAATCGGGGATCCGTGTTTCATGAAATGGGAAAGTTATGTAAGTTAGGACTGTTTGTTAAAAGGTACATAGAACATGATTTGAAGATGATCAAACCAGAAATCTTGATTTTAGCCTAAAGAGTACATGTGTGTGTCTTAATATGAGAACAAAATGCTTCTGTTCTTCAGAGTTATAAAATGAATGGAAGTTGCTGGTGGAGTCCCACAGTGGAAGTGTTATATATGGTTATATAGCATTAAGGCTAATGAGCTGGCTATAGTGATTTCCATGTCAAGTGGCACACAGTACATCTAGAGAGCTGTTAGTAGGAATATAGGCATTATGGGGGTATGCCACATCTACTGTGTTTATGTGCTATATATTAATGCACTTGACATCTGATTGTGTCAAGTGGAGAAACAAATGCCTGAAATAAAAAAATAATACATTTGCATGAGTGAAGACATATATTTTCTTTGAAAAGTATTTGTGTTTGAAAATATAGAAGTACAATTCTCATCAAAAATAGATCTAAGCCACACCCCCAGGACTCTTTTACTAGGAGGAAACTGTACTTAAACCTAGAAGCTTATGATCCAAAAATGTAATTCTTTTCTCACCATAAGTTAACTAACTGAAACTTCTGAAATGGGAGTAACTGAAAAGCCTAAACAGATACAATATGTTGCATTCTTGCATGTTGCTGAGGAAGATGTCATAAAGTTTTTTAACTAAATTTTTCTTGAAGAGAAGATGTACAAATTAGTAGCACTTAAGAGAAAAATCAGTATTTAACTTTAGAGCAGAAAGAATATGCCATGTATTAGATATTTGTTTTTTTATAACAGCACAAGGCCCTACATAGTCTGCAGATACTGATATTACCGAGCAATAGAATAGAATAGAATAGAATAGAATAGAATAGAATAGAATAGAATAGAATAGAACAGAATAGAATAGAATAGAGTAAATTTGTTAATTCGCATGATTATTTAATAAGGCATAATAAATGATAAATGATTGGTGGGGTTTTAATTAAAAGTAACTTTATCTAAAGTTATAGATGTGCACATAAGCAAAATTGCTTTCACTTAGTTAAAAGGAAAAGGATGTGTATAACATCAATTATGCATCAAATAATAAGGCATAAATGAGAACAAAGTAGAACAGATTATGAAGGTAATGGATATGAAAAACTACTTCTTGGAGATCCAAGATACAGGCCATACTGCTTACATCAGGTTTGCTTGTAGTAAGCTGACTATAACCATGACAGCAATTAATGCCCTCTGTTGAATTAATCTTGCAGAATCTGTATTAGTAAATAACATGTCTATATGATGTGTGAAATATAAAAACAAGTATATTGAAAAGAGTTTGTCAATCACTAGCAAACATAACAAAAGAACTGTTTTGGGTGCTATAGCAATGGAAAGACATGAGTACTGAATGTGCAGTAAGGCATTCTGCCTCATAGACATGAAGTACTTCATATGCATAATACATGATACATGATACATGAAGTATATTTTTTAACTGTTAAAAAAAGATATTATACATTGGCACGGGTCTATGACACAATATCAACATGCATGGATACACATGAGATCAGTGCTGGCACACCAAAAGTATACTTATGAAAATATAACAAGATCAAACCACATCAATCATAAAAGTTTGTAAGAGCAATATTTAAACATTGTCCCTATTTTTGGGCATTTGTTCCACTTTTATTCATGGCTTTCTCCAGATTTCTTGCTCTAAGAGGTTGAGAGGTATGAGCCAGTCAAGTGAAGTTGATTGGTGTCAGGGTGTATCAAATACTCTTGTTTTTATGTCAGTAGATCCAGTCTGTCAGGAAGCTTGTGGTAATTGCCTCTTGTCATTTCCAAAAGAAGGGAGAACCATGGGTGCTTGGGCCAGAAGGGAGTCACAACAATGATCTTGGGGGATTCCTTCTAAAACTTCAGAAGTACCCTGGATATTAGTGGAAAGGAAGGGAAATCATATAGGAAAGTTCCTGCCCAAGAAAAAGTAAAAACATCTGTCTTCTAGGCCTTCTTTCCTGGACTTCTCTAGCACAAAATCTTGCTAGCTGATTGTTCAGAGAGGAGCCAAAGAGGTCTACTTGAGGAACTCCCCACAGATGGATCAAATCTTGAAAAACTCCCATCATCTAGTTTCCACTCTTGAGGGTCTGCCCTTGTCCTGTTCAGCTTGTCTGCCCAATAATTATGCTGTGATGGAATGTAGGATGCCTATAGAGTAAGATTGTGCTGTGAGGCTATATCCCAAACCAACATGGCTAGCCATCATAGGGAGTACAACCTGGTTCTCCCTTGCTTGTTGATGTACCACATGACTGTGGTATTGTCTGTAACAACTTGAAGAGGTCTCACGGACCAAAGATGATTAAGAGAGTTGAGTTCCTTTATCGGGGCAAGCATCTCTTTTACACTTAATGTGATTCTGTCTGTCTTTAGTGTCCCACACACTTTGTACTTTCATCCCTCTCAAAGCAAAATCTGAAGTGTCTGTGGTGACTGACTGCTTTGGAAAATGGGATGAGAAGGGGAGACCTGGATTTAGGGGTATGTGTTTTTGCCACTAAGTTATTTCACTTGTGACAAACCCCAGCATTGTGATTTTTAATACGACAAAGGGTGTTGGTGTTGGGACCAAAGAGAATTCAGATGTAACTGTATCTTAATCATGTGGAATCCTGCCAAGGTATCACGAGAACATTAAAAGCCAAGAAACCCAAAATCTTGATGTATTCCCTCACACTGACCAAAGTCTGTGTGAAAAAAGAAATAAAATAGATATAGATACAGATTTATTTTTTTCCTGTGTAAGAAAGGCTCTTTGAACTGCAGTGTCTAGCTGACATCCTAAAACACATTCTTGCAAGAGGAAGTCAAGAAAGACTTTTGAATGTTCTCTTGGAATCCAAGCTTGTGTAAGAGATCTCTCATCCAAGAGAGAGAGATTCTTGACACTTTGAAAAATACTCTGCAACATAAGAAAGTTGTTTAAATATGGAAAAAATGTAGATACCCTGTAGCCTGCGATGAGCTATAACTGGAGCTAGACACTTTCAGAACACTCTTGGTGCAATGGATAGTCCAAAGGATAAGGCACAGCACTGGCAGTGTGATCCGGGCACACAGACCTTAAGAAACACCTGAAATCTAGATGAATAATGGTGTGTTGATAAGTATCTTTTAAATCTAATGTTACCAGGAAACTTAAATAAGGAAGAAGAGAGAGCAGGTTGTAAAATGAAAGCATTTTGAACTTGGCCACTATCAGAAATTGGTTTAGGAAAGAAAGATCCAGAACTGGAGTCCAATCTTCTTTTTTCTTTGGCACTAAAAGCATCCTTGAATAATAAAATCCATTTCCCACCTGTGAAGGGGGAACTGGTTCTATAATTCCCTGGAACGGCATGTGATGAAAGAATGGTGGAAATAAAAGAATCTGGTCTGGACGATGAGGAATTATTCCATGGAAAGGAATTTCCTCCCATTGCCATCTGCAACCTTGACTAATCTTCATAAACCATTTGTCTGAAACTATCTGTTGCCAAATAGAAAAGTGAAGATTCAGACTTTCTGGAAAGCAAAATGGGGTACCAGGGTTGGAAGTGGGAACAAAGTCTCTTAAATACTCATTCTGATTTAGTGCACTATCCTTGGTTTTGGGAGTTCACAGAAACACTGTTACCTTGCTGGGCAGATAAAAAACTTACAGTTTATTTATATATTTATTTATTTATTTCACATTTGTTAACCGGGTTAGTTCAAATGAGTTTGAAAACAAACCCATTTTCAGTGGAAACCTGAGGGGAAAAGCCCCAGCAAACATAAGTAAAGATAAAGAGACAATATACAAATATTAAATAACAATCACAATACAAAATAATTGTAAAAAAGAAAAGGTTATCAACTATTTGCATTGCATTGATAGTAAGCAACCCATTTTCAGTGGAGACCCAAGGGGAAGGAGTCCCAGCAAACATAAGCAAAGGTAAACATACAGGACAAAAATGATTAAAAACAACAATGCAAATACGAAATTAATTATAAAGAGAAAAACAAAAGAAAAAAATATGAACTTTAAGGATTGCACTGATAGCAGTGGTCAAATTGTACTACATATGAGAGTAACAACAAAAAGATAATCGTTCTAAAGAAGGACAATGTATAGACATTGATAGGAAGTGGAGAGAAAAGATAAACAGTGTGGAGAATGGAAGGGGGAGAGAAAGGAGGGGCTATAGTAGGGCTATAGTAGTAGAGATGAGGGTTAAGCAGAAGTTACTAACAGAGAAAGTTAGGAGATGCAACAAGTTATACAGTAGGTCAGACTAAGACGGCATGTGATCAAGGCAATGGCATACTTTCAAGTTTAGTAGGTGGAATAAATAAAAATAAATAAATAACTGAAACTATTTTTTTCTGTGGAGTAATTGTGTTTTTTTTTTACTTTGTTGGTCTGGATAGGTTCATACCAACCTCAGACTCGTAAACCAGGAGCTCCATCATGTCTCTGTTTATATAATCTAGGGAGGAACATTTCAAGTCATTTATACCAACATGCACATGGAAGCATGGCTTTGCACTTTTTAACTGTCTCTGGAGCCAGCCTCATTGAAACGGGCATTCTGAAACAATGTAGCAATTGCCTCATGTTTACTGACAACCACCTACAACTTAAACCAGTGGCCACAATGTGTTAGAGATGTAGTTATACAATGTTATTGGAGGCAAAGCTCTCACAAGAAGCAACAACAAATAACAAGCAGGTTATCACACGACACCAAACTAAAGCATATACAGTTCAAACCCAACACTTAGTCCTACATATGCTGAGGGTCTTACAAAGTAACTTATCTAAACCAGAAAGCCCTCCTAAAAGTAACCTAAGAAACAGATACCCTCAGCTATCTTACAAACACACAACACAGAGAGCATCTATCATGAAACATACATCTAAGAGTCACATTGACTCAGTTTAAACTCCCATAAGGCAAACTTCAACACAATCCAGTAACTCCCATAAGGCAAACCTCCATGCACTCCAATATCCTAGTCATAGGTGACTCCATTGTGAGACACACTGATGCACCTCTGACCAATCAGTGCAAAGAGGGGGTCACAGTCAGTTGCTAATCATGCACCAGGATTTGCCACATGATGCAAGAGCTCAAGTCCTTGTACCACAAGTACACACAGGACAGAGTCATAATGAATGTGGGTGTAAATGACTTGAGATGTACCTCACAGGATAATATGAAGAGAAACATGATGGAAATCCAGGTAGAAGAGTCTGAGGCTGGTATGAACCTAGCCTGAGCAATGTTCTACCATCACCAGGAATAAAGCCATAATGTGACAAAAGGCTTAGCCGCTGTTGTCATTCAAAGGGGGTACAATATATATCATTCTGGGAGAAGATGGTAGACAGTCTTAACTGCATTTCCAGGGATGGCCTGGACCTCTCCATCAAAGCTTTCATACATTGGATAAGATCTTATCCACTTCATAGCCTGCAATGAGATAAACTTAAGCTAGGCACTTTGTTAACACTTTTGGCACAGTGGCTAATCCAAAGAGTAAGGCAGAGAGCTGATAACGTGATCCAGATACACAGAACCTTAAGAAATGGCAGAAGTCTGGATGAAATCATGTGATGATAAGGATCTTTTAAGTCTAGTGTTACCGGGAATCTTAAATGAGTTAAAAGTAGTAACAGGCTGTGAAGTGAAAGCATTTTGAACGTGGGCACTAATACAAACAGGTATAGAAAGATCCAAAACTGGTCTCCAAGCATCTTCTTTCTTATGCACTAAAACATCCTTGAATAAAACCCCTTTCCCAGCCTTGGAATGAGGAGCTGGTTCTGCCACTCCCTAGTGCAGCATGTGCTGAAGGACAAGGGGGAAATAAAGGAGTTTGATCTGGTACATAAGGAATACCCTCCAGGAAAGGAGGGATGTCCTCCTACTGCTATTTGTAACCTCGATGAATGATCTTCAGAACCCATTTGCCTGAAACTGCCAGTTGCAAAAGTGAAAAGTAGAGAGTCAAACTTTCTAGAAGAGGGAAAGGGCCTGCCAGGGTGGGAGGAGGGAATATCGTCATTCTGACTTGTTACACTGCCCTTCATTTTTGTGGGGTTCCTGAATTCGTTTTGGAACCTCCTTGCCATTTCTTCTTAAGTGTCTGTTTACTAGCATTTTGTTGAGACCGTTTATTTTGTTTTGTTTTTTTTTTGGCCAAAATTGGGTGAGGAGGTTAGAGAATCCCTTAGAAAATTTGGAAAATGAGGGCTGAAAAATCTTAGAGATACTATTTATCGGCTTATCCCTTTCATCACACTTTTTAATGACCTCTGCAGCAGAAAAAAACAAATACTAAATTTCTATCCTAAGGAGAATTTTCAAATCTCATTTTTCACATAATCTGGAAGGTTCTGAGAATACAGACAGACAAACATCCTCAAAACAATAAAAGTGGCCATAGCCCTGGAAGAAGTACCATCTGAGTCATACACACACTGTAAAAATGAGTACTATGGAAGAAACTAAATTATTCAAAGCAGATTTTCCTTACAAGAAGAAACTGCAGATAAAACATTCCTCATGCTTTCACAATTAGTCAGAATATACTTTAACATATGAGCCTGACAATTCAAATTTCTGAAAATCAGAGTTGCAGAAGCATACACTTTTTCCCATACGTATTAATAATCTCGCCATACTTGTCAGAAAGAGTAGAAATGAAATTAACTAAATGTTTAGCAGCGATAGAATTAACTAAACCTATAACTGCTGGGTCAGGTTTGTGAAGACAGTGTAAAAACGTAAAACAATGGAATAACTTTATACATTCTATCTGCCTTTTAGGGGCATCAGACTATCAGGAAAATTGCAGGCAGTGGCATACACATCCTGCAATGCTAATAGAAATGGAGGAATTTATTTATTTATTGACATTTGTTGATTTGTTGATCAGGAAAGTCCGACTGGGTCAGGAGCCCATTTTCAGCGGAGGCTCGGAAAAAGATCCACATAAAGTAAAGACATTTTGACAATTTGCAGTTGTGTGCTCACATCACATTCTATTACACAAAACACAGTTTAAGTTTAATATCTTATTGCATGTGGTTATAGATGCAGTAAAGCTTAATATGCAAACAGAGTAGCAGTTTACAGTCAAGTCTGTCTAGGATATGAGGGAGAACTATATATTTGAAAGAAGGTAAGTTATTGTAGGTATAAGTTGTAGTTAGTTTTGAAGGACTTGAGACAGTGAAGGTTTACGTGTAGGATTACTTAGACAGGGGGAGTGTAATAGTTAAGGATAGTAGTATAGAGAGACAGATGTTAACAGGATAGGTATAGGAGTATAAGGATATTTAGTTTGAGATGTAGGGTTTGGAAGAGAGGAGAAGTAGGAAGATACTAGGTAGTGAGTTAGGGGAAAAGAGTGGGAGATAAGGGTGGTGAGGAGATGGCAGAAAAGAGGGAAAACAGGAAGTATACATTTTAAAGTTAAGAGATCGACGTAGAGTATGTTACTCTTTGAGAGAGGAGCAAGGACAGGCATGAGTGTTAAGAAAGTGATTTTTTAGAGTGAGGTTGAAGGTCATAATAGAATCTAAGATACTGACATTGGAGGGCAGGGTATTCCATTGTCTTGCAATAGTAAAAGAGTAGAGGATTTGACCAGCTCTTTTGTTAGGTTTATTTACTTCTAAAAGCTGTTTATTAGTGGAACTGAGATTTTTGGATAGGTTATGCAGCTGTAGGATAGGTTATAATGCTGGACAACTGGCAGGTTCTCGACAATCCTCCTAAAACAGTTCATAGTATTTTCTAAGGGGCTGAGAACTCTGGCACATTTTGGAAATAGCCTAAGAGAAAGAGAAACCCTAACAGGGACAATCAGAAACTGCGCTCTCCCTTGAGGCTAAATGAAAAATCTGTGGAGAATACCCTATATCTGTCCCTTCATCCTCCTGTCCAGATTCAGAATCTTGAATCACTTCAGGAAAAGAGGTATCCCCTTTCTTCTACCAGGAAACCACCTTATAAGAAGTTTCAACAGACTGAATTAAACCGTGAGCTAGACTCAGTAAACTATTCCTGCCTAAGGCAGTTTGAGGAGAAGTAGATACATGCTTAGTTTTCTGTTTGTTTTGACAGAAAAATGGGGAGAACATTGTTATTAATGGCAGCAGCTTCCCCAGGGATGAGAACAACATTCCCAAACAGGGAAGCTTCCCTGTTCCCTCTCCCAGGAGTAACAGGAATGGCTCTTCTTTGCCCACTGAGGGGACCCCAATAGCCACAGATGATTTGGCTCACCCCATTCCATAGTGGCTGTAGGTGCTACACCGGAAGAATTCAGGGAAAAAGTTGAGTAGTTTGAGTGACAAGCTATCACCACAGCAGAATCACCCACCTGTGTCTGAGGAAAATTGCTATGCTGCTGTGGTGGCAAAGTTTTGTAGCTGGTAGGACAGACTATGGGACCAGTAGTTTGTTCCATGGTCAAGCTAAAAATGGTGCCTGTTTCCCAGAGAAAACAGGCAGCGAGAGCCAGTAGAAATATAAAGTCTTTAAAAGTCACTGTTTCATGCAAAAACGCAGTAAAAAGTACTTGAAAATACTATGTCAGCCCAAAAAGTAAAATAACCAGAATTTCTCCACAGGAAAAAAAATGTTTTCAATTACTTTAAGTAACTTTTAAATTGACTGGAAAAAAGTGCATTCCCATTTAAAAGTTCAGTTAAGTCTAATGACAGTCTGTTAAAACCTAAATTACTAGCTTTTAAACAGAAAAGTACAATAAAACAACAATTTTAAAGTGGAATGGTTTTCTCCACAGGGAACTTATTTGCCCAGCAAAGGAACAGCACAAACTGACTGTCAATCTTTGCAAGCCTGCAGAGGAGTGCTCTCTTCAATGACACGAAAGCTTTGGGGGGATTGGCACCCAAACCTGTCTTTTTTGTCAGCTCAGCTCAAGTTGATTGTTGGTTTGGGTGCATGGAAGGTGCCCTGAAGCTTTGGAAGGTGGCCTGCGTTATATCCTTGGCAGGATATAACTTGTATAGCTAAGGCTACTGCAGCAGTGATCGAGATAATGTACCTTATAAATGTGATTTGCATTTTTGGCAAAATTTACTGTTTTCGGAAGTATTTGCTGTGTATTACTTTGGTAGTTTTAATATGATATATGCATTTTCCTTGCATATCAGATTTAATGTGAGCTATATTGTGAACTTTTTAAAAACTTACAGGGGTTCCATGTGGAATAAGTGTCTATTACCGATGCATAACATTGTTCTAAGTGCCAAACACTGTGTTTCTCAATGCATGCCGATGTATACATTATGCAGGATAGCACATGTATCACTCTGTTCCGGTGTTTGCTTATGTAACATACATTATGTTATTTTGGACCGGCATGGTACACAATTATACTCAGTAGTGCATAAGATGTCAACATGATACAAAAAGCCACCAGATAGAGACTAGTAGAAGACCTATACTTCTTGGCAGTACAAATAGCATATGTGCAAAACACAATCACTTACATTTCAAACAAAGCCATCACTGCACAATTCATAGTTATTCTAAGGAGGACCAGAGTAGGCATGTACACTAACTGACTGTTGTATACCAGATGGATGTATAAAAACAGTGAAATAAACACAGAAGTAGAATGGGGCACTTTTACAAACCATGTATCTTTAAAACTGGGCACAGGAAGTACAGGGCAATACTGCCAAATGTTCAAACACATATAAAAGGTAAGAAGGATGTGAACTGCTATAGACACGAACCCAGTGCCACATATGTAGTGGGAAGTACCACAGACTGCAAGGGTGGAAGTAGTGGTGTACATCTCCTGTAGAGATCCAGGAAAATAACAAAGAAATAACCCTATAGTGTAAGGGCAGGGCACATCACATGACAACATGTGCAATGGAGGGGATGCCATGCAAAAATCAAAAACAACACAGCACAAACAGTCTCACCAGTGATCACTGTTGTTAAACAAATGAGTCTATTCACAATACGAATGTGCAGTATTGTACTCATGTATTGATGAAGTGAATGTTACTACTGCTTTGACCACCATACTAATGCAGACAGCATGGTAATTTCAGCCCTTTATGCCAGTAATGCTAGTGACCTGAACTCCATTACACACAGTGCCACAATCATACCCCAGAATACAAAGTTCTGTACCACTGTCATGGAATCTCCACTGCATCAACCCACAAACTGTACTACTATACCGTTGCAAAGGGAAAGTATCACTTCACATCTAGCAACCTTTACCTCTTAATAGCTAGCCAATATAGCATTTTTAGTGAGCTGCGATCATGTGTTGTGTGTGTGTGTTCTGGGTATGTTTGAGGGGGGGTAATGTGTAACCAGCTATGCAATGCAGCCCCCAATTCATCTATCTGCTTTCTGTTTGTCCTTTCCTTTTGTGGTAGAAAACTATGCAATCATAAAACAAGTATTATCATTTAATTGTCTATCATAACTGCTACTTGTGATCTCTGTGTGTGATCAGTGGTCTAGAAATGCTCCACAACAGCCATCACTTCTGCATTAAATGTACTGCATTATTCCAATTTTTTGCCTGTATCACACTACTGTTCCTCTGTGGCCACAACTCTCCCTACCCTGCAAATAATACTCATTGCAGAGGAATTCATGGATCATACCTCTCAACCTCTTAGTGCAAGACCTAGACTGGACAAAACCTAAAATAATAGTGGAGCAAAGGCCCAAAAATAGGAAAAGATTTTAAATATTGCTCTTATGATCTTAAAAATGTGCTAGAATAATAGGACTTGTGTTAGCATGCATTTTGTGAAAGATATGAAGTCTGAACCGCAAATGTATGTCATTATTTAGTGACTTCAGTCCTCAGTGATTGCCAGAACACCACATATTTTATAAAGAACTGACCAAAAATATGAGGCCAAAATCTGGACAGTCCACAAAAATCTGGACAGGTGAGAGGTATGCTCTGAATCCTGACATTTATAGGTGTAGAGATATTGATGTCCTCAGTATGTAATCCATGCTGGAAATGTTAAATTTAAATCAGCACTGCCACAGGTTGCAGCTGCTATGAGTTTTCCATTATTGTACATAAATTACATATAATATATGACAATGAGGCAGCACTGTGGTTCCATGTGCCCTCAGTTTTATAAAAAGTTTGACTTTGAATAAACATATATGAACTGAAAAAAATCAAAACCGGAACTTAGCTATAACACCATTAAAATGAAGTCTATAGAATTTTTTAAATCACATTCTTTTTCAACATATTACTATTATGAACTTAAAGTAACATACATTGGGACTGGGTTTCATAGATATATAAATGGTGCTGAACACACAGCTCAGCAGTGTTCTCTGCTCACTTGTGTCATACTGAACGCTATAGTAAGCAGGTAAGGCAAACTAGCTAAGCAGTGCTTGACCTGTGTAGGTGAGCAGAGCAACGTGTGGTGCTCAGAGGGAGGAACACCAAAATCAAACATACAAATTAGATGTGAATTGTGCTATAACAAGTAGCACAATTTAAGGTGGAATGGTGGAGAATGTCATAGTCAACGTCATAAAAATGCATTGTCCACAGTTGGGAATGGTAGCATAAATGCCCACCCATATCAGCATGAAGAGGTGAAAATGGGGATATAGGTCAGTAGAAAAGGACAGTATGCAGAGGAAAACACACAAAGAGAACCTAGAAGACAAATCAGAAGGTGGGTAGAGGCAGGAAGTGGAAGGCAAGTCAGGGGAAAACAGGGTACCAGAGGGAGAAGTGGAGGACAGTGTGCAGGGGGGGCACATGAACATAAAATAATACAGACAAATGGTGTAAAGGGATGAACAAATCCATATAAAGGTAGCAAATGGTGATAGACAGGTTTGGAACACATACAAACTAACACGCATGATATAGTATGAAGTGATGACACATGTTAGGGGACAGGGTGGGATGCTGGCTGACTGATGGCTATCATTCCAGCACAGAGGGCAACCAATATGGAGCCATTGCCAGATAGTGGTCTGAAAAGGCTGATATCATGGGCCTGTGAGAGGAATACCTGAAGACCAAAGCCTACTGGAGGAGTAAACATGAGATCCATTTCAGAAGGTATTCAGTTCTGTCCAGCTTCACTGCAGCTGCTGCTTGACAACTGCCTCCAGTTTACTTGATGCTGAGGTGTATCACCTCCAGCACAACCTCCTGCTCCACCTCCAGGACATACTCCTGAATGCTCCACCTACACCACACCTCCAGTTCAGCCTCTTTCTCCACCTCTAGCACAGCCTCCTGCCCATCTCCAGCACAGCATCCTGCTTCACCTCTAGCACAGCATCCTGCTCCACCTCTACCACAGCCTCCTGCCCCACCTCCATCACAGCCTCCTGCTCCACCTCTAGCATAGCCACTGTCCTTTCTCTCAATCAGCAGATTACCCTTTATATGTCAGTTACTTATTCTTCACAGTTTCCTAGTTCCTGCATTCAGTAATTCATCTCTAGCACAGCCTCCTGCCCCACCTCACCTGGGGCTTCATGCATGGTGGCCAATGTTAGTGTCTCATCCTCTGCTCCTCCTCCTCTTCCTGTTCATAGCCTGAATGGTACTTCACTTTAGGTTTATAACAGTCTTCTTCTTCTTTCAGCTTTTCCCGGTTAGGGGTCGCCACAGCGGATCACCTGTCCGCTCATGATTGGCAGTAGAGTTTTACAGTGTCGAGTTGCCAGCCCGGCACCCAACCTTCCACGGAAGGCACACACACGCATGCACTCACACCTAGGGCCAATTTAGAGTGTCCAATGCACCTACAGCATGTCGTTTGGATGTGAGAGGAAACCAGAGCACCCGGAGGAAACCCATGCAATCATAGGGAGGACATGCAGACTCCACACAGAAGCCATCCCAGCTAAGGATCGAACCGGAGAACCTCTTACTGTGAGGCAGCAATGCTAACCACTGCACCACCGTGGCCGCCATACTTTAGGTTTATAACAGTAATATCTGAAAAACAATACATATTAGGAATGTGTACAGACTTCATTCTAAGGGTGCAATAGTTCCTTAGAATGGTAAGGTTAGCATATATTAAAAAATGTAATTTGCACCCATAACACAGTAAGTTTATATCCATCAGCATGTACTTACCCTAGTGGGTTACTAATCTGCGCTGTCTCCTGTGGAAGCCCATACTGTTCATCATGTGCTCATCAGGTGCTTTAAGGTAAAGTCTTTCATCAATATAATGTTATAGGCTTTCTACTGGCTATAAACTGATTGTTCTCTGTAATAATTGACCTGAGGATGGGAAGGTCACTGTAGTAAATGTATTTCTAAATATTCCCTCATTGTTGTCTCCATTTACACTCAGTCACCATGTTCTTTCACAGTGCAGATATGTGTCATGTGTTAGTACATTTCTATATGTTCTAATACTGTGTAGAACAATAAAAAGGCCTACATAGTGTGTCATATTTGTATCAACTTCCTTCAAGTTGGACACACTTTATATTTGTTGGGCTAGTGCCCTTTAACAAGTATGTAATGTCAGTTACTGGAGTTTTGGTATATGTATAACACTCTTTTGATGTACTGGTTAATCCAATGATACTAAAGGATGGTTTTATATTGTGCTTATCAGTGTAATCCAATGTTATGATAATTTGCTCTATAAAGCTCTATATATACACACTGTATTACTGTGGTTCTCTGCCATTATACCTCCTGCTAATCCCGTTTTGGCATTACATTCAAATAGTGTCTTACCATCTCTTTCGTGTTACAATAAAATTGTCTCCTGTAGGAAGAACTCCTGTACCCCACTTGCTCTCACTAATTGTGGTTCTTCCTCCATTTCTAGGAATAAGTATTACCTTTACTGCCTGAATATAATATTACTGTTTAGTAGAGTTTTTCTCTTTTCTTTTCTTTCAGACCTGTGATCACTATATCCAACCCTAACCCCGATACTGCAATAGCTCTGTCACAAGGCCCAACTCCCAAAATTTCTAACTGAGAATTTTGTTTTGGGCAATGTAAACATGTTTTAACATGAACAGCCTTGATGAATATTTACTTTAACTAGTCAAATACAAGCCTGCCCTGTGTTAGAAAGTGGCCATGACATTCCCCCAAGGGATTAGTCCTTGCACTTCAATGCCACTTACTAAGTTAGCCACTGTCCTTTCTCTCGACCAGCAGATTACCCTTTATATGTCAGTTACTTATTCTTCACAGTTTCCTAGTTTCTGCATTCAGTAAATGAAAGGAAGCCTGTTCTACTATGTGTTTCCTTGTTAATTCCTTTGTGCTGGCAATAAACAGATTGTACTCTGTAAATAATTGATCTGAGAGTGGGAAGCAAGTTACAGTCAGCCTCACTACATGTGGCGTCACTCTGTTCTCCTATCCCACCACCAATTCTTATAATACTTCCCACATAGATTTTATTTCTGACACCCATTCACTAACCCTCCCCAAACAACTTTACAGCTATCATACAAACACTCCTGTTTCTATCTCTCTACTTTCTAACTTCCATGTAACATTTTGTATCATTCCCAATAACCTTTCTCCTCTCCATAATGCTTTGCACTGTATCTATTCATACTAAGACTTCTCCATAACAGTACCTGTTTATTTATTATTCTACATTACAACTTCTACTTTCCCCAAATAAATCCTCACTATATCTTATCTTAATTATATCCTCATAATCTAGCCTTTCAAATCTCTCGATTTCTTACATTTCAGAAATATAAAGAAAGGATAACAAGAAAAACTAACTCTCTTCTTTCATAGAAAATACTTCCTTCCTATTTACCTTCTACCAGCTTTCAGAATCCACCATCACTAAATATCCTACAGCCCTGCAATTCCTTTCTTCTTAATTTCTATTTCCCCACTACCAGCCATCAATAAAATATAAATCCCTTTAATCACACTACTCCTCAGCTTATCCTCTATTCTTCTCCCCCATCTGAGTTCTCATCCCACCATGACTCAATAATAACTCTCAACATCTCTCCACCTCTGTCCCAACCACCTATCCATATGTCCTCTCTGCCTCGCCACACATTACAGCAAACCTATTTAATGACACTCCTCACATTTACCCCAAATATAGACTGATTAACTTTACTTCAACTCAAATCAAAAGAGAACTAAGTGGAAAATGCTCTCCAAAAAAAACAAGAATTAGTAATACCCCAGTATATTAAAATCCTCCTAGGAGGAGACATTCACTCTGATTCTGGCCCCACCTATCACAATCAACATCAAGACAACTCTTTTCCACCCACTACTCTAAGCCAAAAATGGTCAACTCTCAACCCCGGTAATTTAACTTTTGCCAACCGAAATATTAGATGCATAAGAAATAAAACCACTGAACTACATACCTGGATTGTCCAACGTATGCCTGATATTCTTGCTATAAATTAAACTTGGCTGAAACCCTGCATAAACAACTAAAATTACACACACCCCTGGCTATAATATCATCATAAATGACCATATAAAGAGAAAAGGTGGTGGCATTGTTTTAATATTTCCCAACAACTACCAGATTCCCCATACAACAAACCAATATCAAAATTCAGTTTAGCAGAGATTCTTATTACCTTACTAAAAATAAACAAATATTTATTAGTGTCCTTTACATCCCTCCTGGCAACAATATAGTTACACTGGTATTTGTAATATTTCCTCTTTCCTTTTTGTTTCCGTTTCTGTTTCTGAAAGCCTCATTGAGGCCTTGTCTGTTTCATTTGGTTCGCTAACCTCTCAGATCTGTGAACCTCCACAAAGTCTGAAAAATTCTCATTATAGCTTGCTTCATTATGAATAGGACCACCACCATTATAATTATGCTTAATGTCCATTCCTCCACTAGAAAAACTATCTTACCCACTCCCATCAAACTTAACATTTCTAACACTGGCAGGAGAATAAAATGTCTTCATTTCATATTTATGTTTGTCCCTTAAGAATTTCTTTTATTTCCTTTGTGTTTTTGGAAGGTGAATTTTTTCACCAATGCACAGTAGTTGCAATGGGGGTAAAATGTGTCCCATTTTTGTCAGCATTGTTTTAAATGAATGGGAAAAGCAATTTATTTTCAATTCACCACTATTTAAATTTGCTCGTAGATATCATAGATTTTTAGATGATATTCTTATCTTATGGGAAGGGAATAAATTAGTTAGGCAGTTAACCGACTACTTTAATATTTCTAGTGATTTGTTAAAATTTACTTACACCACGGCTTTTGACAGGATTAATTATTTGGACATAACTGTGTATAAAGATTTATGTTTTTGAAATACTTTGGAGCTTTTCTCCCTGGGCGTCCTCTGAAAATGGGCACCTATCAAGTATGTCTTTCATGGTAATCAAATCTCAATAAATACATAAAGAAAGAATGAAAGAAAGAAAGAAAGAAATAATATCTACATGACAACTTACATTTTGATAGTTGCCACACATTTTTTTCACAAGAGGAAGAATATAGTGAAATGGCAGATGGTGCATTTATCAGGATTAATTACTGATGATCGAATATTTAATGTTGAAATAAAATGTTAATTAAAACGTTCATGGAAAGTAATTACTATGTGAAATTATTGGAGGATACAAGGAAAATTAAATCTGAAGGAAGGGGTCTAGATACGCACTAATTTTGGGTGCCACCAACAAGACTGATTTGGTTAAAGAAACTGAAGGCACTAAATTAGGAGCAATGGTGGTTCTGTATAACAGCAAAGTTAGTAAACTATTTAATATTTTAAAAAACAATGGAACCTAATCTTTACACTGGAAGTAAAAATGAATCTGGGCAAGAGACTTTGTTTTATTTTTAGTAGGGGAAAATCTTAAAGGATTGGTGGAAATCAGGAAGGCCGAAAAAAGAGATCAATACAGATCCAAAATGTCCAAGTGTGGAAGATGCAAAATGTGTAGGTACATTAATGACATTCCTTATGTGAATGTGACAAATTTTAACAAGACTATTATAGGTTCATAGGTAGGTACTAGGCTATCGGCCCAAGGGCCTACGTAAGCCTAGCCAGAAAGGTACCATAGCTTATGCCCCCCTTGTGGTGACAAGGTTTAGGTCCCTAGAGCGTGTAGCTTGGAGGGATTGGGATTTCGTTAGGTGTGGCATGTCCAACAGCTCTTGGTTTGACATAGCTTTATATGTTAGGCAGAAATCACCTCGGAGTAGGCGATATGCTACGGAGTAAAGCTGGAGTTTTTTGAGGTGGTCAGTGTAGAGCAATTATACAGAGCTGAGTATATTTTGTTTGGTTATAGAGTTTAATTGTTGCTTAGATCTGTGTTGAAACTGTTGTCTCACTGTTCTGAGAGACTGATCTGCAAATATACAGAGCTGAGAAAATGTTTTTTTGGTTTTAAGGTTTGTTCTGTTAGTTGTTGCTTAGATCTCTGTTGAAACTGTTTTGTCCTACCCACCCTCCCTATTTTTGGTTTGTAGTTTAAATTTGGTAGCTTTTGCAGTTGCCCGCCCTACTGTAGATTTGATCTGGGACACTCCCCCAGTCCCATCTCTTTACCACATTCTACCTAATAAACTATTTCTGCACTTGCTTTTAGTCCTTTTTAATTTAATTGCATTTTTTAAACTCTTTGGTCTAACATTGCTGCATACTCAAGTGTGCTAGCTTGCACTCCATGTGAATTGTTTTTTACTACTGTTTTTGCTACTTTTCTGTAAAAAAAAAACTGTAAGCCTGTTTCCAACCTTTCCTGTAACTACTGTTCCAGATACAGATTTGAGGTATCCAGGAATGTATGTAAGCTTCTGAGCCCCCCAAGCCTTTCTGTGTTGGAGGGAAGCCATCTAGCTTATCAGTGGGAGTGTAAGCACTAGGTAACCTGTCTACCACATAAGGAGTGGTTCTGGCCCAGAAATTGTAGTTATTGACTGTTTGGGCAATCTCTTCCATCTCTCTCAACTTTCTGATTTGAAAGCCTGCATTTGCACTTGTTTTTGTCCTGTAACTCGTCTAGTGCAGATACAGATTCTTAGTTTTAGCACTTAAATTTGCTTGTTCATGCTGAGCACTTGTTCAGAACTTGTAAGCACTAAATAAGCTATACTATAGCACTCTATCTTCCTCATTACCTAGAGGAAAACAGTTTTTGTACTTACTTTTCTCACTTGCTTAGAGAAAAACAGCTCTTGTACTGACTTTCCTCACTTATCTAGAGGAAAATAGTTTTTTATTCAGGCATGTCCAAGGGTCAGCTCCCAGTGTTCTCTCCTGTCTATCTGATTAATCTGGGCATCTTGAGGCAATGTACAAATTGCCTCATGTACACTGAGAACCCTCTCCTCCTACCACCCAACACTACAACCTGTGAGAGATGCACTTATCTAGCCAAACTGGAGATAAAGCTCTCTCTAACCAAGACTGAACTTGACAGTCATGAAGCGAAGGTAAACATTTGCACCACACCACACTCATCACATAGTCTCACTAAATCTACACCACCAAAATCCACACACAGTAACACAAAAACATTTGCGGAGGCTCTCAATAATAATCTGTCTAACCAACAGAGACCTCCAAAGCAGAAACGCAAGCAGCCTCCATCCCCAACACAACCCAAATGACACATAGCCCACATTCTCAGTGTGCCACTCAACCACAGCCAATAAGGCAAAATAATGTACCCAACACACTAGTCATAGGTGACTCTATAGTCAGGCACACTGATGTCCCACTCACCAGGCTAGACAAGGAGAAGGTTACTGTCAGCTGCCTGTCTGGTGCCAGGATCCGCCACATAACCCAATCACTCAGGTCACTCCACACCAAGTACAAATATGACTCTGTCATTGTCCATATTGGTGTGAATGACCTGAGATGTACCTCTCTGGACTACATAAAAAGAGACATGGAGGAGCTCTCCGATCTTGTAGCCCAGGCAGGTATGACCCTAGCCCTGAGTAGCATTCTGCCATCGCCCAGAATGATACAGCAGTACAAGGACAAAATGATTGACTTCAACAATTGGTTAAGCTTCTGGTGTCATTCTAAGGGGATCCAGTATCTGTCTGCTTGGGATGACATGGTCGACAGACAACGATGCTTTGCCACAGATGGCCTGCACCTGTCGCCCCTGGGATTCCGGATACTGGCTAAGGCTCTTACTGCCCCTATAGCGCCTTTTTTAGGCAGGGTTCAAATAACAAATTCACCATCATAACAGAAACAGGCAAACAAAAACTGAAGGTAATGCTACTCAATGCTAGAAGTCTAAATCTCAAAATGCACTCACTCGAGGCACTCCTTAAAATGGAGAACATCGATATCTGTGCAGTGACTGAGACCTGGTTCAAGGCTCCAGAGAGCACCCCTGCGCTACCAGGCTATAACTCATACCACATTTTTTGGCCATGTAACCTGGACCGAAACACCAAAGGAGGAGGTGTGTCCATATTCATTAAGAATATCCACACCTCCAGGCTAGTTGCTCAGCATAATGCATCAGAGGTTATCCAAGTGCAACTAACTCTGGGCAAAACTGCAATCCAAATTGTAGCTTGCTACAGATGCCCCACCATGCCCCAGGATTCCTACTCCTCTTTTCTTGATGTACTGGAAAATATTAGGGTTCAACCAAACACCCTAATGATGGGTGACTTCAAGTACCCCACCATTAACTGGGAAAACTACTCGTGTACCAACTCCTTAGCTCAACACTTTCTGGAATTCATAAACTCCAATGCCCTAGATCAACTTATCCACATCCCCACCAGGGGCAACAATATCCTAGACCTAGTCATTACCAACATGAGTGACCGGTGTTCCACACCTGAAGTCAACTCCTCGTTGGTCCGATCAGACCATAAGCTTATATCCCTTGATATCCACATCCCACCACCACCCCTCATTAAGGAAACCACAGTAAAAAAATTCTCCAAAGCCAACTTCATGCTTCTTAAGACAGAACTGGTGAACTTCATGACACCCATACAGATGGACAATACAGTTACAACTGCTGAATCCTACATGACTCTATAAGCACTTACATGAGTGCATGGATCATGCTATCCCAAACAGAACCAAGACACTATCCTCCAAAAAAAAAAGCCAATCTGGTGGTCCCCTGCCATAAACAAACTGTACAACAGAAGGAAGAAACTGTTGCAAAAGAGAGTGAAATCCCATGAGTGGAGGAGCTCCCTGGTCAGCCTCAGTAAGAAGCTGAGATCCCTTATAAGATCCTCCAAAGCTAGCTACGAAAGCAAAATCACCACTAAATCCAAGGACAACCACAAAGCATTCTATAGCTACGTCAAGAATCTAGATGGCAACACCCAGATCTGCTCTGAGTTACAGCACAAAGGCATGAAAACTACAGAACCAACTAATATTGCCAACATCCTGGCAGATCGGTTCAGTGCTAACTTTACCCCCCTTTCACCCCCTAAAGGGCCCATATCTATACAGGAAGAATGCAGAGTCCCTGTAATCACAACTACGCAGGTAAAAGCTGCACTCTCTAAAGCCAAAAACACAACATCCATGGGACCGGACAGCATCCCAGGCTGTGTTTTACACAAACTTTAGAACGAACTGGCTCCCCACTTAAGCACCATGTTCAATAATAGCCTCGCATCAGGCTTTGTGCCCACTGAATGGTGCACGGCAACAGTTATCCCACTCCACAAAGGGGGGGGCCACCACTGATCCCGGGAACTATCGACTTATTAGCCTGATGAGCCTGGTCTGCAAGGCCATGGAACGTATCATCATGGAACTCATAAACAAAGACATTAGTAACCTCCAAACTCTGGGTCCCACCCAGTTCGGGTTTGTGAAAGGCAGATCATGCCTCCTGAACCTGATCGACTTCTTTGAGGCAGTCACCAAAGCCGTGGATGAGGGTAAGATGGTTCACACAGCCTATCTTGACCTCACCAAGACTTTCAACACCATCCCCCATTCTGGAATTATAGCTAAACTCACTAAACTAGGTATAAATCCCTACGTCACAAGATGGGTTGCCACCTGGCTCACTGACAGAACCCACACTGTAAAAGTTGCAGACTCCAAATCTGACCTCAAGGCAGTGACAACTGGAGTGCCACAGTGTTCCATCCTGGGACCTCTCCTGTTTGGTATCTACTTCTCTGAAGTACAGGCTAACACAGAAGGCCTCTGACTGATAAAGTTCGCAGATGACTGCAAACTAGGAGCCATAGTCAAGTCCCCAAATGATGTGGACATCCTACAGAAGGGCCTCACTGAAACAGATGCCTGTTGTCAGAGCCATGGCCTCAAGCTCAATGCCAAAAAGTACAGTGTCATACCCTTTGGTAAAAACTCTATACCCATGAACTACCACATAGGCAGCAATCTACTTAACACCAAATGCATGATAAGATACCTTGGGACGCAGGTGGACAGTAGTCTCTCCTTTGATAGTCACATCGCCACAGTAGTCAGGAAGTCCTTCTACGTGGCACACCTCATCATAAAAGGGTTCTCATCCAGGAAAAAAGAGGTCATTGTTCCCCAATACTCATCACTCATTTGACCCGTTATAGAGTACAACGACCCTTTTGGAATGTGACTCACAAGACATCAGAAGCAGCTGGAAAGGCCACAGAAGTACCTCACAAAGAGGATTACTGGCCTCAAACAAATGCCTAAGTTTGTTTAATTGTAACACAGTGGGTGTCATACATTTGGTGACGTGTAATGCTCAGCCTTCTATGTGGGATAAACAAAAATACGACTATGGGATAGAATATATGAACACCTGCATGATATAAAGAAAAAGGGAACTACAAATGTGTTGTTTAGAGATTTCAGTGAATGTGTAGGTTTCAAAATATTTGTATTATTGATAAAGCAGTTCAAGCTTTGAGAGGTGGGGTTGTTGAAAATCTAATTGAATACACGGATTGTGTTGATAGATATGGTTATATGCTACTAACAAACCTGGTTTAAATGACAGTATTTCCATAAAGAGTGTATTAAAAAGAGCTTGTGAATTATAAATATGATTTTTAAATAAGTGACAGAAAGTATTTTCATTCACTTTTGTTATATTGTTTTTTTTTAATTTTTTTATTTTGTTATGAATGTGTATGAATTGATTCAAAGTAATTGGTGTGTTAAGCATATAAATGTATGCCATGTCTATTTGAATGTATGCTTAGTATACATTGTTTGATTTTATTTTTAATAAACTAGTTAAAATGCATCAGACTGCAGTGGTTCCTGACATTTTTTTTCTTGGCTGAGATTGTGGTTTTGTTTTGTGATCTTAAAATAGCAGCCAATAGCATTGCCTATCCTGGCCCAATCCTTATAAATAGGTCAATGCAGGAATCCCACGTTCCCTCACTCTAGAAAAAAAATCACACATTATCTCTCTGCACAGTGGAGGAAGTTCAACAGACATTACTAACTGTAGACCTACAGCAATCTTATCCTCCTCTCCAAAATACTTGAAAAATGTATTCAAAAATCATTGTTAAATTGTCTCCTACAGGAAAAAATCCTGTACCCCACACAACACAGCTCCCATTCCTTACACAGTATTGAAATTTCAATTTTAGCCTTTACAGATACTGTCAATAAAGCTAAAGATGAAGGCAAACTAGTCCTCTCCATATTTCTAGATTTGTTTAAAGCCTTCAACACTGTTTGTCACAGGAAACAACTACATTAAATGTCCTCATTAGGTTTATCACAGCCCACTCTGCTATGGTTCAAAAGTTATCTGTCCAATAGGCATCAGTCAGTAAAATGGAACTCCACCCTCTCTCCATACATCCCAGTCACCAGCGGTGTACCACAAGCCTCTATCCTTGGTCCTTCCTCTTTAACATTGTCTCCAACATCCTCTATGCATCCACACAACAGGCCTCCAAAATGCAATAAGCAGATGGCTACACACTCATATGCACATTCAACAACAGGGCACATCTCTAAAAACTTACTCAAGAAGCTTTGACAGTCACTGAAAAAATGGCTTTGTTTCACAACTCATGCTCAACCCCCCCCCCCCCAACAAAAAAAAGCAAACTATTTTTTTCCCCAGAAATCCCTCTCTCATGAAAAAAAACAATATTTACAATACTTTCTCTCAATAATACAATGACTGAATGGGCATTTATTAGGAAGTTTCTAGAGTTTATGTGGGGGAGATGATTTAGTTTGGAAATTACTGTCTGTCTCTGTGTATCAGAGACATCGGGGCTGGACCCAGCTGAACTTCTGATTTCCCATTCATTGGACAAGGTTATGTTTAGATAGGGTTAGGGATGGACTCTGCTTAACATGGATAAGGAGTCTTCTCCACAGCATGTGGATCCTCTGGGAGATATATCTGTCTCACCAAAATGTCTTATTTATGTTACAAGCAAAATTTAAATCCTTGGATCTAGTGGTTCTGATGCTGTTTCTTTTGTGGATGTGCAAAAGGTCCATTAGAGCTGGATCTGAAGATGCCTTGCATGCCAGACATAGACTGTCTGTCAGTAACCTGTAAAAGGCAGAGTATAGAGATAGGGTTTTAAGATGATTCATATACAATAATGTGTTTATACACTGGATTCTCCTGGTAAGGAACCTTTGTGGGCATTCTAACTGTTGCATATGTCTGGTCACGTACGTGACATCTTATGATGAAATGCATGGCATTTGAGAGGATGCACCCAGTGCCATTGTGAGCTCTGTGCAGACACACTGTACAGACAAGTGGGAGATGTTGACTAAAGTGATGTGTCTGATGGCACACTCAGCTGTTCTCTGTGGAGGATTGCCACTGCTACTAAGCTAGGTGACTATTTCAAATGTTGCCACATTCACTATTGGATACCTACATGCACAAGCACATGACCTTTGCAAGAGAGAAGCACAATACCTCCAGCATATACTGTCAGTAGAATGTCAGTTTCCTTGTCACCCCTCAGTGTAAGTGGCAAAGAAAATCTGAATTCTGGCCCAGGTCCTTAAATTGTACCAAATCTCTTTCACAGGAGGAAATAGGCCCACATTCATGATCCACAGTGCCGCTCATCATTTTCACTGACGGGTACGTGCCCTGCTCTCCTTCATCATCCTATAGGATCTGTATTTAGGTACAGGTCACCCAGTGTTACCAAATCCTTGTCATTGCAGGCCACAAGCACTGTGACCCATGGCAGTTTCCCATGCATAGGTCACCAGCACAACAGCCCTCTCTCTCTCTCTGTAACATGCTTTCTCTCCTCTTTCATGTGCAAGTGTGTCTTGTGTCCCACCCAGTCCTGTCATACTGTGTCCACTGACACCTGTACAAATGATGATAACTGTGACCACTACACTATCCATCCTGTATTGTTCTGGGGTGGCATATAAGCAGAGACATAGCTATTTAGGTTGCCACCTTTGGAACCATCAAAACACTGACAAAAGTCCTACCCTTTTTCCTCTGCATTGCCCTACTCGTTTAATTAAATAAAGATACATTTCTTCTTTTTCTGAGTTAATAATCATGCCAGCAGCAACCTTGAAGAAAGACTAAATAATATCTGAAATGCAACACACACACACACACACACACACACACACACACACACACACACACACACACACACACACACACACATGTTTTCTGTATATTAAAAGCTACTTAATAACATTTGTATTATTTTTGGCAATTGGAATGTATACTTGTTGAAATTATGGGTCTATATTAGATCACCGAACGCTTAAAAAAGCGAACAGTGATTAATAGACCCTATGTAAGTGAAAGCTTACAATTTCAAACTGACAGAACAGCAAATTTTTTCCCTAGGGAAAAAAATCGCTGTTCCGACAAAAAAAGAAAAAAAAAAGAAAACACTTTACACATTACATTAAGTGGGGAGGCTTCACCCACCCACACCTCCCCTTGTGGGGGGCTGCACCCCCACACCCCCCTACTTAAATATACCAACTCTGAGACCGCATTACAGTGTCGAAAACAGCAAAGTAATGAAGCGGCCAAGCAAATTCTTTCCCAGGGAAAGAATTCGCTCAAAAGCCACTTCGATATTTTGCAGTTTCGGGCTTTTCAGTTCAACCAAGACACATTCGAAAGAATGCATCTTCGGTCTTCTAACAGAGAACCAAAATTATTAAAGTGGTTAAGCATGGGGTGTTTGGAAAGCATACTGAAAAAATGAAAACAGGAAGAATGAATACTTGTGTACTGTTTCTTGCAATGTATGGTTTACAATTTTACTGAAACCAGTTTTTGCTTAGAACTACAATATTAGTTATAGTGGAAACAAATGTATTTTACCACAGAAAATATAAAGGTTCAACTGGTGGATAGATCCATGTTCTTATTTTCTTAAAATAAAAAAGTAAAAATAAAGGCTTTGTAGTTTTACATAACATCTACTAAGGTACAACATGAAGAAAGTTCTTTGGGACAATTAATTGTTTGCTAATGCTCACATTTCACACTTCCCAAGATGCCAGGTAATTTCAACAAAATACTATTTTGACACCATAAATTTATGCAAATAGGAAATCCAAGTGAAACATTAAACAGTTTAGGAAAATATACTTCAGAAATATGCTGGCTTTCAGAATGGCTTAAGTTAGGTGACAAGCACTCAGCAAAACTGTATCTCCTGACAGGAACCATGACTTCTTCACTGTCAGGAATTTTTTCCAGATAGGTGGCTGCCCTAGTAGCTTATTTAGCAGCTGGTGTAGTTCCCTGATCTGGAACCACCTCCGACTCTAGGTTAAGGACAACAAAAAGCTCTTCTGCCGAAGCTGTAGCAAACTACTTACTACAAATGTAATAAGCAGCTTGCTACAGTTAGCATGTCACACACAAAGCATTTCAGATATCACCAAAAATATAGTATCTATATTAATTTCTAAATGCAGGTACTGCAATATCGTCCATCGGCAACTACTGACTGTGTCCCCTAGTATCACGTGCCCAAAGCAGTGACCCCTTTGCTATGCCCTTCTATGCTTCTGTGTATGACGCACAGTATGGGCAGACACTGTACTGACCATTATAGCCTTTCTCAAGTTTATGAGTGATACATGACATTTATGCTGTATGCATCAAAGTTATTCTGTCTGACACTGTCACTTATAATTGTCAGGGCCCACAGTCATCAACCAGGTCTTACCACTTCAGTGATGACACTGTATACATTGCCTGCTGCTGCCTGGGGGAGGTCTCTTCCAACCAGTGATTAGTCATGTGCCACCTCTTTGTCCTCTCCTTCTGTTCTTACTGTGGCATCTGGGACAAAGCCTGGCACAGGTATGTATTGTAAGGTGACCAGTTTGTTTCTAAAAGATAATGGGTGTCCGGAATGGTATAAACAATAACTGGCATGTGGACTGCATCAGGGAAATAATACACTATCCCACCAGATGTGTCAGACAGTTGAAATGTGCCTTGGGAATACCAAACACACATTCTATCACATGCATCGTCTTACTGCGGGTGTTGTCATATGTCATTTCCTGCTGGGTTCCAGGACAGCAGAAAAAAGTCATTAGTCAGGGCTCAAATGGGTATCCAGTATCACTTCCAACAATCAACAAATATTTGCTTTGGGGGTTACTGATGACAGGCATATTACTGTATCAGTAAATGTTTAATTTTGTGCCATCAGCCTGTGTGTATTAGCCAGATGTCCTTGGGGGAAGTAATGAAACAGGAAGTAATGGCACAGTGATACACAGGAGAAATAAGGGAATTGTAGGAACTGCCAAGTAATGCAACGCAGACCACCTGTCAGTTCAAGGAATGGTAACCCTTTCTTTTCATATACACCTGGAAGGTACACTATATGTAAATTATTTGGCTAGCTAGAAGAGACAAAACACAAACACACTCAACACACACATACACACACACACACACACACACACACACACACACACACACACACACACACACGTGTGTGTGTGTGTGTGTGTGTGTGTGTGTGTGTGTGTGTGTGTGTGTGTGCGTGTGTACATTTTTTTAAACATGGGGTTAAGCAGGAGCAGAGCCATATGTTCATCAAGCAGAGCTTAAGTTATGATTGAATAATGCTGTGTTGTTATCTAGCTTTAATGGTAATGAACAGAATCACCAGAATAATCAGATTCCGTTATGACCAGTAGTAGTTTATCACCTGCTCACATCTTTCTACTTGGAGAATAGAGCTGGGAAAGCTTATTTAGCTTTGGACAGTTTTCTGGCTTATAGATAAGACTGAGGGTCTGAGTATTTGAGAGTCAGATATTTCGTGCCAGTTTAGATGCTTGAGTGCGAGGCAATGATGACTTTTGTAATGATGGTTTGCTGTCAGTTTTGCAACTGTTATTGCACTGCCTGAGTTTAGTTTTTGAGAAGTGCACAGGTTGGTAAAAAGTGGGGAGGTATAGAGAAACAATAGAAACAGATAAGTTCTAGCTATGTTTTTTTTCTTTGTTATATCACTGAGGTATGATTTTGTCGTATAAACAGTGCTCAGTTTTTGGTGTTAATTTTTTAATTGCTTGTAGTATGTGTTGGTCTAATTATCAGAGGGATGAAGAATGTAGACAGACGTATAAGGAGATGAGGCCTTTGGTGAAGAGAGAGGTGGCAAAGGCTAAGGATGAGGCATATGAAGAGTTGCATGAAAGGATGGACACTAGGGAGAGAGAAAAGGACTTGTACCAATTGGCTAGACAGAGGAACTGAGCTAGTAAAGATGTGCAGCAGGTAAGGGCGATAAAGGATAGTGAGGGAAATGTACTCACAAGCGAGGAGAGTGTGCAGAGCAGATGGAAAGAGTACTTTGAGGGGCTGATAAATGAAGAGAATGAGAGGGAGAGAAGGTTGGATGATGTGCAGATAGTGAATCAGGAAGTGCAATGGATTAGCAAGGAGGAAGTAAGGACAGCTATGAAGAATGGAAAGGCTTTTGGTCCAGATGACATACCTGTGGAAGCATGGAGGTGTTTAGGAGTGATGGTAGTAGTGGAGTTTTTAACCAGATTGTTTAATGATATCTTGGAAAGTGAGAGGATGCCTGAGGAGTGGAGAAGTGTTGTGGTACTGATTTTTAAGAATAAGGGTCATGTGCAGAGCTGTAGTAACTACAGAGGAATAAAACTGATCAGTCACAGCATGAAGTTATGGGAAAGAGTAGTGGAAGCTAGATTAAGAAGGGAGGTGATGATTAGTGAGCAGCAGTATGGTTTCATGCTGGGAAAGAGCACTACAGATGCAATGTTTGCTCTGAGGATGTTGATGGAGAAGTACAGAGAAAGAGTTGAATTATGTCTTGGGGACTTAGAGAAAGGATATGACAGGGTGCCTAGAGAGGAGTTGTGGTATTGTATGAGGAAGTCAGAAGTGTCAGATACGTATGTAAGAGTGGTACAGGATATGTTCGAGGGTAGTGTAACAGTGGTGAGGTCTGTGGTAGGAGTGACAGATGCATTTATGTTGGAGGTGGGATTACATCAAGGATCAGCTCTGAGCCCTTTTTTATTTGCAATGGTGATGGACATGTTGACAGACGAGATCAGTCAGGAGTCCTAGTGGATTGTGATGTTTGCAGATGATATTGTGATCTGTAGTGAGAGTAGGGAACAGGTTGAAGAGACCCTGGGGAGGGGGAGATATGCTCTAGAGAGGAGAGGAATGAAGGTCAGCAAGACTAAGACAGAATACATGTGTGTGAATGAGAGGGAGGATAGAGGAATGGTGAGGATGCAGGGAGTAGAGATGGCAAAGGTGGATGAGTTTAAATACTTGGGATTAACAGTTCAGAGTAATGGTGAGTGTGAAATAGAGGTGAAGAAGAGAGTACAGGCAGGGTGGAGTGGGTGGAGATGAGTGTCAGGAGTGATTTCTGACAGATGGTTATCAGTAAGAGTAAAAAGGAAGGTCTACAAGAGGGTAGTGAGACCAGCTATGTTACATGGTTTGGAGTAGGTGGCAGTGATGATAAGATAGGAGTCAGAGCTGGAGGTGGCAGAGATAAAGATGTTAAGATTTGCACTAAGAGTGACAAGGATGGACAGGATTAGGAATCATTATATTAGAGGGTCGGCTCAGGTTGTATGGCTTGAAGACAAAGCTAGACAGGCAAGATTGCATTGGTTTAGACATGTGCTGAGGAGGGATGCTGGGTATATTGGGAAAAGGATGCTAAGGGTGGAGCTGCCAGGTAAGAGGAAAAGGCCTAAGATAAGGTTTATGCATGTGGTGAGATGAAGGTGGTTGGTGTGACAGAGCAAGTTGCAGGGGACAGGAAGAAATGAAAACAGAAGAGCCACTGTGGTGACCAATGGGAACAGCCAAAAGAAGAAGAAGAAGATGTGTTGGTCAGATTCCATTTTGTTATCTATGATTATGATCATAGTTTAGTATGAGATATTACTTCCATTTTTGTGTTATTAGCTGAGGTTGTGGAAAAGAGATTTTTTGGAGAGAATTGTTTAGGAGTGAAAATAATTTGTTTTTTTTAGGGTTTAGTTCTTGGACAGTCCAACAAGATTAGCAAAGTCAAGAAGCTGCCAACATGATCAATAGTGTCAGATGTTTAGCTGTATGAACTGAAAAAGGTTGCCACCCAGGTCAAATGTATCAGAGACTCACAAAAAATTAGTTCAAGGGATACTGAGTAGCAATAAAGAAGTCAGATGGCCTTATCAGGATTAATAGAAAAAGGAGACTCAAACATAGAAAGAGAACCAATGAGAATCAGCTAGATAAGCAGAGTCAGTGCAGCCAAAACAGAAAGAGTAAACTCAGGGGATTTATAGCAACATTAAATAAATAAGGATCGCCACATACTGAAGATACAGGACTGCCCACATACTGAAGATACAGGACTGCCCACATACTGAAGATACAGGACTGCCCACATACTGAAGATACAGGACTGCCCACATACTGAAGATACAGGACTGCCCACATACTGAAGATATTCAGGTCTGCATGTACATTTTAATTGATAGAAAGTTCTCGCAACAACATTAACACACTCAGTGGGCCCCAACAAGGGTAACAAAGTTGGGCATGCATAGCATATTTATTGAAATCATAAAATTCACTTACTGACATTCACCCATATAACTATATGTGCTGTGTAATAAAAGGATAATTTATTTTTCAGCAAAATCAGAGGTGAGTTTGTATTTTAAAGCCATACTAGTGCTTGGAATTACTCATCCAATTAGCATCAGTGTTATACATCTGAATTATTACATCCCATAAAAGTTGCATACACCAAATCCAAGATGGCTTATTTCCCAAAATGTTCCCTTTTCTCTGAGGTATGGTGATCTTGGAGTTGGTAAATAAATAAGTTTGGAGGGTGTGGGGGCTTGCCTGCCTGCAAAAAAGAAGTTTAAAGAAGAGTGATGTTCAAGATTCCCTGTTCTCTTACAGTTTTGTTTCTTTCCAGTCTGCCAGCACTCTATGTTACGAGTGCTGGCATTTCAACAGGGACCCTGCTCAGCCTTATAATGTGGGCAAGAGTATTTCACGCATGCATACAAAGTCACAGTATGAAGGCTACAAAGACAGCTCATAACGAAAGATTAACATAATTTCATGATGAGATATCTAATTCTGTTGTAACTGAAATTTTACTTCCTGTCAAACGGCGGTAAAGAAAAAATAAACATAAGAAAAAATAAATGAGTGCACTGGTATTAAATATTCTTACAAATAACCGACATCTAAATTGCTGTGTAAATATCCTGACATTAGAATACTTTTATGCATTGTTTTGATGAACAACTTACAAATCTTACTTCCTCTGCAGTGACATCGTGATGGATCCGGTAGCCAGTTCCATGAGTCTGGTGATCAGTGACCTCTCGTGTCCCATTTCTAGCACGAGCAGTATAGTACCTCACAAAATGTGTCCTTTTCACAAGCAGATGGAGAACAAAACACATGAGCTCCATCCCGATGGAGATGAAGAAAAAGATAATGGTATTCGCTTTCTCATTTGAAAGCAGTAACTTCGTGAAAATGCGACTCAGTGAGATGATTACCCCAGCAGTACCTGAAATTAAACGGAAATTAAAAAATAAATAAATATATATGTGTGTGTGTGTGTGTGTGTGTGTGTGTGTGTGTGTGTGTGTGTGTAATATTTGTACAACTTCCACTGAAACAAATCAGAGAATCATATCTGCTAAAGAAAGATATCAACAAACTCACTTGTTCCAAAAAAATAACAAATAATTGTAAATTCTAAATATCATTTCTCATGTATTTTTACTTTCCCCATTTCCCAACAGCAGCTGTCACTTCCTTACTATACTATTAATCTTAGATACCTTCAAACAGGGAATACGCAATTATTTTCATTTTTAGTGGTGCACCTTTGGGACTGCTCATCTCTATATCACGTTACACTAAAAGATGGCAATTATAAAATCAAAATGTGGCATTTTTTTAAGTCTGAGTTTCCAAACTCTGATCTCCAGAAAATACTTCACCACCATCTTTTTAGTCATATAAACTTTTAAGGCTACATTATTATTTCTAGATTTGAAAAAAAAAGTGTTTCAAAAACAGCAGAAATTAGTTTAGGCTAATGTGTTAAGACCCTAAAAAGGAAACAAAGTGTCACTTCATGCTCTGAACCAAGACAAGCTATACAAGAAATACTACATTGGGTGGATTTTCCACATTTACCCATGTCTCTGAGGGCTTTCTCTGTATACCCCAGTCTGTCCTAATTCTTAATAAACACATCCAGTCTATCTACTTTGAGAAGAGAAACTGTCCACAGACATATTTTCCAGACGTACTTTGACTCAGTTTCATTAATTCAATTAAAACCTTAAATAACATGACAATAAGATGAAACTATACTTCATATTTCAGTCATCATAGATGCACTGTTTTGTATACAGGGATGCACCTTGTATCCAATCTTGTCTGTCTAGAAAGAGTAAATTGATGCTTTTATGTTAACCCATTATTTATATGGCTTTTAGGGTTGTGGTGCTCTTAAAATATTCATGAAATTAAACCCTTGTAGGAAAGAAACAGCCTAGTTATCAGAACAAATAATGACAAATCGTACTTTTTATGACATACAAAAGTCTATCACCAGAGAAGAAATACACCCTTCAGACAGTCTATGCATACGTACCATTAACCTTACTGATATCTAAAAGAACTACTTCTTTTGCAGAAATTAGTTTTTTTATTTATTTACTTGATAACCGTGATAGAAAACTGATCCACACTTATTTTCAAGTTCAGACTGGGAGCAGAAGTTACAAAAGAAGTAACAGTATGCACTAAGTATAAATCTAAAACATAGGTTTTAAAATAAACAAAAATAAATAAAATAAATAAGAGTTTTAGCATAAGGAAGAAACATTATCACTATACATGCATTCAATGAAAATGCAGAGTGGAGATAATAGTGTACTAAAGTCCAGAATAGCAATTAATATTTATGGAAGATCAATGTGTGCATCAGGTTTCTGTGATGTTACTCATGTCATGGCCATTTGCATTTTGCTTGCTTAAAAAGTTGAGCGTTAATTCCATTTTGAATTTAGGGAGTTATATAGTGCTACTGATTTGCTTAGGGATGGATTACCAGATCTTAGGCACCACAGGGGAGGTGAAGATCGTCAGCAGGTTTACAGTGGAGGCAGACAGTGACCTCAGATTCTATGTGGGCGTTCTGAAAGTCTGCTGGCAAAGAATTGGAAGGATTCCATATTTACAATTTAAAGGTCACAGATCCCAAAAGTGAGTGTTTTTGTGGCACAGGTAGCCACTTTGTTTTGGCAAGAGTAGTACAGTGGTGTTTTGTCCTCAGGAATACAGTAATGAACCTGAAGATGTTGCTGGAGATGGACTGTGGTGCAGAGAGGCTCTTTGTTGATGTGAAGACAATCAGGGAGAGTAAGACTGAGTTGCAGCAGCACTACTTCTCCAGTGACAATCATGTTTTCTGCTGATGGGAAAAGTGAAATCTTGGCCCAGAAAAATAGTTTTTCACTTTGGCTTTTCTGATTTCCAAGTTGTATTGGAAGTTGGGAGAGGTGTTTAATTATATTCTTCTGTATCTGCCTGGGTTTGTTGTTGTTTAGAAAAATGCAGCAGCCAAGAGAGTATTTAATGAGTCCCTGGAATGTTCCAAATAATTATTTTTTTTTTCGACTGAGTAGAAGTTTATGCTGGCGTAACCATTAATTGAGAGTGGAGAGTTTTTCCTGGAACAGGTCTGAAATAAGGGGCATGAAAGGTCCTGACATATAGATAACTATATCACCAGCATGAAAGCAAATGGGTCGGGAGGTGTTTCCTAAATACATACGGGGAACAGAGTAGGGGAGATGATTGACCACTGAGGATCTCTCTTTATGGATGGGAGCAGCTCAGTAGAAAGCTGGGGGTTCTACAAAGGAGTTATAGCCTAAAGGAAGATGGCTGTTAATGGGAGGGGGGATAATGGTCAGCAAATGTAGAAATTATTTTAAAAACTCATGAGAATAGAGTCTTGAGGAAGAGAGGATGGCAAATCTTCATAGCAGATCTTTTAGAGACTTTCTACAGATAAGGCTCTTCACTAGTTTTCATACATTCTTTTGGTTGTAATGGAATGCATTTTGGGTGGAAATGCGAATGTTGGCCTTATGCCATCTGATATCCTTCTTTGTTTAGTTTTCTTGGTTGTATGCAGTGACCCTTGTTTTCTTGAGTGGGTGACTTATTTCAGTGTTCTCCATGCTTTATCAATGGTCTTAATGCACTCCATCTGTTGTGTAATGATTTACAGTGTCTGAAGATTGTGGAAAGCATTTTGCAGATTTAGTAAGAAAGTAGTAAAGGTGTTGGTAATGTCATTGGGCTCATCCTCGGCAATGAGTTCATCCTAGTCATTTTGGGAGAGTTACAACTGTAGGTTCTGGATGTTCTGTTGAAATTTTGTTTGGAAAGGTATGAGAGTGGGATGTAATTTCTGGATAGGAGCTTTAAAAGTGAAAGTTACTGTCCAGTGGTCACATATGCAGGAATATAGGCTAGAGATTTTATGAATACAGGAGGGTTCATTTGTCGTGAGCAGGTGTAGTAAATAGTGGTTATCTGAAGCTAGGTAGGATATACCCTTTTACCATTTGTGTAAGGCAAATTTTCTAGGGTTTATAATTATCTATGCTGAGTGACTAACAATTTGAATTTTGGAATGTTTGCTAGTAGGGGGAGATAAGCTATTGCAATGGTCATGCTTCATTTGTTGTTCATGGTTACTGATATGCTTAAACAATTGGATCACTGACATCAACTGAGAATTATAGGTATTGTTTTCATGTTATTTTATTATGAAAAGAAGTGTTATACCCCAATCTTTCCCTGGTCCAGCACTGAATAAATGGGAATAAATACAGAAGTGGTAGCTAAAGTTTGGAATGTCTGGTTTAACCCTTGATTTGAAGATGTCCACAATGTTGGAGTTACTTTAGACTAGAAACATTTGGAAGTGTTCTGACTTAAATATGTCGCCTCCATTTTACATGGCATGGTATCCTTTTGGGTTACTGGGTTGGCTTCATTGCAGCTGTGTAGTATTATCATTTATATAAGGAGAATACATTTGATATGCAAATATAAGGATTTCTTTGGTTGTTGGACACTTGGAGATTGCAATTGGTGTGGAAGGGTTGTGGAGGGTGTTAAAAGTTGGAAAGGTATTTTTGGGGTACTTACAGTGAATGCAGGGAGGAGCTAGAGGGAGGTTAAGTGATTTGATGGGCAAGAAACTCAGTTTGTCTTTAATTGTTCAGTGAACCATAGCTGGTGCGAGTTAATACTAAAATACTAAAAATCAGGGCACACATCTTTCACTTCTACCCTGTTCCCATTTACTCAACCACATAATAGGTGTAGGACAACTTTTTCTGCTTTATTCTTTGTTGACTTTTTTTCAAGGTGATGAGGTTTTAATGCAGTTTAATTTACTGGAAATATTTATTTATTTATTTATTTATTTTATTTTACATTTGTTGACCAGGCTAGTCCAGCTGGATATTTGTCCATTTTCAGTGGAGGCCCGGGGAGAAAAGCTCCAAGACAGATACAAACAGCCAATAAGGCATTGTTACATAAGAATAAAAACAATAAGTAGATATAGAAGATATTATATACATTTAACAGTAAATAACATAAAAACTATATACAAAGTTTAGCGCAAGATAATATGAATATGCTAGTGGCTAAAAAAATAGTATCCAGGTTCTTACTAGATGCTTATCATTGCACTACAGAGATTAAATTAGTTGAGAGACAACAGCTAGAAAATATATTAGTAGCATTAATGATAGGTTAGTCAGGGTTGGTACAAGGGCACAGCCAGTGTGTTTTGAGGAAGGTTTTAAGTTTTTGTCTGAAGAGTGGTAAGGAAGGAAGGGAAGTAAGTTCAATAGGTAGAAGGTTCCAGTTTTTCCCAGTTGTGTTTGAGAATAGAGAGTCCCCAGCCATGTTGTGAACTTGTTGATGTTAACTAGTAGTTTATTTGAAGAACGCAAGGCATTAAGATTTTTGTAGGAGGTTATGAGGTCTGAGAGTATTGGAGTATTGTTTGGCTGGTAAAGGACCTTATGGGCAATTGTAAGTTGGTTGAGTTGAAGCTGGTTTTGAAGTTCAAACCATCCAAGTTGCTTAAGATTCTGACAGTGATGGGTTCTGAAGGGTTTACCAGTGGCAAATCTGGCAATATTATGATAAGAGGTAGCAAGTTTGAGAAGATTCTTTTGGATAGGTTAGTGTATATTGGCGAGGCATAGAGTAGAGTAGAGATTAGATGGGAGTGGGCAATGGTAGTTCTTGCTGTTGGAGTAAGGAAGGGTTTGACTCAGTACAGGCAGCCCATTTTTCTGTTAACTGATTTATAGTATTGTTAATGTGGGTGTCGAAGTTAAGGTTGTTGTCTATTGTAATACCAAGGAGTTTGGTGGTAGAGTCTGGGTAAATGAGGGTACCATTGTTAGAAATGACTGAGATATCTATTGGTGTGGACCTACAAGTAGGAGTAAATAGAAGGAGTTTTGTTTTTTTGGGATTCAGTAGAAGGCAGCACTTTAAGAACCATGTCTCAACTATACTAAATACTTTCTGGGTTAGGCATTGCAGTTCAGAAGCAGATTTAGCTGTGCAGATTAATGTAGAGTCATCTGCATATTGTATACAAGTTGCAGTGGGAATAGCCAGGTAGAGATCATTAATAAAAATTGAAAATAAGGGAGGACCTAGAATGGAGCCTTGGGGAACTCCCAGTGTGACTGGCAGGTGGGATGATAGATTATTTTCCCAGTGCACTGCTTGTTGCCTATAGCTCAGGTAGGAAGTAAACCACTTTATAGATTAAGTATCCAGGGAAAGTGATTTGAGAATATTGATAAGCAATGAGTGGTTTACCATATCAAAAGCCTTTGAAAGATCAATAAATAGTGCTGAAGAGAGTAAATTGTTATTGCAGTTTCTATTAATGGTGTCTGTAAAGGATAGAAGGGCAGTGGTGGTACTATGGAATGGCCTAAAGCCATGTTGGCCCTTAGCTAGTAAGTTGTGTTGAGTTAGATGGCCTATTAGCTGATGGTGAATGCATTTTTCCATTATTTTTGCTAAGGGGGATAGAAGGGCTATGGGTCAAATACTATTTGTGGTTTCTAAGTGCTTGTTGCTTAAGAATGTTTTTAGAAAAAATTAAGAACTTTACATGTTTAGTACAATCTCGGATGCATTACTCAGCAGTGTGCTATACAGCATGATAACTCATCAAGATCTCTGCTTTACCTTCACAGTTACAGGGTTCATGGTTCAGTTTTGACTGCCAGTCACTGTCTATGTGGAGTCTGCATTTTTCCCTGTATCTATGCAAGTTTATTTTGGGTACACATGTTTTCCTTCATCACTCCAGAACAAGCCAGTCAGTTGGTTAAGCAGTTTATATTAACTGACATTTTAGTACTGCAAAAATATAAGCCAGACTACGTCTTACATGTACTACATGGCACTCATTACAACCGAGTGCACCTGCAGGCATTTCTACAGTTACTTTCTACTGATAATTCTAGGTGTCAAATATTTCTTGTTCATATTTACATTAATAATTCCAAAATCATGCTACATACAACGTATCAGAAGATTTCATCTTAAAGCATGCTACATACAACGTATCAGAAGATTTCATCTTAAAGCTTACATGATGGGAAACACAACTGTATTGATATTTGACCTCTGTCTAATGAAGCTAAAGTGAAATTGAATATTATCTATATACTAATTTTCTGTATTGTAATAATTGTCATAGTTCTCTAAATATTTCAACATTCAGGTAACACAAACAGAACTGCATAGTCTCATATGAAAGCTCACAGTTGTATAAAGAAAATCCTGCTGGCAGTATGTATCTTGCTTGAATGGCTACTGAAATACTGTATCATAATCTGTTTATACATTACAAAATTATTTTACAATGACTGTCCATTAACATTCAAAAACGTGCACTCTGATTGGTCAGCCCAACCAGTGTGCCCATTGTAAAATCCAGCATGTCCCAATAGAAAAAAGTCCGGTCATCCGTTCTCTCTTCTATTAATATATGCTACAGCTTTCTAGGTTGAAAAGTGTGAAATCTGAAATCCAGACAGTTTAGAGGTGCAAGAGAAAGACACAAGGGAGAAATACAAGAAAAATCAGGTATGTTATGCAAAACTAAAGAAACATACCTGATTTTCCTTGTATTTCTGCCCTGTCTCTCTCTCGTACCTCTGAACTGTCTGGATTTCAAACTTTTTTTTTTTAAATAAAGAAAGAAAGAAGCAATGAAGAACTTTCTTTCTGTGCTGCGTCCTTTCCAAAGCACTGATATACTGCAAAAATGTGGGGAAAGCAAGTCCCATACACATGCGCAGTACAACAAAAAAGCAACAGGATACCTAAAGAAAGCGGAAGAATACCACAAAGCAAACTATTCAGGATAAATTACTCTTTACATTAGTGGGATTCACTCAGTTTGATACTTTAAACTGGATTTTATAAGCAAGAATAAAGGCAGTTAATATTATAGCAATAACAAATTCCTGGGAGTGCTATATTGAAGATTCGCCCATGGTTGCCTTGGTTTAATCCCTCTGGCTTTGCCCTTGCGATTAAACCACACCAACCATGGGTAAATCTGCAATATACCACACCCAGCCGGTTATTGCTATAATATTAAATGCCTTTATTATGGCTTATAAAATCCAGTTCAAACTAAACCAAACTAAATGACTGCCACCAATGTAAAGATTAATTTATCCTGAATAGTTTGCCATTTACAGTTTTCTATTAACAGTTATGGTTACTGACAAATGAATATTTGTTTGAACTGTAAGGTGATAACTTCATTATTTTAAAGGCTGAAGCCACACCCATTGGGAGTTAAAAGTACACATTCAGAAGAGCTGTACTGGAGGGAATGAGTTAATGAAAAAATGCATTAACAGGCTCTCATCAACTTAGTGAAATCCATTGTTTTATATACCTAAAGAACAATGACATAACACTGATGAGCACAGTCTTTTTTTAATTGTATCCAGCATTATCACAAGACAGCATCCTAAATCCCAGTACCTGCAACAGGTAGCACTGGTATGAGTTGTGTTTTGGATTAGCAGCAAAATTAGAGTGAATTCAGTCTGGTAACTGCCATCTTGCCAGTTGATACCAGCAGTAATAACTCTTTTATGTTATTAAGTATGCTTTACATGTGAAAGGAAAACTATCACATAAATAAATAGCCCCTCTTTGGCATAGTTATGATTTCCATTTAAAATTAACCTTTATTGAGTACATATGTTGATGAGCTCATATTATTTAGAGGAAAACATAGTCACAACCACACTTGTTATTGATTTCTACTCCTGATTAGTCAATACAAGAATATCGCTGGTTGGTTAACTGGAGTCAACTACTTGCCTGAAAAGCCACCTTCTAATAATAGATTTTAAACACGTTATAAGTATGATATTCCTCAGTCTGTCTGTCATTTCAAAGGTTATAGCATCTTCATCTGTCTTCCATGCTTAACTCATCTACTGTGGAACAGCACAGCTTAAGAATAACCCAGAGTCCATGACCCTTGAAACAGACTGGGAACATATAGAATGTGGCAGGCAGATCTGCAGCTGCTGAGAGAAAAATGTGTTGTAGTTGATTAATAGCTGCTTTTGGACAGCAACAGTTCGCTACATGGAAAAGATGACAGAAGACATGTATATGATGGCCAGCAGTTTATTCTTTCACTCATTCTTCAGTTATTCACATAATACATTTCAGGGATATAGGGGAATAAGGGACTATCCTGGCACTCAGTGACAGTATAACAGAGAAACTAATTCTGGCTGAGATGCCAGTCTATTATAAGAAGCAAAAACACATACACATGCCACATATAATTGCAGTTTGAAAAATCACTATGACATCTTCAAGATGTGGGAGAAAACCTTGCAAAACCTCCATAATCTCCGTGAAGATATGCACATTCTACTTAAGAGGGCACATCATCTGACAACTAAACTGAAGAATAAAGTACTATGAGGCAGTAAGCAGAATATGAATTCCTGATATGCTTAAATAATCCCACCAGCAATTTGAGTTCATTCTATAAATAAGAAATCTAACATTTTAATTTCTGGAGTGTGAGCAGCTTGCGTAGTTCTTCACAGATGAAGTTGTCTCTGTTAGTTCAGAGGCACTTTGTAGTGCATCCACCACAGCAGTTCCTCCTCTGTTTAAATGTTGTGATCTGCTTTGATGCTGTTTTGAGTGCCCAGTTACTTAATATTTACGTCCTGATAACAAATATGCACCACACATCATTTAGGCTGGATCACTGCTCCATTATGCCAGCCTGTGATACATTCTAGTTCTGTTTTTCTGTTGTATGGCTTCTCTAGCAGATTATATTTGATCCAGCCATTAATTGAACTGTTAGATGTCTGAGAAATGAGATTTCTCCATCTACACCTGAGGAAGCTTTGGTTATTCCTGTTCTCAAGAAAACATCCAGCCATCTTCACTAGCTATCCATCAGTCTCTAACCATCTACATTTTGGTAAGATTATGGTGAAGGCAGGTTACATACAACAGATTGAATCCTACCATTAGGAAGCCATTCTCAGTAATCCTGTTCAGTCCAGATGTCATAACCGTCACCAGCAGGACACCGCCCTCATTAAGATAGTGATTGATCTCCTTGTGGTCAGGAATACTCAGTTTTATTCATTTCTGGTCCTCCTTGATCACTGTAATACTTTGACACAGCTGCTTATCAGATGCTTTTGAAACAACTTGTGTCAAACTGTAGTAGTCCTTCTACTGTCCTGTTTGTCAACAGTATTTAAGGGGATTGTCAACGGGCAAAGCCTGATATAAATTCTTCTCCCCCTACTCTTCTTTGCCTTGCTTACTTCTATTTTTGCATGTTGTTTTTAGTTATGTATATGCTAGCCTTAGGTGATCTGATTAGAGAAAAATGAGTGCTGCTACCGTCTGAAGGTTGTAGTTCCCAAAAAGAAAAGTATCAAAACCAAAACTGGACACAACCACCACGATGTTATAAAACCAGTATTTAATGTCGAAGTAAAACAAAATGAGATAAAATAAGAGCTTTCACATGCTACACAGGCATGCTTCTTCAGATTTCACAAACACATTTTCAAACAGTTCTTAGATACTAACTGCACAACCAAATAATTGAATAATGGATTCAATAATTGAATTCAATAATTGATTGATTGAACAAGCAATATTTTAAGGCAACCAGCTCCTGATTGAAAGCCAGATATAAAGTGAATCATATATAATGAAATGTGTGAATGTGTATCCTGAATACAAAAAATACAATGTAATAAGCAATATAAAGTAATAGTTAACTAACTAAAAATTAATAATTTAAACAAAACACAATTTGCAACTTCATATTACACTATCCGATGGAGCTGAATAGAATAGAGATGTAATGTAATGTAACACAATGTAGTGTCATGTAATGCACTGTCATGAAATGTAATGTAATGTAACATATTGTAGTGTCATGTAATGCACTGTCATGAAATGTAATGTAACATAATGTAGTGTCATAATACACTGTCATGAAATGTAATGTAATGTAACATAATGTAGTGTCATGTAATGCACTGTCATGAAATATAATATAATGTAACATAATGTAGTGTCATGTAATCCAATGTCATGAGATGTAATGCAATGCAAAATAATGTAGTGTCATGTAATGCACTTTCATGAAATGTAATGTAACGTAACATAATGTAGTGTCATGTAATGCACTGTCATGAAATGTAATGTAATATAATGTAGTGTCATAATACACTGTCATGAAATGTAATGTAATGTAACATAATGTAGTGTCATGTAATGTAATGTAACATAATGTAGTGACATGTAATGCACTGTCATGAAATGCAATGTAACATAATGTAGCGGCATGTAATACACTGTCATGAAATGTAATATAATGTAACATAATGTAGTGTCATGTAATCCACTGTCATGAGATGTAATGCAATGCAACATAATGTAGTGTCATGTAATGCACTGTCATGAGATGTAATGTAACGTAACATAATGTAGTGTCACGTAATGCACTGTCATGAAATGTAATGTAACATAATGTAGTGTCATGTAATGCACTGTCATGAAATATAATATAATGTAACATAATGTAGTGTCATGTAATCCACTGTCATGAAATGTAATGTAATCTAACATAATGTAGTGTCATGTAATGCACTGTCATGAGATGTAATGAAACACAATGTAGTGTCATGTGATGCACTGTCATGAAATGTAATGTAATGTAACATAATGTAGTATCATGTAATGCACTGTAATGAGATGTAATGTAAAGTAACATAATGTAGTGTCATGTAATGCACTGTCATGAAATGTAATGTAACATAATGTAGTGTCATGTAATGCACTGTCATGAAATGTAATGTAATGTAACATAATGTAGTGTCATGTAATGCACTGTCACGAGATGTAATGTAATGTAACAATATAGTGTCATGTAATGCACAGACCTGAGATGTAATATAATGTAAAATAATGTAGTGTCATGTAATGCACTGTCATGAAATGTGATGTAATGTAATGTAACATAATGTAGTGTCATGTAATGCACTGTCATGAAATGTAATGTAACATAATGTAGTGTCATAATACACTGTCATGTAATGTAATGTAACATAATGTAGTGTCATGTAATGCACTGTCATGAAATGCAATGTAACATAATGTAGCAGCATGTAATACACTGTCATGAAATGCAATGTAATGTAACATAATGTAGTGTCATGTAATGCACTGTCATGAGATGTAATGTAATGTAATATAATGTAGTGTCATGTAATGCACTGTCATGAAATATAATATAATGTAACAATGTAGTATCATGTAATGCACTGTCATGAAATGTAATGTAACATAATGTAGTGTCATGTAATGCACTGTCATGAAATATAATATAATGTAACATAATGTAGTGTCATGTAATCCACTGTCATGAAATGTAATCTAACATAATGTAGTGTCATGTAATGCACTGTCATGAGATGTAATGTAACCCAATGTAGTGTCATGTAATGCACTGTCATGAAATGTAATGTAATGTAACATAATATAGTGTCATGTAATGCACTGTCATGAGATGTAATGTAATGTAACATAATGTAGTGTCATGTAATGCACTGTCATGAAATGTAACGTAACATAATGTAGTGCCATGTAATGCACTGTCATGAAATGTAATGTAATGTAACATAATGTAGTGTCATGTAATGCACTGTCATGAGATGTAATGTAACAATATAGTGTCATGTAATGCAGAGCCCTGAGATGTAATGTAATGTAAAATAATGTAGTGTCATGTAATGCACTGTCATGAAATGTAATGTAATGTAACATAATGTAGTGTCATGTAATGCACTGTCATGAAATGTAATGTAACATAATTTAGTGTTATGTAATACACTGTCATGAAATGTAATGTGATGTAACATAATGTAGTGTCATGTAATGCATTGTCATAAGATGTAATGTAATGTAACATAATGTAGTGACATGTAATGCACTGTCATGTAATGTACTGTAACATAATGTAGTGTCATGTAATGCACTGTCACGAGATGTAATGTAATGTAACAATATAGTGTCATGTAATGCACAGTCCTGAGATGTAATGTAATGTAACATAATGTAGCGTCATGTAATGCACCGTCATGAAATATAATATAATGTACCATAATATAGTGTCATGTAATGCACTGTCATTTGATGTAATGTAATGTAACATAATGTAGTGTCATGTAATGCACTGTCATGAGATGTAATGTAATGCAACATAATGTAGTGTCATGTAATGCGCTGTCATGAAATGTAATGTAACATAATGTAGTGTCATGTAATGCACTGTCATGAAATGTCATGTAATGTAACATAATGTAGTGTCATGTAATGCACTGTCATGAGATGTAATGTAACGTAACATAATGTAGTGTCACGTAATGCACTGCCATGAAATGTAATGTAACATAATGTAGTGTCATAATACACTGTCATGAAATGTAATGTAATGTAACATTAGTGGCATGTAATGCACTGTCATGAAATGTAATGTAACATAATGTAGCGGCATGTAATACACTGTCATGAAATGCAATATAATATAACATAATGTAGTGTCATGTAATGCACTGTCATGAGATGTAATGTAATGTAATGTAATATAATGTAGTGTCATGCAATGCACTGTCATGAGATGTAATGTAATGCAACATAATGTAGTGTCATGTAATGCACTGTCATGAAATATAATATAATGTAACATAATGTAGTGTCATGTAATGCACTGTCATGAGATGTAATGTAATGTAACATAATGTAGTGTCATGTAATGCACTGTCATGAAATATAATATAATGTAACATAATGTAGTGTCATGTAATGCACTGTCATGAGATGTAATGTAACATAATGTAGTGTCATGTAATGCACTGTCATGAAATGTAACGCAATGTAACATAATGTAGTGTCATTTAATGCACTGTCATGAGATGTAATGTAATGTAACATAATGTAGTGTCATGTAATGCACTGTCATGAGATGTAATGTAATGCAACATAATGTAGTGTCATGTAATGCACTGTCATGAAATGTAATGTAACATAATGTAGATAAATAACAAACAGCAGAAACAGCACAAGCGCTTTCACCCTAAGGCTTCTTCAGACTTTACAAAACAGTAACTACTGAGCAGATTTAAAAATCTTAAGAGCTCTAGTAATTGGTCGAGCCCAAACCAATCAAAACTAGTCAATCAAAGCATCATCAGATGAATATATTAACTAAGGTATAGTTGAGAATTCACATAGAAAAAAATAGGACACATATATCCACATTGACTAGTGTAAAAACAACTATATGTAGGGCAAAAGTTATTACAAAAACAATCTTAAAATCTCATAAGTGGATTCAATAAAACACCATTAAAATAAGCATTTCTCATAAAAAATAGCAAAGCATATTATATGCACAAGCATGAATACATGTCATATTAGCAGACCTCCTCATACTAACTGGAGTAGACAAATACATAAAAATGCATTCTAACAGGCGTCCGCTATATAAACGGAAGTAATCAAGTTCCCAAAACTAACTGAAGTGGACGAATACATAAAAATGCATTCTAGCAGGTGTCCGCTAAATATGCAAAAGTAATCAGCTTCCCAACATTTTAAAACACAGTGGCTGCCTATGTGTTAAAGCAGAAACATTAAACACTTAAACACATCATATAGACAGTTTCAAAGGGTCTACTCAATTGGGCGACCACACAAACCCGTACGAGTAGACAAACCCGTAACTCAGAGCACTTACCATATAGAAGAAAAAAAAGGTAAGTATATCGAACCAATAGCTGTAATCCTAGCTATAGTATAGTAGTCCTAAAACTACTACTATCTACGATGTATGGCATCCACGCTTATAAACAAAACACTTTCTGTTCCTAAAAACACACCTGCGCTACGTAACAGCGTCGCCACAGGCGGAAAACGGAACATGCAGTAATTGTAATGTTAATAAGTCGCCAATAGATGGCGCTATGGCCTAAGCTACTACATTCAGGCAGGGCGAGCCATACACACTCGCAGTGCAACAAACAAAACGGCAAAGACTCTAAAGATATAGAACAGCAAGTCTAAATACATATCAGGGACTATACGTCCAGGGGCAAAGCACCGAAGCAAGCCCCATAACTAAACAAGAAAAAGCCTGACCGATAAGCAACCTAAAATAAAAATAATAGAACACAGATGTCTACAAACCAAAGATGACTATCTCTGTGCCACAGACTAGGGTGTCCTCACGATGTCCCAACTAGATCGACTATAACCTAGGGGCATGATTAAACCCCATAACATACTAAAAAATGGTCTACACCTAAGCATGACAAAACAAATACCCAGGACACCTGTGGTGTACCATCCATAAGACCACTGCTACCAGACTACTAGTTAGAATAACTGAAAACTGGACAGAATAAAATACCATGCCTTGCAGCAAGAAATCTGAATATAAGAATAACAAATAAATGCTCCAAAGTGAATGAATAAAAAATATATATGTGAAAAATGTGCATGGGTAAGGGTAAAAAAGGGAAAGAATGGAGAAAGATGAAGAAGAACAAAAAAAGGAGCATAGAAAATGCATGAAACTATCTAAAAAAACTATGAGTTATAACGGTCTACGTAGCCTTCTCTTTCTTAAGATGGGTCTTATCTGGACCTTGTCATTCAACCCAGGTGCCTTATCCGCTCTGCACCTAATAATCCATCTAAGCTCATTCTCTAGGGTGAGGTTGACCAAATCTCCTCCTCTTACACTATTGGACAGAACTTGGAGGACACAAAAGACAAATTGATGTCCCGTTCCAAATGTCATGACATGTTTTGCCAATGCATTATGGGTGGACCCAATACGAATGTGGTATATGTGCTCCCTAATCCGCTCTCTAAGGGACCTGTTGGTTTTCCCTATATAAAAGCAGGGGCACATGGTACATCTGGCCAAATATATCACATTAGTACTACCACAGTCAGTTCCAGTATGTAGCTTAAACTCATAATTAGTTACAGGGTGTATAAAAGTCATACTATTATCTATATACATACATTGATTGCAATCACCACATGGTAGGGTGTTATAACCAAGGGTGTCATCAGTAGCTATATATCTGGATATCCTAGGGTTACACAGTAGTCTTTTCAAATTCGGTTTGTTCTTAAACACAACTTTGGGTGTAGGTCCTGCTATCGACCCAATTCTGTCATCTAGTAGTAGGATGCCCCAGTATTTCTCCAGAATATCCCTTATGTACCCTGAGTCTCTGGTATAAAACATGGTCATACGAGTAACCTCATCAGATCTAACAGAAGGAGGGTTACTCACTGCTAGAGGTTCCAGGAAGTACGGTCTAGCTCTACTTGTTCTCATCCCATCAACCTCCTTGAGCTGTTGGTCAAATCTACACATATCATAACCCCTAGTTCTAAAACTCTCTCTTAAGAAGTTAACTTCATTAAGATAGCCCTCACTAGATGCATTGAGGTGAGAAGCTCTCATAATCTGCCCTTTCATTACGTTATCAAAAACGTACTTGGGGTGCATGCTTCCCCTGCACAAAAAGGTGTTTTAATGGCATAATTTCCAATGTATGGACGTGTTGAGAAGGCCATTATCTAACCTATTAATGTTGACATCTAAATAAGATATTCGATCTCTTGAATAAGTAAGTGTAAACTTAAGGAAAGGTGTAGACGTATTAACATACTCATAAAATGCTAGTAGGCTTTCCTCATCACCCTTCCAAATCATGAAAAGGTCGTCTACAAAACGCCTGTATATCCCTACATGTTCCATCAGGCTATCATTCCCTAGTATATATTCCTCCTCCCACTTGGCCATGACGAGATTGGCGTAGCTATTGGCACAAGACGTGCCCATAGCTACGCCATCTCTTTGAAGATAAAGGTCATCACCAAACAAAAAGAAGTTGGATTCCAGGATGGTTTCCAAGAACAGTGCTAAAATATCAATTCTATCTGAACCATAACTAGATTTCTGGCGTAAATAATCAGAAACCTTAGTCACACCTGTATCATTGGGTATCATAGTAAATAAACTAACCACATCCAGTGTCACTAAGAAATATTCTTGTTCTACTCCCAGAAGTCTAGAGTGTTCATATAGTTCTAATAAGAACTGTTTACTGTCCCTAAGGATAATAGGATTCATATCCACCAGGGGGCGTAAATAATACTCTACATATATGGATAAAGGTTCCGTGGCCCAACCTTCACCGGCCACTATAGGTCGCATAGGGGGTTTTACCAGAGATTTATGAACTTTCGGAAGGCCTTGGATAGTTGGTATGCGAGGATTCTTAACCTTGAGGTATTCATAGGTAGCCTCATCTACTATTTCGTTCAACAATAAATCATCTAACATATCATAGATCTTAAATACCTTATAGGTAACTTCAGTCATAGTAGCTCTAACATAGAACTGGGTATCATTCAACATCTCATTCATCCATTCACAATAATCATGTAAGTCCATCATAACAATTGAACCCCCCTTATCTGCAGGGCGAAACGCCAAAGTGTTATCAGACTTGAGGAGTTCTAGGGCTTGTCTCTGTTTGTAGTTCAAATTATTCTTATAAGACATCGTCTTCTTTTCCTCATAGAAATTGTAAATATCATTTTCAACCAGCTTGTAGAATGTGTCTATAAGGGGATGCAACTGAGGTACATATACACTGTTAGGTTTGAAACGAGGAGCACAACTCATAGTCTCTGAGGTCCCAAAATCAACTTTAAGTTGTAAATTCCTAACAAACAATTTGGTATCCACTATAGAATCTACCAAATTACCTCTAGAACTAGGAATGAAACTGAGACCTTTTTCTAATACTTGTTTCTCATAACTAGTCAATGTTCTATGTGAGATATTAAATATCAGTGATTCATAGTTCTCTCCCACATTTTCTTCAGGGTCGGCCCTTGTTGGTCCCCTCCCGACCCTTTCCTCTTCTGCCTGCCTCTGCTGGCAGAACGCTGCCGACCTATGTAGGGGTTTTGGGCTATAGGGAAAGGGATACCGGCCTTAACTCCTAGATTGTCAAATGAAGTGGAAGGTGGTACGAGGCTGTCAGTTTTCCTGCGAACCACCTCATGGTTAGTGCTACCCATGGCGGTGTTGTTTTCTTTATGTTTGTCTAAACGACCATTACTGATACTCTTATCAAGACTAGCTATAGGAGTAGTATCGTGTGTATGGCTACTACTAACTGCAGGATCAATACTATTAATACCAGATTCATGATTATTCACATTGCCATCTTGCAGCACCACATCAGTATGGTTATTAACACAACTATTAACAGACATATCCCCCTCAATAGTGGGATGTTTAATATTATTATGTTTAGTAGGCCATTCACTTCTTAATTCAGCTGTTTGTCTAGGCCAAGTGAAGACATTACAGTTATTAAAGTCTCTTAAGTCTCTCAATATCTTGTTCTTCTTTTGTTCAAGGAGACGTTTCTCAAATAGCATAACATTGTCCAGGACTCTCTCAAGTCTTGAATCAAGTAAATCACAGGAATAGTTCACTTTAAGTGTGTTAAACAAATCATTCACCTGCCCTCTTAATGCATTCTCCTCTGGGCCAAAAAAGTCAATCAACAGTTCCATATAACTGAAGCTCAGTTCTAAATTGAGTTTCTGCCAACGACATAATAATTCTGGATATCTGTTACCTGTAGTGGGCATTTTTAGAATCCTGAGACCCCTCGGCACGATTTTCTTCGCCAGGCAGGCCTCAAAATGTTGTCGCTGCAATTGAAGTTTCTTTAGTTTCACTAAATCAGTCTCTAATCTAGTTAGATCCTCCGTCAGGTTCAAAGTATCAACACCAACATTACTGGTTACTCCACAGTCCAAAACTGGTGCATAGTCCAATAGCAGGTTCTCCTTACCACCGACACAAGCATGAAACCTTTCGGTCCTTTGCATTGGGTTATTCAAAACGACAGGCACATATGGTAGTTCAACATTCTGGTTCAAACTTTCAGCCATCCTCCTCTGCTTGTGTGTTAAAAGTAGATAAATAACAAACAGCAGAAACAGCACTGGAATAAACCTGTTTTTTGATCACTGGAATAAACCTGTTTTTTGATCACTGGAATAAACCTGTTTTTTGATCACTGGAATAAACCTGTTTTTTGATCACTGGAATAAACCTGTTTTTTGATCACTGGAATAAACCTGTTTTTTGATCAACTTTGGATGTTGGATTTCTTCCCTGGAGTCTTGTAAGTGAGCTGTATGCCATTTGGAGACCACACTTGAACTTTATGACTTTTTTGTAACATAATGTAGTGTCATGTAATGCACTGTCATGAGATGTAATGTAATGCAACATAATGTAGTGTCATGTAATGCACTGTCATGAAATGTAATGTAACATAATGTAGTGTCATAATACACTGTCATGAAATGTAATGTAATGTAACATAATGTAGTGTCATGTAATGCACTGTCATGAAATGTAATGTAATGTAACATAATGTAGTGACATGTAATGCACTGTCATGAAATGTAATGTAATCTAACATAATGTAGTGTCATTTAATGCACTGTCATGAGATGTAATGTAATGTAACATAATGTAGTGTCATGTAATGCACTGTCCCGAGATGTAATGTAATGTAACAATATAGTGTCATGTAATGCACAGTCCTGAGATGTAATGTAATGTAACATAATGTAGTGTCATGTAATGCACTGTCAAGAAATGCAATGTAATGTAACATAATGTAGTGTCATGTAATGCACTGTCATGAGATGTAATGTAATGTAACACAATGCAGTGTCATGTAATGCACTGTCATAACATGTAATGCAATGTAATGTAATGTAACATAATGTAGTGTCATGTAATGCACTGTCATGAAATGTAATGTAGCATAATGTAGTGTCATGTAATACACTGTCATGAAATGTAATGTAATGTAACATAATGTAGTGTCATGTAATGCACTGTCATGAGATGTAATGTTCATAGGTTGGTACTGGGCTATCTGCCCGAAGGCATATATTAGCCCAGCCACATTGTGCGGTATTCACCTCCCCTTTAGTAGTTCCCTAGACCCTTGTACTAGCAGCTAGTACCCTTGGCCCCTATCTAGTAGTGCTGTTGGTCTGATCCCCGGTGTGAACTTTCTGTTACCCGTCCACTCATCAAGGTTCCCCTTGAAGAGTGATAGTGAGGGGCTCTGTCTTATGTAGATTGGGACCCTGTTCCATAGTAAGGGACATTTCTGCAAAGGGAATCTATCCCTCCAGCATGCTCTATTCATTGTTGTGTTGAGGTTTATATCCCTAGAGCGAGTAGCTCGAGTAGACCTGGTTTTGCTAAGATGGAGCATGTTCAACAATTCTGGGTTGGACATAGCTCTGTACATTAGACAAAGATCGCCTCTGAGAAAGCAGTATGCAACAGAGAACAGTCTTAGCTTTTTCAATCATGCTGCATAGGGCAACTGTTTGAGGCCAGTAATCCTCTTGGTTAGGTACCTCTGTAGTCTCTCCAGCTGCTGGAGATGTCTATGTTTTTGCAGGGGGAAAAAGTTAATTTCCTAACCTCAGTGTATGGTGATTGTGATATAGTGAGGTTAGGAAATTAACTTTTTTCTACTGTAGTGCAGAGCCCCCCACATGGGGAGTGCAGGGGGGCTTTCACCCCTGCAGAAACATAGTAGAAAGTGTGTTTGTTAGTTAGGTGTTGTTATAGGTGGAGAGGATGTTATTTACATATGCACTGTAGTTTTCAGTGTTATGAAGCACACTTTCAATGTTCTGAGTTTTCAATGTTTTGAGTTTGCAGTGTTTTGGGTTTTCAATGTTTTGGGATTTAGATGTTTTGGTCTCAATGTTATGAAATTCAACGTTATGAAATTTCAGTGTTATGAAGTAGACCTATATATATATATATATATATATATATATATATATATATATATATATATATATATATATATATATATATATATGTATTAGTCAATCTCTAATAGACTTTCCTAGGGGGTGGCACACCAGTCTGAAGTGATTTAAGGCCATGGAGTAGGCATCTGTGCCTTATCTTTTCAGCTAGCCTTAATGGCTAATTCTCTGTACCAGTTAGGTTCCCACTAATGCCATGTACATCCCATACTTACAGGTTTTGACATGTCCAGGAGTTAAAGATTAAATTTAAAAGTTCAAAAACATAATAAGTATAAAGTGAAGACAACAACAACAATGAAAATGACATAAGCCCACTTTTAATACACTTACACATAGGTCTTCAGATATTTAAAATCAATGAACTGCCTGGATATCAAAAATTATAATTAGCCATCAAAAACAAAACACAAAAGCATCAGCAAGCCCACTGTTATGGGGTGACTTGAAAAGTATCAGGTACCAAGAAATAGAAGCAAAACTGCTTCATGATTAATGCCTTCTAACAAATATTCATTCCCTCTAAAAACTAGCTCACCCATAATCAGTTAAAAGAAACCATTATAACCCTGCCTAAAAGAGACCCCTGTTCCAATTTCTAGTGTGGATAGAAGACTGTAATATGAGTACACCCAAAGGAGAAAGGGAGCAGCCACCAAATCCAAAGAGTGTATTAAACAAGTTTATTTCACAACAACGAAAATGTATTACTCCAAAAAGGTAACGCATAATGTAAGATTTAAAATAGCTTTTTGTCCCACAGAAGTAAATGGACCGGGACTTCATCAGAAAGTACAGTTGTGTACACTTACCATAATTGTAGATGTTCGAGTGTATTCACTGTTGCAGTCATCACATTTAGGTTATCTGCTTACAGTAGCCCTCAGTCAGCCTGATTATCAAAGTCTTGGGTCCTGCATCAGATGCTGTCTCATCTTTCATGACATCAGATAGTCAGGGGTATAAAGCATGCAGCTGATGCCATTACATCAGTTTTTCTTGCCCCAGATGTCAGGTGCCCTCATAATGGGAAGCAATTATATACAAGGTTACACCTCCAACAAAAAAGCAAATACACCAAAAAGCTGTAAGCATATTAAACAAGAATAGAGGTATAATCAATAGAAGTCAGGGGGGGTGGAGGGAGGGTAACCAAGACTGCAACAGTGAATACACTCGAACATCTACATTTATGGTAAGTGTACACAACTGTACTATGTTCTTTGTGTTTCACTGTTGCAGTCATCTCATTTGGGTAGATTCCCAAAGCTAGGGATGGGAGGAGGTTAGTAGACAGCATTAGGACCAGCTATAAGGCCCTGCAAGACTGCAGTGGCAAAACCAGCTCTGGATTTAGAAATAATTTGGCAAGTGGTAATGCCTGGTGAAGGTATGCACAGAAATCCAGGTAGCAGCTTCTAGGATGTCCCTGGTAGGGGCACCTCTGAGAAAGGCTATAGAGGTGAATGCAGCCCTGGTTGAATGTGGTCTTATCCCCTTTGGGGTAGGTTTTCCATGGTACTTATAGCAGAACTGAATGCAATGGCCTACCCACTTAGAAATGGTTTGCTTTGAGATGACCTTCCCCTCCACCCCTGCAGCAAATGCAACCAGCAGCTGTTCAGATTTCCTGAGAGGTTTAGTCCTGTCCAAGTAAAATCTAAGTTGTCTGTGCACATCCAAGGAGTGCAGTATTCATTCCCCTTTGTTCTGTGAATTAGAAAAGAGGTTGGCAAATGAATGGACTGATTAAGGGCCACATTGGATACCATCTTGGGCATGAAGGAAGGATTGGTCCTGAGGGACACCCTGTCCACATGAAAGATGATGAAAGGCTCCACTGCCATGAGGGCCTGCAATTCAGTCACCCTTCTTGCTGAAGTGATGGCTAGATGGAAGGCTGTTTTTAAGAAAGGGATTTCAACTCTGCATTTGCAGCTGGCTCAGAGGGAGGTAGAATAAGATTTTCCAATACAAGGTTAAGGTCCCAGGCTGGAGTAGGAATTGCTTCAGCAGTGGATGAGAGAAGAGGGGTGGTTCTGTATTGTAATGAGCTGAAATGGCTGAGGCATGAATTTTGATGGAGGAAAAGGAAAGGCCCTTGTGAAGCATCTCAGTTAAGTATTGAATAATCTGAGGTAAATTGGGCACTGCTGTGCCCATCCCCTGAGTTTGACTCCAGGAACAGAATATTTTCCATTTTTCAGCATAGGGTTTTCTAGTACTAGGCCACCTTGCCTACAGAATGACATCCATGACTTGCTTACTGAGGGATGGTAACGGAGAGATCAGGAAATTAGCCAGGCTGCCAGGTTCAGGGTTTGAAGCAGTGGGTGCAGAATCTGTCCCTCCTGCTGGGACAGCAGGGCAGGGGTCTGAGGCAGGTGCCATGGTGCAAGCAGTGACACACTGCACAAGTGTGGGTACCAGTGTTGGCATGGACAGTCAGGTGCAATCAGTACTGTCCTTGGTTTGTCCTGTTTGATCTTTAGTAGTACCTTGGAGTGGAGAGGCAGTGGGGAAAGGCATAAACTGAAGGTGAAGGACAGGGCATCCACTTTCCAAGCTTGTTTGTGGGGAGTCCTTGTGCAGAATTTGTCCAATTGGTAGTTCTGGGGGGAAGCAAATAGGTCTATCTCTGGGCTCCCCCATTTGTTTCTCAACATGTTGAATATTTTTGGTTTCAGTTTTCACTAATGTGGGTCCATGAGATTTCCGCTTAGGTCGTCTGTCAGTGTATTTAGTTTTCTTGGCAGGAATTGAGCCTGTAGGTGCACTTGGTAGCCCAAGGCTGTGTTCCACAGAGCCATGGCTAGTCTGCAGAGAGGGTATGAGTGGTTTCCCCCTGCTTGTTTATGTACCACATAACAGTGGTGTTGTCTGCCTTTACCAATAATTGTCCTGGAAGAATGTTTTCCTTGAAGGCTGTCAGAGCATTCTGTACAGCTAACATTTCTTTTTGATTGATATGCAGGTGCATTTGACTTAGGTTCCATTTGCCCTGAATGCACTGCCCTGCCAAGTGAGCCCCCCATGCATAGTCTGATGCATTTGTTGTTAGGGTTTGGGTGGCAGGGGGTAGAGTGAATGACAGTCCCTTGTTTTGGTGGCAGGTCTCTGTCCATCAAAGGAACTCTATCTTTAGACAAGGTATGATAGGAATCATTGATTCTAGATCCTGAGAATATTGACACCATAGGCTTTTTAGATACCACTGTAGGTTCCTCATATACAGTCTTGCATATAGAATTAGTAGAATGCAAGAGGCCATGAACCCCAGGTCTTGCAGTATTTTCCTTGCAGATAGCTGGGTCTTTGTGGCCAGTACTTTGAAGTAGGCTGTCAAATGAACTTGTTTCTCTGGCATGAGGTAGGCCATCTGGGAAGTTGTATTCAAGCTTGATCCCAGGAATACAATTTGTTGGCAGGGTACAAGATTTGATTTATTTTCATTTATGGTGTACCCCAGAGAAGTTAGCAATTTCTTTACAAATGCCAGATTTTTTTTAATAGTATGTCCTGGCTTTCTGCCTGAATTAGACAATTGTCCAGGCATGGGTATATCTGAATATTTCTTTGCTTGCAAAATGCAATAACTGGAGCTAGGCATTTTGTGGATACCCTAGGCACAGTAGATAAGCCAAAGGGCAGTGCAGAGAACTGGTAGTGCATGTAGCCTGCTCTAAAACATAGGTATCTTTTGCAAGATTCCCTTATTGGGATGTGCAGGTAGGCTTCTTTTAAATCCAGTGTTGCCAACCAGGCATCCTTGCTTAGTATGGGAAGCAGCTGATGAAGAGTAAGCATCTTGAATTTTGGGATTACCAAAAATGTGTTTAGGATAGACAGGTCCAGGATAGGACGCCAGGAAGTTGTCTTTTCTGGGTACCAGGAAAAGTCTTGAGGAGAAACCTTGCCCCAATTCTTCTTCTGGGACAGATTGAATAGCCCTGATGCTTAAAAGAGAGAGAACTTGCTTTTGAGTGTCTGCCCACTGATTTGGGGGTAGGTCTGGCCAACCGTTTGGGGTTGGTAAGGAGTGGAAGTGGAATCTGTATCCCTGGGAAACTATACTTAAAACCCATTTGTCCTGGGTAATGAGTTCCCAGTTTTTTGCATGCAGGGAAATCTTTCCCCCTAAAGGAACAGTCAGTTGAGCAGGGCTTGGAAGGTTTAAAGTTAAGTCATTGAGACAATCAATAGGGGAGAGTCTTATTACTTCCTGCTTTGGAAGTGGGAGCCCCCCACTGCCTAGGCCTGTGAGTACCTTGGGACTGAAGCTTGGGTGTTCTGCTGGTTCTGGGTTTGGACTGAGAAGACCTGGAAGAGGCAGGAAAGGACCAATTCATAGAGGGCCAATGCCTACTAAATCTGGGAGGCTGTACTTGCAGGAAATTTTTAACAGTTTGCATAGATTTAGCCTTTTCCTCCATCTTTTTAAGTACTTCTTCTGCTTTGTTGCCAAACAGGTGGTCTTGCTTTAAGGGAGCATCCAGTAATTTAGCTTTAACACGATCTGGAAAAGATTGCTCCTTAAGCCAAGCACACCTTCTAAGTACAGACCCAGTGACAGCAGCCCTGCAAGATGCCTCTAATGAATCAAAACCACATTGCAAACTATGTTTTCCAACTTGTTCAGCAGAATGCATTAAATCCTGTAATTCTTTATTTTCAGCACAGTCAGGAATCAACATCATTTTCTGTTTTAGCAATCCAATAATATACTGCTGATACTTTAGCATATGAAACTGGCAGTTTAAGGCCCTAATGGCCAAAGTTGCAGAAGTGTATACCTTCTTACCCCATCTATCCAGCACCCTGGAATCTCTATCAGAGGGGGTAGGATTTTTGGCAGTAGTAGCCTTAATGCCCTTGGGTCCCTGTGAAATGGTCTCCAGATCTGCAGTAGTATTTTTAAAGAGGAACTTGTGAGAGTCAGGTACCCTATAATACCTATCAGGGTTTCTGGGAGCAGTAGGTAAAGTGTCAGGGGCCAGGCTAGATTCCGAGAAGGCATCATCTACAATGTCCAGTAAAGGAGGGATAGCTAAAGGCCTGCTTTGAGACAGGAGTAAGAATTCCCTAAGCCTCTTTTTGGAGTCAGAGTAATCCTGGCTTTCCCAGCGGAAATGCTCCCTAAGAGTATGCAAGGTTTCACCAAAAGAGAAATCCTCTCGAGGGGAAGCAGAGGGAATGGAGTCCTCTGCATCTGAAAATTCATACGTAGATAATGGCAAATCCTGGTCATCAGAGAAAACAGAAATTTCAGAGTCCTGATCAGAAGAATCAGAAGGAAACTCAGTCCTAGGTCTCTTAGAGGGGGAAGGGTGGCTTCCCCTGATTAAAGTAATAAGGTCTTCAGCCATTATTATCATTTATTTCTTAGGCATAGGAGCCTGACCATGTGGTTTGGGCGTCGGTTTTCTAGGCATGGATCGAGTTTTAGGCCTTGAAGAGGATGGTGTCAGTTTAATATGCAAGTCAGTAGGCCTGAATACACCCTCAGAAGCCGGTGCCTGCACAGTGGCTCCAGACCCATCCAAGGTAGAGACATCCGCAGGTTCCACAGTCGAAGAAGCATCTCGTGGCATACTGGACTCCGAATGGGTCTCAGTAGAGGCCTGCGAATCTGAAGTAGCGGGTATTAGGGGCTTCGAAAGCGCCTCACTGAGTACCGACGAACTGGCGACTAGCTTAGGAGAAGCATCGTCGGCAGCTTTGGACTTATGCGGTCTGTCTCTATCTTTATCTTTACATTTTTTCTGAAAGTTGGTAGTTGGGTGGCTTACCGAAGCCATTTCTGGATAATTGAACCGAGTACCAAAATATTTGGAAGCATAAATGAACCGACGACGAATAGTACGAGGTTTGAATAAGGCACAAAACTGACAGCGAGGTACATCGTGGTCTGGGCCTAAGCAAGGAATGCAGTACGAATGAAAATCTTTATGAGGTATTTGCTTTCCACAAGAAATACAATTATTAACTTTTACTGATATCAGTTTAGAACAAGAAAAAGGATCCCCAATGGGGTACTTAGCTTAGATGAAAACTTTGGATCTGAAACTCAAAAACGAAAATTTCAGGAGTCAGCTGACCGGCACTTGTGAACTGCTAGTGATTCGGGCACCACACGGCAAGATGGACTGATGTAATGGCGTCGGCTGCATGTTTTATACCCCTGACTACCTGACGTCATGGAAAATGAGACAGCAACCGACGCAAGACCCACTATTTTGATAATCAGGCTGACTGAGGGCTACTGCAAGCAGATAACCCAAATGTGATGACTGCAACAGTGAAACACAAAGAACATCTGGTATAAGCATCCACATACAAACTATTTATATCCTGTATCCACATACAAATTATTTGCATCCTGTAACATTTTGGAGAAATATGTTTCAGTTGTTGTGAAATAAACTTTTTTTGATACACTCTTTAGATTCTGTGGTTGCTCCCTTTCTCTTTTTGGTGTACTCATTCCTGGTTTTAAAGTTCTTTTTAGTACACCTGCACCTTGTTGAAGGATTTGTTTTTTTGTAATATGGGTCATTTTCACAGGGTTAATATTTGCTGCTCTAACACCTAGATGGCTTCCAGAAATAGTCAGCCTTTGTTTAGCTATAGTGTTAAAGTGTCAGTGTCTCAGCCTCTGCACGGTTCCCATTTGCATAATCAGTCCCTGTTCTACTAACTGCTCTTCACAAACCATTGTACGATTGTTCTGTTATAATAAAAGCACCTGCTGACTACCTATGTATGTTTCTCTATGCAGAAAGTGGCGATCCTAAGAGTCCATGTCGTTAACTTTAATGTCTCTCATTCTGGTGAAACTTTGGTGAGCTCCAGCTTGCATCAAGTCTCCACAGTTGTCCACACCTTTAATGGCTAATGTTTGCAAGCATCTGGTGTTTTCTTGGTGGGAGATCTGTGAGCCCCAAGTTTATGGATCCTTTCTTATTTTTTCTTTTTTCTGTCTGTGGTTGTGATGGAGCTGGTTCTTTTGTATGGTGACTGCAGACTGCTCACGTGTGCAGCCATTGTTCTTGCCCGGGGTAGTCCTCAAAAATGTTTAGCAAGCAGTGGTATCATTCTTTGAGATGTCTTACCAATATTAGTCACCCCTTTTCAAGACAATTAAGTGGGAAACATGACCAGTGGGAGTGCTCCCCTTTCCCAAGCAATATAATACAGAGATGGTACTAAAGATTGCTGGATAAGAAAAAATAATAAGAAAAATGACAAGTGCTATCGTCAGTGTCGTTTGTGGACCTTTTATAGCTGCACATTCTGGAGTGGCATTTGCAGGCCCTTGAATGCATTGGTTCTCCTTGGTTGTCCTTTAAGTGTAACTTTGGTATTCTTCAGATCATTACTAGTTCATTACTTGTAGGTTATTTCTTTGTTCTTTTATGTCTGTGGTGGAGTCAGTGTCTTATTTTCCTATCATCACATTCTTTGATGACCTATTGATAGAAATAAAGGTTCATTGGGTGGCATTGCCTCTGCCTGTGGCTGCCTGAGTCTGTTGCTTATTTTAACAGGTCTCACGCCTACTTTGTAGGGGATTTCTTTTGCTTGTTTGTCCTTCTTTGTTACTGCATTATCCTGCTGTGCGTGAGTAGCACAATGTGCCTACAACTGTGATGCTTGGATAAGATTGATATAGGTGTTCTTGATGGATGCCTCTATGAATTTCACTTACATAAGCAGTTCATGGATCCTGATTAATCATAGACAAAGCACATTCACTCTAAATCTGTTAAAGCATCTCCAGATCAGTTGCTTGAGTTATAGCATGGATTTAATAGACTTTGACTCAAAAAGACCATACCCTATGTGGTTATGAGCCTTTCCTGACAATATTTTTTTCCTTTTTTTCTAGTTTTGCATTGAGGTTGACAGTGAGTGGTGCATTACTCACTTGGTCAATGACATGAACTTTAAGGTTCTAATAACCTTCGTCCTCAGCTGTGTGCCAGTCTTATTGATTTTTCATTTCCTTTAATCTAATGTCAGACATATGTTAAGTGATTCTTCTTCTGAGGGCATTCTTCCCAATATAAGATGCTTTACAGGCAAATGTCTCACAGGACCTTACTAGGCAGCAGGCCTGTGACCTTCATTCTGTCACTATGTGGACTCTAATAGCCTAATGGGTATGTATAAAACTTCAGGAAGTAAAGTCACTTGCTTATCAAGTCTTGGGCCTTTGGGATCTGCAACCACAGTGGCTTTAGGGGACCCTGACTTTGGCTGCCTTTAAGACATCTTGTAAGTAATAGCTTTTTAATCATATCCATTTTTATTATAATTTTTAATTATACATAATCAGCATTTGTCTGATGTTACCTTACATTTTTCTGAACATGACATATATAATCTAATTGTTTAAAATTAACTTTCTATGGTATGGTACCTTGCTGGCTAGGTACCTTGCTGGCTAGGCTTACGTAGGCCCTTGTCCTAGTACCTACCTATGAACCTATGAACTGTATTTATCTTTTTTTTTTTTTTACTTTTATGCATACATCATTTTATGTTTACTGTTGTTATACTTTAATTAATTCATTTTATTTGTTTATTTGCTTATTTGTTTATCTGTTTATTTATTTTGCTTTTGTTTACCAAGTTTGTCTGACTGGGTTGGCCTGGGGAGAAAAGCTCCAAAACATTACAAATATTTTTAAATAGACATTCAGTAATATATTAAAACAGACATTAAGTAATGTACTCTAATAAATTACACATACAGTTGCTAATTAGATTACATTCATACAGAATAAATGCAACTATTACAGTATAAAATATACTTATGCATTAACAGATGTTGAACATCAAATATTCATTTTCTGATGCCCACATATCTTGTTCAGGGTCATGAGGGTCTGATATACTCATCAGATGTACTTTAGGTAAAATACCAGATTTTAATTTAATTTTGAACTTGAATGTATTGCTGGGTATTGTAATTAAAACTGGATCTATCATGGTAGTTCATTTGTGGAGTTCATCTGCCATTTAAGTTGCCAAATTTAGGAATACATTTTGGTTATTAGATGAATGGAAAGTCATCCAATGTCAGCAGCATCAGCTGTTCAGCAGTGAGACATATCTATTAGATGACAGGGATGACATCCTGATTAAGACCCAGGAGACCCGGGTTCAATAAGTGCCTCAGGCATTTGCTGAATTTGGTTGGGAGGAAAAGGAATTATGAGGCATTGTCAGATTTCTTGTTCATGGGAGTATGCAAATTCCCAAAACACACCAATTATATTGTGGCTGTGATTAGAGAGACAAAGCTGCAGTAGGTGAATAGGCTTAGCAGTGACACATTGTCACACAACTGGAGACATTATCCTTTTGAAGCCTTTGCATGCCTACCTACATAGGTGACATCATCCAGCATATCAGAGGGGAGGTAAGGATAACAAAAGAAGTCCCCACATGGGCAGCATACACACTACTGTAGGCAGCCATGTTTGCTGTTTCCCACCACATTTAGGCCATCCCATTTCAGGGACAATATTAGGCAAGCTACTCAGTCAAGGTGGTCCCATCTGTGATGGTAGTACCAAGTAAGAAAAGGAGGGAAGCAATATTGTAGGGGGTTGCCTGGCAGATGATCAGTGCTTAGGGAACCAAAAAATGTTTAGTAGTACATTTCTCTTCTCTGAGGAATGCATGGTTTGCCCATGCAGCTGACTCACCTTTGACTGAGATAAGGTTACAGTGTTACACTGAGAACTCAGGGTTGCTGACTGCAGCAGGAGACGAGTCTTCAGTCTGCATATGTGTACATGTGAGTGCATGCTCTATTGCATGTTGGCACACTTTGTACAAGATATGTGAAGAAAAGCACCTGCAAGAGGATATGCGACTTAACAGGATCCACTTCAGTGCTACTCATCTAAACTGATGTCTCAACAATTTGCAGTGAAAAGGGTGAACTGGGTATGCAAGGCTTGGCAGATTTCTTGAAGGTATAGGCAAGTATGCTCTGAAATGTACTCTTTTCCAGCCGAATGAGTAGTTCTTTTTGATTAGAAAACTGTGAAATGAATATTGAGGTAAAAAAAAAAGTTTAGCTCACTCTGTGGCATAGACTGATAAAGCTCTGACTGTGCAGTTGATGACCTGAGTTTCATTATTTGATTAATGACTCAAAAGCTAGAAGAGCTGGCAGGGGTAGGGTGGAAGGGAGCAGCAGACAATGGCTCTGCCATTCTGCGGTGAACAGGATTGGTGATTAAAGTCCATCCAATATCATTAAGTAAGAAGGTGCTTAACTGGCGACTAAAGGGAAGAACCAGGATTGCTGGCTTGAAACTACCAAGCCCATTATGGCAGCTCTCAAGCATGTGCACTAATGACTCTGACTGCCTGCTGTATTTATTTATCTAAATTTCTGACCTAATATCTGAGTTGCAGTAATCCTTGTATGCCTTGTGCTCAGACAAGAGAATTATGATCCAACATTCCAGGAAAATCTGCTAGCACACCATAGTACTGTCAAATATTTCTGAATAAATCAACAAATAAACTAATAGCATGTTCTATAAAGGTAAAATTTAGTTTAGTATAAGATTTTCTGTTTACCTGACATCACAATGTTCTCTCTAGACTGTAGTGGTATATCACACTAGGGCAAATTTTAGCTGCTGGTACTACCTATAATGTTCTTTGCTTCATGCAAAGGTCTGGCATGCAGATTATAAAATCTGTTCACATAACTTATAAGTTACAACAAGCACCAGAAATTAATGTAATGTTTTCATATATAACACATGCTACCCTAGATAATTTTTGACCTCCAGCAACCATTGAAAAGTTTGTTTCTACAGCATATTAATTTAAGCCAAGAAGTAGAATGGTTTTATTAACACATAGTGATTGTTGCATCCCATGTATAATTATATTCTTCTTCTACAACTATAAGCATCAAGTTTAACAAGGAAAATAATTATTGCACATGCAGCAGGTTTCATTTTAAGTATCTTAAACCACAGATGTCTCAGGCAAAATAGAGTAATTTCACAAGCAACACTTGGAATGGAAGAATCACTTTACAAACCTGCAACAGTAGGCTTGCTGGGTTTCAGCAATTCCTAACAGAAACTTTTACTGCATCTTTGTCTTAAAACCCATCTAATTTGTTTGAGCTTTCTTACAATTGAAAAAAACTAGTAGCATTTTCAGCTAAACCTATAAGCGTCTGTGTGTGTGTGTGTGTGTGTGTGTGTGTGTGTGTGTGTGTGTGTGTGTGTGTGTGTGTGTGTGTGTGTGTCTGTGTGTGTGTGTCTGTGTGTGTGTAGTTAAAAGAATGCATTTTAGAAAGAAAAATGTGATGCTAAACAGCAGACATTACAACTGTTCTGTTTACTAAAGTTCTGTTAGATGTGTATGTCTTTTGCAGGTGAGTTTAATCTGTATGTATTGTTTTCTCAACAGCACTTTTGCTATTAATATTTAACATCAAAGTAAAACTGTGTTATCCCAGCAGGTGGCAGTGTTTCCTAACAGCTAGATATTTCTACTGTCTCAAAGCTATAGCTGTAGAATGGCTGCAACAATTCTCTAGTACAACAGGTAGCAATAGAACAGCATTGCCCTCGATTACAAAACAGACAAATACAAAATTTAAGAGATATGCTTCCTTACTTTAATAAAATAAAGATATGTTCTTCTGCAGTGACCTGCGCATAAAAATATTGTACATTAGCTCAATAAAGCACAATATCTCAACAGCATTCAGCTGAAAAGTACAGATGAAAGATGGGTACCTCGTCTTTGAAGATGAAATGAAACACAAAGCTCAGCATCAGTAAGAGTGCTGAAATGGAAGCACTTTGATTTGGGTGTATTTTGGTAAAACAGGTAAGCGAGATAGTCAAACATGCCACAAAGAACTGGATATAAAGGAAATGAAAAAAGAGCAGGCTACTGAGGCAGGTGCTGCAATGCTGATCACGATCTGCGCTGAAAATGATGGTCTGAATCTGAATCACAAAGTGTCAATCAAAGAACTTACAGCACCGTGTTAGAGGGAGAACTCTAAACCTGTAAAAAGAGTGGTGTTCCTGTCTACTTATTTAGTAAATGCAAGTCTGTTATGTAAAGTACAGGGTTTACTATCAAAATGTGGAAAATCAAAATAATTTTCCACCTTTTGATAGAGCCAGTTCGCCGAAATTGGTAATAATGAATTACCAAAATTTCAGAAATGATAACACAGAATCAACATTTGAACACCGGAAGTTCCAATGTCGAAAGTCTGTGTTACCGGTAATGCTTTTACAGGGGGGCAAGCCCCCCTGCACCTCCACACCCCCTGCACATTATATAGTCCAGCTACGATGTCATACTACAGTGAGAAAAGAATACAGTTCCAGATCCCCACTATAGTGCAATCTGTTATCAGAATGTCAATTCCACATTAGTGAATGCACACTACTATTCGCTAATGTGGATTCAAATGTTTTCCAGATTGACATTAAGAAAACTTGAAAACAGCCTTTCAACCTTCACACCTTCACATAAGTGCCAATCTAAATTTTGATAGTAAACCAAAGTACAGTTGTGTAGGTGCACTTAATCATATTAGCAGATGTTTGAATGCTTCACTGTTGTAACAGTATTGCCCAAGGCACCACAACGGGCTAGCTTCCAAAAGCCTTGGCTCCTTCCACGCCTTCACTCTGACTGCTAACTGGGCAGCCCTGTGGAGGGAAAATCAGCAGTCAGAGTGCAGAATCTTCAAGACTTTCTTGCCCAAACGTTAAGCAGGAGTGTTCTCTTCCTGAACCACTAAAACAAGAAATAACAAACAATTTTATATCCCAACAAGTAACTAAATACAAAAAAAAGGGAATACAAAGTGCAGCAGTGAGGAATTCAAACATCTGCTGTTAATGGGAAGTGCAATTTACACAACTGTACTATAGTCATCATTCAGACTACTGCAGTAGCCTTTAGGATATGTCGGTTGATTGCCAAAGCCTATCCAACCTGGGATGAGGAAGGATATGGATACAGAATCCCCTGGAAAAAATGGTCCTAGCAAAGCCTGTCCTGGATCTAAAAAAATAGTTTGTGTTATCTCTTTAAAGCAAGAGGTTCCCAGTTCGATTCTCGGTTGGGGTGGCTTCTGTGCAGAGCCTGCATGTCCTCCCTGTATTCTTGTGGGTTTCCTCCGGGTGCTCTGGTTTCCTCCCATGTTACAAAGACATGCATCTGGAGCGTTTCTCCCTGGTCCTCTGCTGAAAATTGGCTCCTTCCAAGTCGGCTTTTCCCAATAAAGACATGTTAAATAAATAAATAAATGCAAAAAGCTTCATTAAAATGTGTCAGTCAGAAGGTGAGTTGTCAAAGAGTATTCACAAGCAGCACACTTACACTCATATACACAGTCCTCTAAACACAGTAATGCACAAGTAGCACACTAAATTCCTATCAGAAAAAACTTCTTATAAAATTCAATCTGTCAAAAAAATGGCAGATAAGTTGTCACACAGTGAAAAAAAGCACTAACATACCCCATGACAGTTCCTATTCAAATAAAAAAGCTTCCTGAGACTAAACTTTTACATAAAAGACATAAAGTTTACACACAGCCCCCAAGACAGTCAAAGCTGAAAATGGTGCTCCCTGATAGAAAACTTCTGATATTAGAAAGATACAGTTTTTTTTAAAGGCAATAACATAAAATGCCAAATAAAGTAAATACCAATTTTTTTTTAAAGGGCAAGGGGACTTATCTGCCAGAAGTGAGGCTGAAGGCCGGCTACTGTTCCTGTGAAGCCTCTGAGCTGGTTCTTCACAAGGCAGCAAGAAAACACTGAAGATTCTTTACTCTGAGTGCTGACCTTTTCTACACAGGACTGCCCAACCAGCAGTTAGAGTGAAGGTATGGGAGAAAGTGACAGACGTTTTAGAAGCTGGCTAGTTGGTATGTCTTGGGCAAGACACAACCCATATAACCTAAAGGCTACTTTAGCAGTAGGAATGATGAACATCAAAAATGTCTGATGGAAAGAGCTATTTCTACATTCATCAGGAAGAACCACATTACCTTGGGCAGTGGGATGGCACAGTGATTAAGATCTCTGCCTTATAGCTCCTGGGTCTAGCCTTTAACCCTAAGAGTGGCCTAATGGTTAAGGTGTTTGCCTTACAAGCACAAGGTGCAGGGTTTGAGTCTCACAAGGGATAATTGGCTAAGCTTAAAATGGCTCGCAAGGACAGTTAGCTTAGTACCAATCTATGAACCTATCTATGAATCTCTGGTCAGTGTGGAGTTTACCTGTTGTCCCAATGTCTGGCTTATGGTTTAATACTGGTCTCTGGTCAGTGTGTGTGAAGTTTATTTTATTTATTATTTTTATTTTACATTTGTTTACCGGGCTAGTCTAGCTGGATACATGTCCATTTTCAGTAGAGGCCCGGGGAGAAAAGCTCCAAGAAGAAGGTACAGATAACATAATAGATGCTAAGAAAGTAAAAATTACTATAGGCTTTACATATATTTGAAATAGAGATAAAAATAAAACAATTGGCTATACATGTAGTTGAAATAGAGAATAAAAATACAACAATTGGCTTTACACACTATATAAAACAGGCACAGAACTTAAGTAAATAATCTCACATGCTTCAATTGCAATTGTCGTCCTAGAGGGAAGTGGTGGAATTCTGGGGTGGTACAGGCCTGAACTTTTTGTTAGTCAGGTTTGGTACAGGGGCACAGCCAGTGTGACTTGAGGAATTCTTTGAGGTGTTTTTTGAATTGGTTGAGTGAGGTAATAATTCTTAGGCTGGTTGGGAGGGAGTTCCAAAGCCTACCAATGGAGTTGGTGTAGAGAGCATCACCTCAGAGTTATTAGATTTGACGGTTTGTACCGGACAGTTTTAGAAGATCTGAGGCAGGTTAGGTTGGAGTAGGGGTAAGTATTTTATTAAGTGAGGGGTGTTGTCTGGTTGGTTAATTATCTTAAATGCCTCAGTGAGTTGGTTGATTTTGAGAATATTGGGCAGTTCTAACCATTCAAGTGCCTTTAGATTTAGGCAGTGGTGGGTTCGATAAGGCGTCCCTGTTATGAATCTGGCTATATGGTTATAAGCTGTAGAAAGTTTATTTAGCTCAGTCTTGTTGAGGAATGAAAATATTGGGGAGGCATAAAGGAGGGTTGAAAGGAGATGGGTGCGAGCTATAGTTAGTTTGGTGTGTGGGGTTAGGAAGTTATTTATTCTGTACATGGAGCCTAGTTTCTTATTGACAGAGTTAATGGTTAAGCTGATGTGTATGTCAAATTTGAGCTTGTGGTCAATGGTCACACCAAGTAGTTTGGTGTGGGAGACAGGCTCTATGATGGTTCCATTGGTAGAGATCACGTGGAAAGTAGGGTTGTTGGCGTTTGGAGGTTCTTTACCTTGGCCGATAGATGCAGAGGGAAAAAATAGCAGTAACTTGCTTTTAGTAGGATTTAGTAAAAGTTTTAAATCTGAGAACCATTTTTCAACTATAGTAAAGCACTGCTGGGTTGAAACTTGGAGTTTGGTGAGGGAGATGTCTGAGCAGATCAGGGTGGAGTCGTCTGCATATTGAATACAAGAGGTTCTAGGGATGACTGAGTGAAGATCATTTATAAAGACAGAGAAGAGAAGGGGACCAAGTATAGAGCCTTGGGGAACACCAATGTTATTTGGGAGTAAATCGGATAGCTTGTTTTGCCATTGGACGGCTTGTTTTCTACCAGTGAGGTAAGCATTGAACCAGCTGATAGCGAGGTTACTAAGACGTAGTGTTTTCAAGGTGTGGAGCAGGAGTTGGTGATTGACCATATCGAAGGCTTTTGACAAATCAAGAAAGAGAGCGGAGGATATTAATTTGTTGTTACGGTTGCTGTTGAGTGAGTCCACGAAAGAGAAGGGCAGTGGTTGTGCTATGATGGGGGCGAAAACCATGCTGGGTGTGGGACAATAGACTATTTAGGGTGAGGTAGTTTATGAGCTGTTTATGAACACACCGTTCCATAATTTTGGCTAGTGGAGACAGTATAGCAATGGGTCTGTAGTTAGATGTGTCTGTAGAGGTCCCGCCTTTGTGAAGAGGGATGATATAGGAAATTTTCCAAATAGAGGGAATGGTAGCTTCCTCATGTCTTCCTCATGTCTGCATGAGTTTCTATGAGTGTTTCAATTTTCTTCTTAAAATATGCTTGTCCTTGTGGCACAGGTGATGGCTGAAAAAGGTCCTTGGATATAACCTTAAAGGAAAGGAGACATAGTTTCTATCTAGTAGACTTTACAGAAAACCCACAGCCACAAATATTTTTTTCAATGCTGAAAGTATTCACCTTCCATTTAACCGAATTATCATCTTATGGAGAATTTTTGGTAGTTGAAAGAAATGAGTAGTGTTGATGCCTTGTAATAAGGGATGAAATTGTTAGCACCTGTTAGGAAGGGGTTATAACAACATCCATACTGTTACAAGCTTGCAGAAAAGTTGAGAGGCAATATAGCAAAGGTAGTTTATTTCTCCAGGAGTATTGCGGAGGTAGAGTTAGGGATGGATTAGCTAAATCATTTTATTTCCTTTATTTATTTTGTGACTTAATATAATGATTTTTCTAAACCTGAAAGAAATAATACTGAACAGTTGGCATATTTTGTAGGCAGATATTGATTTGAGAATGATTCTTTTCACATCCCATTTTCACATAATAAAAGATATTAAAATTTGCAAATATGTTCTCCTTTAAGATTTGTCCACAAAACAAGTGACAGACAAAAACAATACTTATCAGTGTATGCAATGATACTACTATATGTCGATTTATTTGTAAGGACACTGTTCTGTCAATTAATCAATGGATATTTAAAGTTAAATCATTTTTTTACTTGCACTTTAACGAATGTGATTTATGGCATTAGATACTCTTGTTAGCCTTTTGTAGATCATAGGTCAATCTACACATGCTGTAGCCTGTAAAATTGAGGATACAGGAACACATACAGGGTGTTAAACATGCATGCTTACTTATTTTGAATCACCATTCATGAGCCACAGCTTTTTATACTCACACTCTATACAGTCCAATGAGCACTGGGGCAAGGGAGTAACAACCTCAGCGGTGCATATCACAGCTTAGTTCTATGTGCAGCCAGCTACTGCATAAGGCTAAAAAGATAACAGATGGGGAAAGAAAAGGCACTGTGTGTGTGTGTGTGTGTGTGTGTGTGTGTGTGTGTGTGTGTGTGTGTGTGTGTGTGGGGAGGGGGGGGTGTTTTTATTGTTTTTATGTCTTCTGCATGAGAGTGTGTGTATACATATGCGTGTGTGCATTTCTGTCTTCTGCATGAGTGTGTGTGTGTGTGTGTGTGTGTGTGTGTGTGTGTGTGTGTGTGTGTGTGTGTGTGTGTGTGTAGGGGGTGTTTTTATGTCTTCTGTATGAGAGTGTGTGCACACATATGCATGTGTGCATGTTTTTGTGTTTCTGTCTTCTGCATGAGTGCGTGTGTGTGTGTATGTGTGTGTGTGTGTGTGTGTGTGTGTGTGTGTGTGTGTGTGTGTGTGTGTGTGTGTGTGTGTGTTTGTGTGTGTGTGTGTCTATGCAGAAGTATGCACTTATCTGTTTTCCTATTGATCTGCTGGCACTGTAGCTGTGACACTGCTACAGCAGGACTGAAAAAGATAATGGGGTGCAGAGCAATGCAACCTGTGCATTCTAAATTCTGCAGGATATACTTGTTAGTATGCAGGCTTCCTAAGAGTATAGTCATAATGGACGCAAACTCATACATATACGCAATACATCTCACAAACACACACACATGGAATCATATATCTTGAGTGATGTACACAGCATGGCAGGCTGTACCACAACAGAAGTTGTTACAGTCTGCTCCCTAGCAAAGACATACAGAATAAAACAGATGCACAGCAATGCATCCATATCAGACATCACAGATTAGGGTGGGACAAGTAAATGCATAGATACACAGCTGCACAGATAATATACATGCACACACATACACACATCATGATGTCATATAGTATGTACAAGTAAATGCATAGATTGACAGATACGCACACATACGTTTTGCAAGTCAGCTTTTCCCTACTAATTTTCTAATATTATTCCTTTAGAATCATTCCCCAGTTTTATGCATTTCTTTTTCTCACAGTCAACAGCTGAGCATGCAGTACATATATTGGCTCCTTGTGATCTTTGGCTTCCCATTTAGTTATTTATTCAAATGGAGTCACTTTATTCTGTAGGTTATCACTTCTCATGCCATACAGAATGCATAGTTAGTTGTTACATTGTGATTCCAGTTGCCTGCTTTTATTGAACCCCCCCCCCCCATGTCCATTCCTTTTTATTTACATTTTTGGTTGCATTTCATTACTAGCTAAGAGTTTCAGTTACTACTGTCACTCCATTTGTACGTTATATGCTGCTGGCATAGCACATTTTTTTTACGTAACAAAAAGATGTTTAGATTTTCTGGCAGTATAATCAGAGATAAAGAGAAGGAAGGGTCTTCAGCTTCTGCTGCTTTGTTCTCCAACCACAGATCCCCCAACATGTGGATTAGAAACTCCCTTTTCTAGCAGCAGTGGGGAAGTTTGGACAGTGTCCTGATTAAACTTCTCACAGCCACTGTTAAAAGCTATGCCACTTCTCCTCTGAAAAAGGGCCAGAGAATTGATATGCTAAGCTATTTCCTTTCCCTCAGCAAACATCAGTACTACAAATCCACTTTTCAGTAGCCCCTGCAGAAATATATAGATGACTGCCTGAATAGCCACACCATCAAACAAAACTAGACACTGCTCTTGATAATTACTAGGTGAATACTACTTTAAACAATTTCAGAAATAATTTCTAACATTGTCAGGCATAAAATGTATCCAGGGTTGACTACCACATGTAACAACTCCAGAAGACAAAGATGTGTACTTACTTTCTCCTGTCATGACTCCTTGTGTATACCTCTTGGGAAGCATCCCTGTGTAGCCATAGAAACTGGATTGCTGCACTTAAATGGAGACAAACACATAAGAACAAGTAAGTAATAGCACTCATTAGTTTAAATGATACATTACAAATGCATGGTCAGTCAGTTTGTGTGCTGTTCTTCAGGCTTTGACATTACTAGACCAGGATCTGCTTGAAAGTATTATAGCTAAGCAGTATTGCTAATTCATTTTTCCTTTATCTCTGGACGTGAACTAGTAAAGGTAAACAATGATTCATTCAGGGATTGATGTAAATAAGGATATGCCTAACTTAGCATAATTAAAATTTAGTGAAAGAACAACATAACAGGTGCAAAACAGATGAAAGGAAGAAAGACCAAGAGAGGATTTCATTTTCATGAGTCTAAATAATGTGGTTTTGCAAATCACTTCAGGCTTAGCGCAGAAAAAAAATCAATGCCCTGTAAATGAGGCAGACTGATGATAGTATACATGATAGGCTCACATTTTTTTTAATAGAAAAACAGGAAGGCATACCTTGTTTGCATTTTACTACACATAACAAGTGTCCTACATATGTGTTTATTGCCATTGTCAAGTAACCTCAAAACTCTTTTTTTCACTGACAGAAGCGGGGCAAACCAGGGCAGTATTAAGATACTGAATTCAGTATGTAGAAAGATAAAGTCCTAACTACATTCCAGATGACAAGGGTCTGTTTGATGAAGATGTGGATAAGGGAAGATGGCCAGTTTGCTTACTGAGGGTAGCAAAACACTCTGATCACTGCAATACCAATGTTATACTGACGGAGGTGTGCATCATGCAAGCTATGATCAGGGACTTACTTGCATGTTGCACCACTAAACTGCTTAAAGTAGCTTTCACAGCACAACTGCAGAAGTGCACATGAGTCAGGAAGGCATTGTGGGCTACTGCTATAAAGCAAGTGCACAGTTTCAGACACCTAGAGCTGCAGTGAAGCTCCACGTCATGAATAATGCAGCTATGGGGAAAGGGACATGTCTGGTCTCAGGACAGTTAAGGTCCAGACCTTAAATGTGCATGTCCCTGGTCTGTGAGAGGTGAAACCAGATCATCAAGCCACTGACACAAGGGTATTCTCCATCCCTGTAGCAAAGCAGATATGGAAAAGACTGCAAGCCCCCCCTGCACCCCCCACACCCCCCATAAATTAAATATACAAAGTCTGAGATTGCACTACCTTGAGGAATAGGGCAAACTACAAATAGACAATGAATATTCATGCCCCCATCGGTATGACTATTACTTTACTTTTCACCGATTGTCGGATGGTGGGAGGGGTTGGGGTGGGAGTTGCTATTGCGCATCCTGTGAGGTACGTTTGTAATACAAAGCCAATCAGGGTACAAACAGTCTTCCTTTCTGCCTGAATTATGGCTCCCTCTGGTCAGTTCGAACGCCAGGTAGCAGATGGCTACCACTGCCTGCTGAGCAAATGGACTCTCAAAACAAGTCGGGGAGAGTGAGGGATGATGGTTAGTAGACACTTATGCAAAAAGCAATCCATGTCTTAGAGAACTGGGACATCCTCCTACAAGGAAGCAAGTTCTGCTGTGAGATACTTAACAGTTCACATTGGTGTGTGGTGCTTCAGAGACAGTCAGGATTGTACAGTTATAGCATTTCACATGATACAAATTCTTCATACACTTCTCAAAACTTCTAAATTTAGGTAAAATATCAAATATGGTAGAGATTTCTTCTGTTTTATCAGTTATATTTTACATAAAGGTTTTGTTTTTTCAGATCAGTTGTACACAATCTTTTTTTTTTTCAAATAACTTTTTATTGAATATTTTCTCACATAAAATACAAGTAGAGAGATAAACAAGATGTAACTGTGGTACAGTCGAAATAGCTAGGAATACAGAATTGGATAAACACAAGGAAATTGTTATATGTTAGTCATGGTAATATTATTTTAACATTTCACTTGTACATTATAGTGACAAATGAGAGCATATTTAGAAGTATAACACCAACCTACACAAATAAATCAGTCTACTCTACTAAACCTTATATACATATTTACAAAATATTGTCGCCTTAGATAATGCTGTTACTACTCCCAACTAAGAGATGTGTTTACTATCTTTGTTTTATTAGCATTTGTCTTGCAATTTATGATAATATATCAATTAATGTTTTGCAGTAATTCTGATAATATGTTTGGTTCTTCGGACGTTTTGTATAAAGTTTCTTGGTCAGTATGTCTTTGGCCATGCTTTTGTATTCTGACCAGGTTAGTCTTGATCTGTCTATCCAGTTCTTTGCTATGTAAGCTTTTAATAGGGTGCAGTGTTATTATTATGTGATTAAAGAAATTATTATTCTTGCTTTTGAATATAAGCAGTATTGCTGAGTTGTACACAATCTTACATTATATACCTGCTTACTATTTGGGTAGGCTTTATAGATAAAGACATGCCTTACGACGTGATACAGCTTGCTTTATAACTCCTTCACTCATAGGTTCATAGGTTCATAGACTGATACTAGGCTATCTGCCCTAGGGCATTTATAAGCCTAGCCAGAGTGTGTTTGGCTTTCGCCACCCTTTTAGATTAGTTGACTGTGCCTCTGTATAGTAGGTCACAGAAGATAGCCCTTTTGAGGTTAGTTTATTGTGCCTCTGTCTAGTAGGGACACAGAAGAGATCCCAGGGGTAAACCTACGATCTCCCATCCACTCATCAAGATTTCTCTTGAAGAAGGTCATTGAAGGACTCTGCCTAACATGGATTGGGATTTTGTTCCAGAGTGAGGGGAGACTCTGGGATATGAATCTGTCCCTCCAGCATGTCCTATTTATTTCTGTGCTGAGGTTTAAGTCCCTGGAGCATGTAGCTCTAAGGGATTTGGATTTCCTGAGGTGGAGCATGTCCATTAATTCTGGGTTGGACATGGCTTTATACCTCAGGCACAGATCGCCTCTGAGTAGGTGGTAAGCAACTGAGTAGAGCTGGAGTTTCTTTAGCCTAACTGCGTAGGGCATCTGTTTGAGTCCCTTGATCCTCTTGGTGAGGTACTTTTGGGGTCTTTCCAGTTGCTGAAGGTGTCGGGTAAGGTACATCCCAAATGGGGCATTGTATTCAATTATGGGCCTGATGAGTGATGAGTAGAGGGGCACAATGACCTCTCTTGATCTAGATGTGAACCCTTTCATGATAAGGTGGGCTATATAAAAGGTCTTTCTAACCACTTTGGCAACATGATTATCAAAGGAGAGATTGCTATCTTCTTGGGTCCCCAAATCCCTAATTACTTCTTCCATACTTAATGGATTACCACCTATGTGGTAATTTGTGGGCACTTTGTTTTTCCCAAAGGGGATGACTATGCACTTTTTGGCATTTAGCTTTAGGCCATGGCTCTGGCACCAGTTATCCATCTCTGTGAGACCCTTTTGGAGGATGCTTGTGTCAGTCGATGAGTTGATTATGGCACCCAGTTTGCAGTCATCTGCGAACTTGCTCAGCCATAGTCCTCCCATGTTAGCCTGTACCTCAGAGAAATATATTCCAAGCAAGAGAGGTCCCAGGACTGAGCCTTGTGGGATGCCACATGTAACTGGTTTAGAGTCTGACATGGCACCTGCAATTCTGACCATGTGGGTTCTGTCCCTGAGCCAGTTTGCAACCCATCTTGTGACATAGGGGTTGATATTTAAGCTGGTGAGCTTATTTATGATGCCCGAGTGGGGTATTGTGTCGAAGGCTTTTGCGAGGTCCAGGTAGGCTGTGTGGACTACCTTCCCTTCATCTATGGCCTTGGTGACTGTTTCAAAGAAGTCAACCAGGTTCAAGAGTGACGATCTGCCCTTAAAGCCGAATTGGGTAGGATCCAGTGTTTGGAGGTTCCCAATGTCTTTGTTTATGAGTTTCATGATGATACGCTCCATAGCTTGGCAGACCAGGCTAGTCAGGCTTATAGAACTTCTGGAATCCATTTTTGCAAACCTACAGGTGCATAACTGTACAAACAATAGAGTGAACTGCATTTGCAACAGCCTGGAATGTGGGCCAAGTGATTTTCAGGTTTTGCTTTTTCGTTATCTTACTGATAAACAGCTATTCATTTAATCTAAACAGGTTACACATTTCAACTGTAGTCTGCTTAACTTAGAAATGATGTTTTACAGTAAGCATTTACTTCCTCCACACATACTCTGATACCATAGTTTCCTCTTCATTTTATTTTTTCACTTAAAAGTAAATGTTCCATGTTAAAATAGTTTTCTCTGTTTTTCTAGCCCAACAGGTATAACAGCACCACTGTGTATTCATGGTTGACATGAGTATAGAAAAAGGTCTTGGTCACTGGATCAAGCCAGAGGATCAAAAGCAATCATTCCACTAGATGTCTCCATTCTGGTAGGAACACTTACATTTTTAAGAGAAGTCCTTATTCATATCTAATATCATTTATTTAATTATTATTATATTAGCATTCTTCAAGGATGGTCCACTTAAGGATGACAGTGTCTCGTAGAGAAAAGTGAGAGAGAGAGAGAGAGAGAGAGAGAGAGAGAGAAAGAGAGAGAGAGGTAGAAGGAGAGGCATAGAGACAGAGATGATGATAGGGCCAAATTTTATAACCTAAATGAGAAAGCACAGGGAATTATTAATAGTTCTATAGCCAGGTGAAGAATATAGTGACTGCAGAATACAATGCCTACGGTCCTACATTTTAAAGCTGGTACACAGGACAGCTGTGACAGGTGATTATCACGTGGTAGATAACATGCATGCCTCAGTTTTCAGTGTAACTAGTTAGGTTATACAGCCCACAATATGGCTGCCTCCATCCTGCACGCATCATCCTGTGCAGTAATGTGATGCAGCCACAACATGGCTGCCTCCATCCTGCACACATCATCCTGTGCAGTAATGAGATGCAGCTACAACATGGCCACCTCCATCCTGCACACATCATCCTGTGCAGTAATGAGATACAGCCACAACATGGCCGCCTCCATCCTGCACACATCATTCTGTGCAGTAATGAGATGCAACCACAACATGGCTACCTCCATCCTGCATACATCATTCTGTGCAGTAATGCGATGCAACCACAACATGGCCACCTCCATCCTGCACACATCATTCTGTGCAGTAATGTGATGCAGCCACAACATGGCCACCTCCACCTTGCACACATCATCGTGTGCAGTAATACGATGCAGCCACAACATGGCCACCTCCATCCTGCACACATCATCTAGCAGGTAACAGTTAGGGTTAGATACCCATTATTATATGCAGGGCCACTCTGTCCTCCCAGGGCAATGACTGACAAATTTGGAATCCACATTCTATGCCATGCACCCATTATATTTCCACATGAAAGTAGAAATGGGATACAATTCCCCAACGCAGGTCCAGTTAAAAGAAAGTCCTAATAGACCATTCTCCACTACATCATCTGTTTTCAATAGTACACAGAGAAGATGCCTCATGTGATGAGAAATAGTATCACATTGTCACTGGGATCAACTTTACCACCATATCCAACCAGACTGTTTCCTCTAAGGCCATTAATGATATAAACAAACAATTATCATATTGCATTTTTCTGTCACTAGAACCATTTCAGGAGTAACAGTTTTCATATGCTATAGTGTTGTGTTGGCTAGCCACAGGCTAAATATGAATGTGAAGGTTTCAGACAGCATTCAATATGTTCAGCCAGTAAATTATATCACTTCCCAGTCAATAGGTTAATAGACTTAAATAAGATAAACACATTCAACTCCCATGCTTCTACAGAGCATCCCTACTAATGAAGCAGGCAATTAGGATAGCAATTAGGACAGCAAGATGGATTACTTGAGACTGGAAGTCCCCAGAAAGGATAAGGTGAGACATACCTTTTTATTTTTGATTACTGAGACGTGGCTGCATGGCAAGATAAATGATAGTGCAGTAAACGTACAGAATTTTACGTTGTTTCATGCAGACAGAAAACATACACTGTGCGGACAGGCCAGAAGAGGTGGAGTCTGCATCTGTGTTAACAAAAGATGATGTAGCAACTGTGAAATCATACTATCACACTGCTGTCCTGTCCATTAAATGTAGACCATTTTACTTGCCCAGGGAGCTGAATGGGGTCAGTGTAACAGTGGTGTATATCCCACCCAGTGCTAATACCACTGAGGCTCTAAATAAACTATGCAATCACATGGGTGAGCTGCAGAGCAAATATCCTGACTTTGTACATGTGGCAGCCGGTGACTTTAATAAAGCATATCTAAAAATAGTGATCCCACACTACCAGCAGTATGTGGACATTCCTACAAAGGGTGATAATATCCGTGACAAGGTGTACATAAACTTGAAGAAAGCTTATAAGACTATATACTTATGCAACTTCCACAAATGGAAAACTCTAACTATTATACCATCTTGCTATCACCAGCTTACACACCTGCACTGGTTAGAGTGAAACCCACAAAGAAATAAATCAGGGTATGGCTTGAGGGGGCTATCAAGGCCCTCCAAGACTGCTTTGAAAGAACCAACTGACATATGTTCAAGGAGGCAGCCACAGTGAATCGGCATCTGAACATTTATGAATACACTGCGGTTGTGATGGCATACATTTCAAACTGTGTTGATGGGGTAACAAATACCAGGAGTATCACTATTAGAGCTAACCAGAAGCCATGGCTCACCCCTAAAGTATATGAGCTTCTGAAGGAGAGAAATGCAGCTTAAAGGGCTAAGGACAAAGCAGCCCTAAGTGTAGCAAGAGGTAATCTGAGGAGGGGTATAAAGCAGGCTAAGAGGGAGTATGGCAGAAAGGTACAGAGCCACTATGAAGACATGAAGGATGCAAGGAGACTATGGCAAAGCATACAGGAGATCACTGACTACAAAATCAGGTCAGTACAGTGTGAGAACACCATTGAATTCCTGGACAGTTTGAACATCTTCTTTGGTAGATCTGAGGAAAGAAACAACAGGTTGGCACTAATGCTACCCACTGATGAGAAGGATGCAGTACTCAGCCTCGGCACAGAGGAGGTAAGAAGAGAGCTAAGGAGAGTGAACCCCAGGAAGGTTGCTGGCCCAGACAACATACTGGGCAAGGTGTTAAAATGCTGTGCTGATCAACTATGCACAGTGCTCAAGGAAATATTTAATGCCTCTCGTTATGGCAAAAGTATCCTCATGTTACAAGAAAACTAACATCATCCCACAACCTAAGAAAACCACTCCCTCCAGCCATAACAACTACAGACCAGTCACTCTGACATCCGCTGTTATGAAATGTTTTGAAAAAAAAGGATCTCTCAGCATGCCTGCCTCCTGATTTTGACCTTCTGCAGTTTGTGTACAGAGCTAACCGATCCACTGCTGATGCCATATCAGTAGCACTACACATCTCCCTTGATCATTTAGAGAGCAAAGACCACTATGTGAGGATGCTGCTCATAGACTTCACTTCTGCATTTAATATAGTGGTAACAATGCAGCTGAAAGAAAAATTGGCACATTTAGGAATCAGTAAACATCTCTGAAACTGGATCCTGGACTTCCTGATTGAGAGACCATAGAGGGTGTGTTCAAGTAAGAACACATCAACGTGTTTCACGATTAACACCAGGGTTCCACAGGGATGTGTTCTCAGCCCACTGTTATTCACCATCCTGACCCATGACTGCTATTCTAAGCACAAGTCTAATCATATAATCAAGTTTGCTGATGACACCACAGTTGTGGGTCTCATCACAAATGAGGATGAAAGGGTGTACAGAGAAGAGGTGACATCTCTGTTCAGTTGGTGTGAGGGGAACAACCTTGACCTGACTGTAAGCAAGACCAAAGAGATTATCATCTACTTCAGGAAAAGGAGAACAAACCACCCAGTGCTCAGGATCAATGGTCAAAGTACGGAGAGGGTTAAGAGTATAACATTCCTGGGTGTACACATATCTGAGGATCTCTTGGGGTCAGGAAACACCAGCCAACTGGTCAAGAAAGCACACCAACACCTCCACTTTTTAAGAAGGCTGAAAAAAGCTAAGCTTCCTCCTCATATTCTCTCCACCCTCTATAGAGGTGCAATAGAGAGCATCCTCACCTGCAACTTCACAGTGTGGTTTGGAAGCTGCACAGTTACAGAAAGGAAGGTGCTACAAACAGTGTGAGGCTTGCAGAGATGGTAATAGGTTCCAGTCTTCCATCAATACATCTTTATTCTGCAAGAAGCATCCGAAAGGCCACCAGAATAATACAGGACACCACACATCCTGTACATGGGCTGTTTAAGCATCTGGCATGAGGTAGGTGATATCACAGCATCTGCTACAGGACTACAAGATTCAGTAACAGTTTCTACCCTACAGTGATTAGACTTCTGAACTTGGGTACTAGTCTCAGGGGTCTGGACAGATTCATCAATTTTTATTTATTTGTTCAATATATATTTACATATATTCCAAGTAAATACAGTATTTATTTATTTATTACATCCATAGTCAGTATTATTTAACTCAATCAAGTACAATATTAGACAAATAACTTATGCAAGTTAATTTAACTCAGGAGAGTATTCCTTTCATATATGAGTGTTGTCAAATATCTCTGCTCTTTCTTGCATGTATTAGAAGTAGTATTGTATTTGTTAGTTATGCGTATTCGTCTACTTGGGGTCTATATTACCAAAGGGGTTGGGAGTGTGGCCTAATGGTTAAGGTGTTTGCCTTACAAACACAAGGTGCAGGGTTTGAGTCTCACATGGGATAATTGGCTAGGCTTAAAAATGGCTTGCAAGGGCAGTTAGCCTAGTACTAATCTATGAACCTATGAAAAGACCGGTGATCGAACGGCATTTCCATTGGAAATGCAGTTCATCGAGGTGTTTATTGTGAGATTGCGACACAGTGAAGATCGGAAAATTTGCCCTTTCCTCACTGTTGTGTGATCTCGGAGTTGGTATATATAATTAGCGGAGGGCATACCTCTCAACACTTAGTGCTAGAAATCTGTACAAAGCCTGACAAAATGGGGGGACAAAGACCCAAAACTAGGGACATATTTTAAATATTGCTCTTATAAACTTAGAAAGTTGCTAGTATAAAAGAGTTTGTTTTAGTATACATTTTCTGAAGGATCTGATGTTCAATAAAATGTATGTCATTATTTAGTGACTTCAATCTGTACAGTTGAGAGGTATGGTGGAGGGTGTGGGGGGGGGGGGCTGCGCCCCCACAACAGCGACTTCGATAAATGGTATTTTTGATGTAAATGCCGTTTGATCTCCGGTCTTTTTGATGTCATGATATAGACCCCTCTACTTGTATGTGTTGTTTCACTTTCCTTTGTAATCACAAGAATTGAGATGATGCACAAAATTTCATTTAGGCCACACATGCATAGCTCTAAATGACAATAAAGTTTAGTTTGACTTTGACTAAGAATCAAAGGGAGATGATGAGGCAAAATCCATTTTGAAAACATTAAATATTACAGCCATTAACTAATAAGTGTCTAACAAGTATAAATTGTCAGTGTCACTGTTTTTATAGTAACTAGTTGGGTAGAAAAACAAACCATGCACCTGAATCCAGGTAACAACTCCAAATGTTATCTGTTGGTTGACTTCAACAGCAAGGTCACATCAGGTGTACTAAACAGTTTCTAGCATTGTAAACAGTTTCTAGCATTGTAATTTTAAATACCAATCTGACTGTGCCATGATTACATAAAAGAAAACTAATGAAACCATCTAAAAATGTATCAGGATAGCTACTATCCTCAAGGATGAAGCATGCTAGCTACCTGCATTCATTCAGCCAGAAAGCCATATCTAGTTCTACTGCACCTAGAAACTCATACAGAATGGTTGGTTTTCTCAAATTGGCTTCCAGTACTGCAAGAAAATAAAACATAACTTGTTTTCCTGTAGTCTAAGGTCCAGTAAAAGTAACAGCTGCCTTAAACGATCTACACTATACAGAATAAACTCCCCCATACCTTGCAAACAGAATAAGAAAAATTAGAGATGAATCATCATGTAAGGCAACGTCTGAAAAGGCTAGAGAAATGGAGAAGAAATAAAAGAAACTACAAGGCCTTACAAAGAAAAAAATTGAAAGGTTACAAGGCATCTGACATTCTTCTAGTTGGGGTTTAAGCCAAAAGGACAGCACTCCAAGCAGCAGAATTTCAAAACTATGCAGGGTTAGTGTAGCATCAGAGGTCCTCCCCAAACATCTTTACTGTGAGTCTTAAAGGAATGGGAAATATTCCCACAGAGACAAGCTGATAAGTGAACATTCAAGAATTTAGATGGAAAAAAGGAAGATAAAAATCTGGGCCTTAAGTGTAGTAAGAGTCACACCACCATAGTCAAGGACCTGACATAGGGCCATGTGACATCTTAAATACACTACTACCTAAAAATAGATTGTTTTAATTTGAGGAATGGTAACTCTACAAAAAATTTCCATTAGTCCTTTAATTTTTTACCTTCCACAAAATTGATTTTAATAAAGGAAACTGGACAATATTAATTAGTTTTTATCGGGAGACAATGCACAAGTGATACATAGAATCATTCACCAAAGTCCAAGGAGAAACTGAAACAGGACTACCTTCTGGAAATGATCTAAGGTAAATCTTCAGGTGGAAAGGAGACTAAGTCATCTGAACTATCATAAATTTCAGATGTGCACCTCGGCTCAGGTTCAATGCATCCAAAATGAGATTTGGGAGTGATGTGAGGGCAGAAATGTCAGGTGAAGTTATCCAGTTCCATATTATTCTTAAGCAAGACTGGTTTCAGCAGAAAGGGCTGCTGATGCAGAAAACAATACAGCCTCATTCTAGAATTACTTCATATGAAAACCAGCAACCTTGACTATTCAAAGAGTAAGCCACTGTGTTTTTTTTATTTTAAATATCATGAAAAAGCATTGTTGGAATTCTCTTAACTTCTAAAGCTTTCTTCAAGTACTAGGCTTACATTTGGCAATGCTTCTCTCTTCCTGGAGGTATTGTGTGCCATAAGGAAATAATCAACAGCCACATATTTTACTTTCCTTATATTTAGGGAAATAACCGACAAGTCATTTTATATTTAAAATGTTATGAAAAAAATGAAAACACTACAAAGTGCATAATAGCATAAACTAAATGATGATTTCACATTCTGAATGATCTCTGAAAAACAGTGTAAAGAAATGATGACTGCAGCTTAAGAAATTATTTTGTGCATGAAAGTAATAGGAGATTTTTTTATCTACTGTAATGTCTGCAGTTGACCTCCTGCGTCAATATCCACTTATGCTTTGTTGATGAGGTCATAAAAAGACAGAAATGTGCATGCCCACAGCTACTGGGGTTTGACTTTATTGGCCTGAATGTATCCATAAAGACTTAAAAAGAAAAAGTTAAAAGTCATGGACATTCAGAAGCCATAAAGCTGAGGGGGCGTGGCCAAGGATGAACACAGGATAGCAGCAGATTTCTTCAGCTCCACCAATTTCATTACACTGATAGGAATTAATTACTTAAAAATTAATTTTTGAAGTAATTTTCTTTCTAAATATGTTTGTTTTATATAGTTCTTGAACTATATCTAAAAAAGAAAGGAAATTTTAACAATATTCCTGTCAGAAATCACTTTGGAAATTTTCCTGTCAGTTTATCAGTCTGAAATGAGTTCCAGTAAGACAAATTCTCAAGACTCCAGCATCAAGAAAGAACTTCAGTCTCTGATAACTATAATCCAGCAACTTACTGCTAAGATGGATAAAATGGATACTAAAATTGATACCTTCATAGAAAAACTACAAAACAAATAGACTTGTTACATATAGACCTGCAACAACAGAAGATCCAGATGACAGGCATAGAAGAAGCTGTGAATGACATGGAAAATAGAATCCAAGAAGAGGAAATCAACATTGAGTTTCTGCTGAAACAAAATACACATTTACAAACAAAGCTGGATGACCTGGAAAATAGATCTAGGCGCAATAACATTAGGATTTTTGGACTGCCAGAAAATGTTGAAGGTAACAATATTACTTCTTTTTTAACAACATGGCTCCCTAAAACTTTAGACTTACCAGAAGCATTCTCTTTTGGTATCGAAAGAGCACATCGATCTATAGCTAATACTAACTCTAACAAAAACTATCCTAGATCAGTTATAGTTAGATTTCTATCATCTTTTGATAAAGAGATGGTTCTTAAATCTGCTTGGGCTAAAGCTCCTGTTAAGATTAATAAGACAACTGTGCGTTTTGACAATAACTATTCTTCCTTGATAATAGCTAAAAGAAAAGTTTTTCTGCCACTAATAAGGGAGCTTAAAAAAGCACAGTTTAAAACATACCTTCTGTTTCCGGCCAAGCTAAAAATCTTCCTTCCTGATGGTCCTAAAATTTTTGATGACTTAGACTCTGCTTTACTGTTTATCAAAAAAAATAAGATTTTGGATAAAATAGAGGAAATGGAATGGGCTAGTCCTTCATTAAAGAGACTGGCAACTGAAACTTCGTGGAAGACTTCAGAGAAGAAGAAGAGACTAAAAACAAATGATTTGTTCTATGTTTTTTTTCTTTTTCTCTCATCATTTTACTAAATTATTAATCTTTTTAAATATAGTTCCTGCATTTCCAGAAAGCCACAAATATTCTGAAAAAGATTTAATCAAAGTTATTCTCTGTGTGCAAAGAAATGTTTTGTTTCATAACCAGTCAAAATATCTGAGGAACTAATAACAAGCTATTATTCAATTTGTTTCTCTTTCTGAAAAAGAGAAGTAAGGTCAGTAATTTTATACATTTTTTTTCTTTCTTTCTCCTTTTCTTCTTTTCTTTGTTTAAACAATGACATTCTATTTAGATTATGTAGTGGGTAAAGGGTGGGGAGGGCAGGGAGAGAAGAGTAATGAAAATATGATAAATGGAATAATAACATATTTATTCCTTGTAAAAAAGTTTATATGTTCTTCAAATGCTATTCCTAATTATACTTTCTTGATTATACTGCTTATGCTTGTTTGTAAATAATCTGTCATGCTTTAACTAATAATAATTAGAACTAAATAATAGTAAATAATATGTTTTATTTTTAACTCTATTAATATAAACAGTAAGTAATATTCCATTGTATATACTTCTTATAGCTTTCTCTTACATTGTTTTTATTTCTGCTTTACACTCTTTTATTTTCTACTCTCTTTTTCTTTTCTTTATTCTTTCTCTTTATTTTTTTTCATATTAATATATATAAATGCTTTTGATCATATAGACAAAGTAAATAATAAGATTTGCATAAAAATTGAGTTGGGACAAAAATATTGAGTTTTATTACTTATTAATAACTTTGGGCTTAATTTCACTTACATAGAGGCTGTAATAACCTGTAAAATACATCGCAAAGGTTTTGTCATGTTTAGATGCATTTACACTGCTAAATGAATGTTTGTCACTAGTTTTTAACAAGTTTCCCACCAAAATGTTAAGGGAGACAATCTGGGATGTGGCTACCTCATGAACAGTGTCCTCGAGTTGTTTTAAAAGCTTCAACTCTCAGAATTCTCACAGAGAAGCTGAAAGCAGTCAATTTGACCTTTGACCCAGATATCACACTGACACATCGCAGATTCAGGAAGAACACTCTACCAGGAAGTAGAACTGATGCAAATGTGACTATGTGAAGGAAAATGAACTCTTTAACATTTAAATGTGAGTTATTTTATATAATTACTTAAATATCTATGTTATAATTCATAAAATATGTTCAGTTATAATGATTTTAAATGATGCAGTTTCTTGTAGTAAGTAAATGTCTTATTTTAGAAGGCATAGAAAATGAAACATTTATTCAAGTGTTTTTGAAAATCTACTTGACTGCAGCATACTAATCTGTGTTAAAAACTTATGTTCCAAACATATACATTACTATAACTCATTTAATTCATCTGATTGACAAGCATAAATAACTTTATAATTCTATTCTGGAAGAAATTGTCATGTGATATATTTTAAAGCAGTAGTATAGACATACAAAATACAGATGGCTTCTTTTACAATAATGCAAGTGTTTCTGAGAATTTGCATAACTATGCAGTATGATTTATAACAATTTCTATAAATATAATATTTTATTCTATTGACAATAATGAGTATGAGTAAAATGCTTATATACAAGCAATTCAAGGGGGTTTTTTGGAAGCTGTTGACTGCATTTACATGACAGAAAATAGATGCATCTTAATATATGTAATGTCTGAACCATATTAGCCAAAGTTTTTGATTTAAATGAATGTTAGAACTTATTTTTACATACTTTGAATAAATTAATATGTAAATATGCCTTCCTTTTTTTCTCTCTCTCTTTCTTTCACTCTCTCTCCCTCTTTCACGTCTTTTATTTCTCTCTCTCCTCTTGGTTCCTAATATCAAGATTATTTGAATGCTATTTGAATACAAGTGTATTATATTACATAGATGTATATAGTAGTATGAATAGTTTTAAAAAAAAAAAAAGTTTATTTTAGTTTATATGATGCTGTTTTATCAAATGTGTAGTCTTGTCTTGCTAGATAATTGAATTGAAAGCTGTTAATTTAAGTTAAATATATCCAGTATTAAATTGATAAGGTGGTAGCTGAGGTACTGCTGCTTAGGGTAGGGGGTTAACTTGAGTGGTAAATACTACTCTAAGTTGGAGTTTTTAACTCCAGGCTGGATGCAAGGTTTAATCCTTACATTATTTTCACTTGTTCATTGTTATACGTATATAGTTTTGACATCCACAATATATTTTGTACACTCATTGTCACTACAAACAAAATTGAATCCTATACAAAATCCCATAAGAGATTCAATAAATACAGCTATATTTAAAGGTACACCTAAAGGAAGTGATGTAACATTACTTATGTTGTTATTTGTTATTTTGATCATAAGATTCTTAAGTTTTAAAAATGCCAAATGACATCTTCAAAAGGAATTTCTTTAAACATTAATGGATTGAATAATCCGTGTAAAAGGGCAAGCCTAATAAGATACATTAATTTACATAAGGCCAACTTAGTCTTCCTGCAAGAAACCCATCTCTTGAAAAAAGATATTGATAAACTAGCCACAAACAAATATACAGTATTGGTTAGTTCAGAGCACACTCAGAAAAAAAGAGGAGTGGCTATTTTATGGAATAAAAGTTTGCCCATTCCTAAAACCATTAAGTCTTATCAGGATGACAAAGGAATGTTTTGTATGGTTACAATACAAATTAATGGGAAGACTTACACTTTAATTAATGTATACTGGATACCTGGAATTGGTATTAATACAGTGAAACATCATCTTGATAAGATCATATCATTCTCTATAGGAGATATTATTTTAGCTGGTGACTTTAATTGTATACTACATGAAAGTGATACTACCACTATAGGAAAAGAAGAATTACATCTAATGCAAAACATTTAAATGATTTTGCTAATTCTTATCATTTGAATGATATTAATAATCAGATAGATTCAAAATCATTACCATACACCTTTTTTCTAACAGATACAAAACTTATTCAAAAATAGATAGGGTCTTTATTTCTAACCAGATGATAACAGATTTAATTAATTCCAAAATAATTTCATGTCCTATATCTGATCATAATTCAATTGTTTTTGAATTCATGATAAAAAATACTCATACTGTTCAGATCAAAAGGATACCAGCATACTTAACTCAACTAAAAGACTATAAAGAATATATACTTTCAGAAGTAAAAAATTTTTTAGACATAAATAATACTCCTGAAGTCTCCATTGTCTATGTTTGGGATGCCTTAAAATCATATCTATATGGACAAAGTATCAGATGGTATAATAATAAAAGGAAATCTTGGGATAAGGAATTGTTAGATATTCAAAGTAAATTAGACTCTTATAAACATAATAATAAAGAAAATATTATGGACAAGAAAGTTATTGAAGAAATAAACTAAATGAGAAATACAAAGAAATTTTAACTCATAAAGTTAAAATAACTTTAGAGAAATACAAGTTTTTGTCTTATTCAATAAGTCCCAAATACTTACATAGACTTAAAAATAAAACAAAAAGGTTGAATAAACAAAGCCATATCAAAGAAATCTTTTCTCTAAGGAAAAAGAAGAATGTTTCTAGTATACCAGAAATACTAGATGAATTTAGAAATCACATTCACAAAATTAACCATAATAACATTAACATGGAACCTAAAGATAAAATAAAGGAGTTTATAACCACAAACATGAATAAAAAGCTTAATAAACAACAGATTTCATATACAGAGGTTATTACACAAATAAATAAGCTTAAATCAAACAAAGCACCGGGTAATGATGGTATTATACCAGAGATATATAAAATCCTTTCAAAAGTACATATTCATTAATACATAAGGTTTTTATTTTGGCCCAAACTGAGTTAATAACCCCCCATCTTGGCAATATACATTTATTTTGCCAATTTTAAAACCTAATAAAGATCCAACTAGATGTACTTCATATCGGCCCATCTCATTACTTAATGTTGATTATAAAATGTTTATGAGTATTTTTGCTGATAGACTGAAGACAATCATCCCCGGCATTATAGATATAGATCAGACAGGCTTCATTGTAAATAGAAATACTTTTGATAATATAAGAAGAACTTTAACATTAATTGATTTTGCAAATAGGAAAAAGAAAGATTTAACACTTATTAGTCTTGATATAAGTTTAGCATTTGATTCAGTAAGTTGGGACTATCTGTTTACCTTACTGAAGTGCACAAACTTCTCAGATGCATTTGTAAATCTAATTGAGCATTTATACAAAGGAACATTGGCTTATATTAAGGTAGGAACATATGTTTCACAAAAATACCCATTTTAAAGGTACAAAACAAGGATGTCCACTTTCTCCACTATTATTCACTTTAGTAATGGAGCCTTGGGCTAATTTGATCAGAAACAGTACTGACATAGAGGGTTTTGAAATAGATGAAAATACAACATCCAAAATTCAACTTTTGCAGATGATGTTCTAATTACATCAGCAGGATCTAATTCTTCTATGCAGTCTCTATTTGATAAAGCGATGAATTTTAAAAGTATTTCTGGTTTAATATTCAATGAAGAAAAAACTAAAATACTACCTATATATACAGAAAAAATATTCTCATTAGTGATTTTACTAAATATGTACCCAATTCAGGTCAGATAACTTATTTAGGTATAATACTATCTAAAGATATTAAATCTATTATATATAATAATTATAATACCTGTTTTCTTAATATACAAAATCTTTTAATACCTGGAATAATATGTTTTTTACTATGGAGGAGAGACTTACAATTATTAAAATGATAATATTCCCCAAGATTTTATACTTAATACAATCAATAATACTTCCACCTACAAAAATAATTATCAAGAAACTGAATACACTAATGTTAAATTTCCTATGGGCACCTAATAGACCTAGGATTGCATTAAAGAAACATACTAATAGCTGGTCTCAAGGGGTATTTCTTTTCCAGACTTTAATTTATATACTATCTCTTCTATTGTAAAAGTTATTACTTTATTAATAGATCAGTCATATGTCGCAAAATGGAAAGATTATTGGGAGCTAATTAGTATGCACTTCATGAAAATCTCCTTAACACAGAAAAATATGATTGTAAATAACTCCATGTTATGGTTACTAAAGGAATTTTGTACTTCACCTATTACACCTAAACATATGGTTTGTTACCCATTAAATATTATTATTAGCTATCGTAACTATATTCATGCACCCTAAGTATAGGGAATGGAATTTTATTATATTCCCTATAATGTATACTCAGGGTATGCTTTTGTTATCTACTTCTGAAGGAACTCATTTAGCTATAGATAATGATCTAAAGTACTGGTATCAGTTGATATCTGATAATAAAGTTAAAAATCTCGATTTCTTAAAACAAGAATTTGATCTAAGAGAAACTTGCTGGTTAGAGGTTCAGACCTTTAGACAACATCTCATTAATAAAATAGATCTAATGTCTATAACAGTTAAAGAATCTATTCCAACACTGATTGATTACTTGATATTAAATTTACAACATAAAGTTTCTGATAAAGGTAAACTTTCATACATACATAAAATTATCAGGCAAGAAACTTTTTACAGTGTAGATACATACTGGAATTATTTCACTTCTATTAATGGGGACCCACCAAATCAACAAGATAAACAATATATATTGGAATCTGCCTATAGAACTACGTCTTCCATTGTCTGGAGACTTTATACATGGAAATTTTTACATAGATCTTTTTATACACCTTTGATGATGAATAAAATAAATAATAAAGATAATCTATGTAAGAGATGTAATGTAGAAATTAATGCTGACTGGGCTCATATGTTTTATGACTGTATAAAATTGAAAGAATACTGGAAGTCAATTAATGAATTTTTGCAGGCTCTTTTTACAGATAATTTAATTATTTCTAAATCTCTTATAATAATTCAACACACCTGTACCTCAAAGTGTTAAAAAGGTTAAGCTTCCCTTGTTATGGTCTATTCTAGCAGTGGCTAGGAAAATAATAACCAAAAATTGGATTTCAGATACACCTCCTTCGTTCAATGAATTTAAAAATGTTATGAATATAGTGTGCCATATGGAAATAAACACAATTAGGTCAAGAACAACTAGAAAAACATCTTATTATATTGTATGGGATAATTTACAAAATTTGTTAAAAAAATCCTAATTTCAATAGCATGGTATTTTAGTTTAATTAATTGATCTGATTGTAGTGGATGTCTTTGTAAATATTTTAGTTGTTTTGTTGAATGTTATAATCATATCTATTTTTAATTACTTGTATAAAATTGTTATGATATTTCTCTTGTATGTTAAAACAATAAACCTGTTTTGAAAAAAAAAAAGAAGCCATAAAGCTGAAACACTTGAAGTCTTTAAGGTCATTTACATATATCACACGGGCCTCTGCTACAGGAGGTTTAAGGTATCATACAGTGAAAACTCAACTTGGATAGGTTCTTCTTGTATTATATACACACACTCACACACACACACACACACACACATATATATATATATATATATATATATAAGTGTACTTTAAATTAGTCAAAACATCAACATGCCACTATGCATGCTAAGACAACCAGCCTTGATGCATGCAAACGTTCACTTTAAAAAAATTCAGGAAAACATAATTTTTGTCCCCTGTACACCCACATCCCATGTTAATTATATATACTAACTCCGAGACTGCACAAACACAGGGTAAGGGCATACTTCCCAAACCTTGTGAATTGTGTGATCTCGTACTACATCATAAATTCATCTGTACATCTATAAATATATATCTATCCATCCATCCTCAACTCCTTTTTCCCATTTTACACATGGGGTTGGGGTGTCACTTCAACAGTGACAGTCATCTCGAACCAAAGTTTACACCATTGGGTGGTTAGCCCTGCCACTGTAGATCACCTGTACCACTCATTCGCACATGTATATACATATATGGGTCTACTACCATAGATCAAAATTACACTATTTCGAAATACAATAGTAGTATCCCACTAATGTGAAAGTGCACTTCAACAAAAGTGCACTTTCACAAAAGTCACTAGAATGAAGGGTTAGGGCTTGGGTTATGGATAGTGGATAGCTAGTAGGGTTATCCATTATCCTTAACCCAAGCCCTAACCATAAGCTCCGTGACTACCGCACCACAGTGCAAAAAATTATTTCCTCAACTGAGCAGTAATTAGGGACCTATTTCCTGTACTGTGGTGTGGTAGTCATGGACCTTAGGGTTAGGGCTTGGGTTAAGGATAGTGGATAGCCCTACTGGCTATCCACTATCCTTAACCCAAGCCCTAACCCTAAAGTCTGTGACTACCACACCACAGTGCAGGAAACTGTATTTCCTCCACTGAGCAGTAGTTACGGTCCTATTTCCTGTACTGTGGTGTGGTAGTCACAGACATTAGGGTTAGGGCTTGGGGTAAGGATAGTGGATAGCCCTACTAGCTATCCACTGTCCTACACCCAAGCCCAAACCCTAAGGTCCATCACTACCACACCACAGTGCAGGAAATGTCCCATTCGACTTAGTGTCTTTCGCGAAAGTGCACTTTCGCGTAAGTGGGACACTACTATCGTATTTCAAAATAGTGTAATTTCAATCTACGGCAGTAGACCCACACACACACACACACATATATATATATATATATATATATATATATATATATATATGGAGATAGGACTATTTACTGATGACACGTTTCAACGAAACTGAAACGATCGAACACACTTCCACAAACGTTTGCAAAAAAAAAAAAAACATTAAAAAAAAAAACATGCTTATGCAGGGGGGCACCACCCACACCCACATACTTTTATATTCTCACTCCGAGATCGGACTACAGTGGGGAAAGGGGAATATTCCCTTATCCCCATTGTACCACAATCTCAGCAACAGCCATTCTGTCATGTTTTTTTTTAGCTCACTTTAGCGAAAGTGCATTTTCAGTGAAAATGCAGTTTCACAAAAGTCTGCTCGCCCATTTTGGTTTCAGTGAAACGAGCTTTCACTCAACAGTCCTAGACCCAGGTCTACCTGATTACACCAAAAACTGAGAAGAACAACAACGAGATAACCGACACTGGAAGATTGACAACAGACAAGACCGACAGTTGAGAATCCCGATGCTGAGAACACCGACATGTTAAGGTAAGTGTGTGATAGGGACGGATGTTAGAGTCAGGGTGTGGGTAAAGTAAGTGTGTGATAGTGACAGACGTCAAGGTAGGGTGTGGATGAGGTAAGTGTGCAATAGTGACAGACTTAAGGGTTAGGGGCGGATTAAGTGAGTTAAGGTTAGGGTGCGGGTAAGGTAAGTGTGCGATAGTGACGGACCTTAGGGTTAGGGTTTGGGTTAAAGTTAGTGCATATATAGTTGTGTATGTAAGGTTTAGTGTAGGTTTGTAAGGTTTTTGGTGTGCTTGTATTGTGTGTGTGTTTTTCGGGAAAGTTATTTGTTTTATTGATTGTCGGGATTGTGGTTTGTCGGGCATGTGAAGTTTCGTGTTTTTAAACTTTCGGTTTTGTCATGTCGGTTATTTCGTTGTCAGTGTTTTGGCATGTCGGTGTTCTCAGGTAGACCCCTAGACCCATATATATATATATATATATATATATATATATATATATATATATATATATATCTATATATAAAATCTGTTTTTATATATATATTGAATGGGCCTCTACAAAAGGAGGTTTAAGGTATCACACTGTGAAAACTCTAGCTTGGCTATACTTTCCTAGTAGTTTTTACTAATTGGTTTACCTGTGTGAACTTTTTACTCTTTGTTTTGGATGTTAGATTAGATATTTTGCAGACACCTTAATGGTTATGAATATCAGCTGGATTTAAAGACCCTGTGTTTCTAAAGTATAGCCAAACAATTCACCTGTGCTGTGCTGGAAGGCTGAAAAGTGCATGTCCACAGTTATTGTGGTTTGTGTTTATTGGCCTGAATGTATTCATATAGACTTAAAAAGAATACAAGTTAAAAGTAATGAACATTCAGAAACCATACAGCTAAAGCATTTGATGTCCTTAAGAGGTCATGTCCATATATCCACTGGCCTCTAATACAGGAGGTTTAAGGTATCACACAATGAAAACTCTAGATTGGATAGTTTTTTCTTGCAGTTTTTACTAACTGGTTTGTCTGTGCGAACATTTTACTCTTTGGTTTGGATATTAGTTGGGATATTTTGCTGACATCTTAATGTTTATGGACAGCAGACAAGTTGAAAGACCCTGTGTTTCTAAAGCATAGCCAAACAATCAATTTATGATTTGTTGATGAGGTTACAAGAAGGCCGAAATGTGCATGTTTGCAGCTAGTAAGGTTTGTCTTTATTGGCCTGAATGTATCCATAAAGACTTAAAAAGAAAAATTTAAAAGTCATAGACATTCAGAAACCATTTAGCTGAAATACTTGATGTCCTTAAAGGATCATTTGCATATAACCCATGGGACTCTATTACAGGAAGTCTAAGGTATCATACAGTGAAAACTCTTAACTTGGCCATGTTTTTCTTGTATTATATATATATATATATATATATATGTGTGTGTGTGTGTGTGTGTGTGTGTGTGTGTGTGTGTGTGTGTGTGTGTGTGTGTGTATGTGTGTACACATATATACACACATACAGGTGTGTACTTTAAATTACTGAAAACACCCCTTGTCGACCATCAGAACATCAACATGCCAGTATGCATGCTCTAAGAAACAGCCTCGATGCATGCAAACTTTCATTTTTAAAAAATTCAGGAAAACAGCAGTTTTGCCCCCTGCACCCCCCCCCCCACATCCAGTGCTAAGTATATATACTAACTTTGAGACAAATTTCCCAATCCCTGGTAACTGTGTAATCTTGTACACTGATCAATCGGCTATTTAGTTGACTGTATGCAGTTGACATAATAGCTGTTGACTTAACACATGATCGACCATATACGTGTATATGTATATATATATATATATATATATATATATATATATATATATATATATATATATATATATATATATGTGCGTGTGTGTGTGTGTGTGTGTGTGTGTGTGTGTGTGTGTGTGTGTGTGTGTGTGTGTGTACAGTTGTATGTGTATGTTTGTATGTACAGAACAGAGTACAGCAGACAAAGAAATAATAATGCTTACAACAATAACCAAAAACACACCTCTCTGGAACAATGTCAAATTTCAAAGTAAACCACAGGTCAGGAACACGAAGTTCAAAAATCAGTAAGCGCTTTCATCCAACTCGGACTTCCTCAGACTGAATAATATAGTAAAATACTACTAACTTAAAATCTTAAGTCAGTAGTATTTTACTATATTATTCAGTCTGAGGAAGTCTGAGTTGGATGAAAGCGCTTACTGCTTTTTGAGTCTGTGGATTAAAAGCAACTTTTTACTGTATTTTAAGTCTGTGGATTAAAAGCAGAAATTTTTTGAACTTCGTGTTCCTGACCTGTGGTTTACTTTGAAAGTTTACAACAATAAGACATAACTTAGAAGCATAACTGAGCATTTTCTCAAGTTCATTGATCCTTTGTTGAATATTTGAGTTCTCTAATAAAATATGTTACCTAACTAGAAGAAAACAAAGTAAAACTTATACATAAAATATAGAAAACTTTATTCTACTTATTTGCTACTCAGAAAAGTTTTTTTTAATACTACATTGGGAAACAATAAAAGCTTACTGTATAATACAATGACAGAAAAGCTGAAAGCTGCTCTGTGTCTTGACAATCTAATACTAGGGGAAGGGGATGACCTTACATGCATTGTGCAACAGCTAATCCCAGTTCTTGAACTGCATCTTAATATGACTCAGGAAAATGTATACAACAATAAGATAGTCACAGTGTGGGTTATATAATCCAACCAGTCATTGTGAAAACAAGAATGCATAGGGATGCCAGTATACACTGAGTTCATAAACAGAGTAAGTATAATAAATAAAATTAAATGATTTTTCTGAGTCCACCAACCTGTACATCCAAATGCCACAATGCCCACAGCCACAAGGTTGATAGCATAAGCCTGCCGTGTGCTGAAACATTCAAGCCAGACGTCAAAGATAGAAACAAAGAGCAGAGGACCCAAGGCAAAAATATAACCTAAAAAAAGCAGGATAATATTGGATTATTTTAGCTATTACAGCCATTGCTATTTCTTCCATATCTTTTTCATTCATTCCTTCATTCATTCATTCATTCATCTCAAGTAACCTGCTTAATCCAGATCAGGTTCTCAGAGTAGCCAGGACCACTCAAGGCACTCACTGGGTGCAAGATCATAACGTACATTTGAACAGGACACCAAACATTTACAGGATGTGCCTACATACACACATACACACACACACACACACACACACACACACACACACACACACACACACACACACACACACACACACACACATACTTGCACCTCATTTTTGAAATTTTAGAGGTAGTTAGGGATAGGAAAATGGAATAAATAGTAAAATACTGTGTTATCCAGTCTGCTGACAATAACATAATGCATTATTAGACTGTGACCAGGAACATACACAAAAAATGGAGGTAAAATGGTAGCTAGTTAAGGAAAGGAATCTTGAGATGATCTGAAGGGAAGGCAACCATCATAGAAAAAAATAAAGAATTTAAGCTGAGCATGTAGCTTGTCATTTCTGACTGCATTAAGAGACCGTTTATTATTTTGGGTGAGACCCTACAGCTCATTAGTTCCTTGGGTGGCAGTCATGTGAACTGGGAATGGGAGTTCTCATCCATGGGGTACGGACAGAATTTTGTTTGATGCTGTGCTGTCCCATTGCATGCTGACAACATCGACAGGGAGCTGCACAATGTGCTTTTCATTCCTCTCCTCCCTACAACAAAGAAAAACATTATTTTTAAACAAATATTGCAATGTTTGCTCATAAATACATTCTGAAAAACCAACAAACCCATACATCCATGCATGACACAAGCAAACCTCTGTTCGCCCTTTCAGAGAACACCTCCATGTGACTTTGGAATACACCAGAGGTTCTAATGCACAGCATGCAGCCAGGGCACATGCTCACAAAACTCCCTTTCTTAATTCCTCTTCTCCTCAAACCAAAAAACTTTTTTTAAAATATTTAAATGTTTACTCCTAATATATTTAGGGGATAAAAACAATAAACCCTCATTTAAAGTAACATTAAAAAGGAAAACCTATGATGTACTGTTCAGTTCTCATACCTCAGAATCATTGCAGAATTAGCAAGATACATTACCAAATCAGTACAGTACTACATCTTAGAATGATACAATACCAAGTCAGTATATTACTATATCTCAGAACGATACATTATCAAGTGTGTACAGTACTACATTTTAGAATGATGCATTACCAAATCAATATACTACTACACCTTACAGTACATTACCAAGTTGGTATATTACTACATCTTAGAACAATACATTACCAAGTCAGTATATTACTACATCTTAGAACAATACATTACCAAGTCAGTATATTACTATATCTCAGAACGATACATTATCAAGTGAGTACAGTACTACATTTTAGAACGATGCATTACCAAATCAATATACTACTACACTTTACAATACATTACCAAGTCAGTATAATACTATATCTTCGAACAATACATTACCAAGTCAGTGTATTACTACATCTTAGAACAATACATTACCAAGCCATTATTGTATTACAGATTAGAACAATATATTACCAAGTCAGTATATTACTACATCTTAGAACAATGCATTACCAAGTCAGTATATTACTACATCTTAGAACAATACATTACCAAGTCAGTGTATTACTACATCTTAGAACAATACATTACCAAGCCATTATTGTATTACAGATTAGAACAATATATTACCAAGTCAGTATATTACTACATCTTAGAACAATACATTACCAAGTCAGTATGGTACTGCAGCTTACAACAATAATATACCAAATCAATATATTACTACATCTTAGAAAAATACATTACCAAGTCAATATATTACTATATCTTAGAATAATACCAAGCCAAAATGGTACTACATCTTACAATGGTATATTACCAAGTTGGTATAGTATTATATCTAAGAACGATTGTATCTGTTTTATTTACTGAAAAAAAGAAAAAATATATATACTTGTTTTCCCGCCTTTCTAAGCTAGCATAGTCCAGTTTTCATGTTAGTGCCGAATTCAGGGCTGTGTTACAAGTTTCTGTATTGCCCATACCTTACTTGGATAGAAGGAAGTTTCTCTGTTCATCTGTGAGAGAGGGGGAGCTTTGAGCAGCCTATCTGTCCCTGGAGAAGTGGTTTCAGCCAAAAATTAGTAGTTTATTGGCCATTTTGGGCTAATTTCTATCCCTTTCATTTCCCTGCTATAAAACCCGCATTTGCAAGGTTGTTGTGCTAGTATACAGCTCAGTAAGCTCCTGGCTGGTGCCCTGCAGAGTTCTACAGCAGCAGAGAGACAAACGAGAGACTTTGCAGTGATTTTCATTTTTCTGCATTTTCTTGCTGCCTTTTGCTAATTCCGCCTAAAATGCCAATTTTTTTAGAGTTTCTGTGATTTAAAAAGCTTGTTTCAGCTACATACTGTGAGGCAACCATGGTGGTGCAGCGGTTAGCATTGTCGCCTCACAGTAAGAGGTTCTCCAGTTCAATCCTCAGCTGGGGTGCCTTCTGTGCAGAGTCTGCATGTCCTCCCTGTGGTCGTGTGGGTTTCCTCCGGGTGCTCAGGTTTCCTCTCACATCCCGAAGACATGCTGTAGGTGGATTTGACACTCCAAAATGGCCCTAGGCATATGTGTGTGCCTTCTGTGGAAGGTTGGGCACCGGGCTGGCAACTCGGCACCATAAAACTCCACTGCCAATCATGAGCAGACATGTGATCCGCTGTGGCGACCCCTAACTGGGAAAAAGCCAAAAGAAAAAGAAATTTCAGCTACATATTGTACTTATTTTACTGCCTGCACTTTAACAAAGTCATTTTTGTGTTTAAATTACCTGTTTAACTGTTATAGGCTACACACTCAAGTGTGATAGCCATTTCTGTGCATTTAAAGCGTTTTTTTATTGTGTCTGCTTTATTTACTGAAAAAAAATTTTTGTTTTCCCGCCTTTCTAAGCTAGTATAGTCCAGTTTTCAGGTTAGTGCTGAATTCAGGGCTATGTTACAAGTTTCTGTGTTTGCCCACACCTTACTTGGATAGAAGGAAGTTTCTCTGTTCACCTGTGAGAGAAGGGAGCTTTGAGCAGCCTATCTGTCCCTGGAGGAGTGGTTTCAGCCCTGAAATTAGTAGTTTATTGGCCATTTTGGGCTAATTTCTAGCTCTTTCATTTCCCTGCTATAAAACCCACATTTGCAAGGTTTTTGTGCTAGTATACAGCTCTGCAAGCTCCTGCCTGGTGCCCTGCAGAGTTCTACAGCAGAGAGACAAAAGAGAGACTTTGGAGTGATTAAGTATCATTTTTCTGCATTTTCTTGCTGCCTTTAGCTAATTCTGCCTAAATGCCAATTTTTTAGAGTTTCTGTGATTTAAACAGCTTGTTTCAGCTACATATTGTACTTGTTTTACTGCCTGCACTTTAACAAAGTCAGTTTTGTGTTTAAATTACCTGTTTGTTGTAGGCTACACACTCAAGTGTGATAGCCATTTTTGTGCATTTAAAGTGTTTTTTGATTGTATCTGCTTTATTTACTGAAAAAAAGAAAATATATACTTGTTTTCCCACCTTTCTAAGCTAGTATAGTCCAGTTTTCAGGTTAGTGCTGAATTCAGGGTTGTGTTACAAGTTTCTGTGTTTGCCCATACCTTACATGGTTAGAATGAAGATTCTCTGTTGTGAGAGAGGGGGAGCTTTGAGCATCCTATCTGTCCCTGGAGAAGTGGTTTCAGCCCAGAAATTAGTAGTTAATTGTCCACTTTGGGCTAATTTCTATTTCTTTAATTTCCCTGCTATAAAACCCGCATTGGTGTGGTTTTGCACGCTGGGCAGTGCCGATTAGCCAGGGTATAATTATTCCCGGTTCCACAAAGTATACTCTTTAATTTTTTCCCTGGAACTAGACAAACTTTCAACTTAAGCACTCAAACCATTCACTTCTCAGACCCGCACTTGCTCAAAACTCATAGCAAGCACTAATAAACCTTAGCACTAGACCCTCCTATACTCTACAGAAGGACAAGGCTCTCTATTCGACATTACCAGCCAATAAGTAAAACAGCTCACTCTACCTATCCAGGCATGTCCAAAGGGCAGTTTCAGGTGTACTCTCCAGTCTAACTGGTGAATCTGGGCATTTTAAGGCAATGTTACAACTGCCTCATGTACACAGACAACCCTCTCCTCCTACCACCAAACATTAATACATGCGAGAGATACAATTATACAGACAAACTGGAGACTAAGCTCTCTCAACCCAAGACTGGACCAGACAGTCAAGAGGAGAAAGGAATTACTTGTATCACACCACCAGGCTCACATAGACATATGAAACCAGCACCGGCAAAAAATACACATAAATACACAAAAACATACTAGGAAACTCTAAATAGAAATCTGAAAAAGCAACAGAGACGTCCAAAGCAGACATCCAAGCAATCTCCACCCCCCCAACACAAACCACGAAACACATACTTCACAAAACCAGTGTCCCATGCAATCACAGCCTTAAGGCAAAATAACATACCCAGCACACTAGTAATAGGTGACTCTATAGTCAGACACACTCATGTCCTACTCACTAGGCTGAACAAGGAGAAGGTTACTGTTCACTGCCTCCTGGGTGCCAGGATCCACCACATAACACAAGCACTCGGGTCACTCCAGAACAAGTACAAATGCGACTCTGTCACTGTCCATGTTGGTGTGAATGACCTGAGCCATACATCCCTGGACTACATGAAAAGAGACATGGAAGAGCTCTCTGATCACATAGCCCAAGCCAGTATGACTCTGACCCTGAGTAGCATCCTGCCCTTGCCAAGAATGATACCACGGTATAAAGAAAAAAATTATCAATTTCAGCAATTGGCTAAACTTCTGGTGTCATTCAAAGGGGATCCAGTGTCTGTCAGCCTGGGATGACATGCTTGACAAGCCACTCTGCTTTGCTAGAGACGGCTTTCACCTGTCACCCTTAGGCTTTCAAATACTGGCCAAGGCTCTTGCCACCCCCCATAGTGCCTTTTATAGGCAAGGCTCAAAAGACAAACCCACTGCTGTAAATAGCACAAGTAACAACAAACTGAGGGTAATGCTACTCAATGCCAGAAGTCTAAACCTCTAAATGCATGCACTCGAGGCACTCCTCAGTACGGAGAAAATCGATATATGTGCAGTAATAGAAATCTGGTTTAAGGCTCCAGAGAGCACCCCAGCACTACCAGGCTACAACTCATACCATACATTTCGGCCACAAAACCCGGACAGAAATACCAAAGGTGGGGGCGTATCCATATTCATCAAGGATACCCATACCTCCAGGTTAGTGGCACAGTACGATGCTTCAGAGATCATCCACGTGCAACTAACAACAGGCAGAACTGCAACTGAAATTGTAGCTTGCTACAGATCACCCACTATGTCCCAGGATGACCATTCTATATTTCTGGAAACACTGGGAAACATAAAGGTCCTACCAAACACCCTGATAATGGGTGATTTCAATTACCCAAACATTAACTGGGAGAACTACTCAAGTACTAACTCCCTTGCCCACTATTTCCTAGAATTTATAAACTCAAATGCCCTGGATCAACTGGTCAACACCCCCACCAGAGGTGACAACATATTGGACCTGGTCATCACCAACATGGGCGACCGGTGTTCCACACCGGAGGTCAATCCCTCACTGGTTAGATCTGACCATAAACTAATCACACGGGATATCCACATTCCGCCCCCACCCCCAGTCAAAGAAACCACCATAAAAAACTTTTCAAAAGCAAACTTCACATTACTTAAGAACGAGGTGGAAAGTTTCAAATCCCCCATGCTAAAGGATAACACTGCCCAAGCTGCAAAATCCTTTACTAATGCATTCTATGGGCACATACAAGAATGCATGGATCCTGCTATCCCAAGCTAAACCAAGACTCACTCCTCCAAAAAAAGGAAACCAGTCTGGTGGACCCCTGCCATAAACAAGCTATACAATAGAAGGAGGAAACTAGTACAGAAAAGAGTAAAATCCCAAGAAGGGAAGACATCCCTGATCAGTATCAGCAAGAAACTATGATCCCTCATAAAATCATCCAAGGCTAGCTTCGAAAGAAAAATTGCCAAGGACTCCAAAGATAACCACAAGGCATTCTTTAGCTATGTCAAGAATTTAAGTGGCAATTCTCAGATCTGCTTGGAGTTAGTGCAGAACAGCACAAAATACACGGAACTGACCGATATCGCCAACATCCTGGCAGACAGGTTCAGTGCAAACTTCACCCCCTCTCACCCCCAAAAGGGCCCATAACCATACCAGAAGAATGTAGTGCCCCTGAAATCACAGACACTCAGGTTAAAAAAGCCCTCTCCAAAGCCAAAAACACAGCATCAATGGGACTGGACGGTGTTGCAGGCTGTGTCCTACACAAGCTCAAAGGTGAACTAACCCCTCACCTAAACACACTGTTCAAACTCAGCCTCTCCACAGGCTACATGCCCATAGAGTGGCGCACAGCAACGGTTATTCCACTCCACAAAGGTGGAGCCACAACAGACCCAGGGAACTATCACCCTATAAGCCCGACTATCTTGGTCTGCAAGGCTATGGAGTGCATCATCATGGATCTCATTAACAGAGACATTGGGAACCTCCAAACACTGGACCCTACCCAGTTTGGCTGTGTTAAAGGCAGATCATGCCTCCCAAACCTGGTGGACTTCTTTGAGACAGTTACCAAGGCTATAGATGAGGGAAAGGTGGTCCGCACACCCTACCTAGACCTCGCAAAGGCCTTCGACACCATTCCATTCTGGTACTATAGGCAAGCTCACCAGCCTGAACATAAACCCCTACGTCATGAGATGGGTTGCTAACTAGCTCACGGACAGAACCCACATGGTAAGAGTTGCGGGAGCTAGGTCTGACTCTAAACCGGTTACAAGTGGCATTCCCCAGGACTCAGTCCTAGGACCCCTCCTGTTTGGCATATACTTCTCAGAGTTACAGGCAAGCACAGGAGGACTATGGCTGAACAATTTCGCAGATGACTGCAAACTAAGGGCTATAACTGACTCTCCGGCTGATACAGACATCCTCCAAAAGGGTCTCACTGAGACAGATACCTGGTGTCAAAGCCATGGCCTCGAGCTAAATGCCAAAAAGTGCATAGTCATCCCCTTTGGAAAAAACAAAGTACCCACAAACTACCACATAGGTGGTAGCCCCCTAAACACAGAAGATGTAATAAGGGATCTGAGGACCCAAGTAGATAGTAATCTCTCCTTTGATAATCACATTGTCAAAGTGGTTAGAAAATCCTTCTATGTAGCCCACCTAATCACAAAAGGGTTTGCATCCAGATCAAAAGAGGTGATTGTGCCCATCTACACATCACTCATCAGACCCATCATAGAGTACAATGCCCCATTTGGGATGTACCTTACAAGACACCTGCAACAGAAGGAAAGACCACAGAAGTACCTCACCAAGAGGATCACTGGCCTCAAACACATGCCCTATGCAGCTTGACTGAAGAAACTCCAGTTGTACTTGGTTGCATACCGCCTACTCAGAGGTGATCTCTGCCTGACATACAAGGCCATGTCCAACCCAGAATTGATGGACATGCTCCACCTAAAGAAAACCATATCCCCTCATGCCACATGCTCTAGGGATCTAAACCTCACCACAAAAATAAATAGGACATGCTGGAGGGATAGATTCCTGTCCCAGAGACTTCCCATGCTCTGGAATAAGATTCCAATCTACATTAGGCAGAGCTCCTCACTAACACTCTTCAAGAGAAACTTTGATGAGTGGATGGGAAACAGAGGCACAGGGAACTAATCTAAGGGGGTGGCAAAAGCCAACACATTCTGGCTAGGCTTATAAATGCCTTTGGGCAGATAGCCTAGTACTCACCTATGAACCTATGATACATTACCAAGTTAGTATAGTAGTACATCTTAGAATGATACATTACCAAGTCAGTATATTACTATATCTTAGAATGATATATTACCAAGTGAGTATAGTACTACATTTTAGAATGATGCATTACCAAATCAATATATTACTAAACCTTACAATATATTACCAAGTCAGTATATTACTACTTCTTACAATAATAAATTACCAAGTCAGTATGATATTACATCTTAGAATGATACATTATCAAGTTAATGTAATAATACATCTTAGAATGATACATTATCAAATCAGTATGTTACTAAATCTCCTACTCTGCACGTGGCTGCTGAGCGTTCCCTGGCCTCTACATTAGTTTTTAAATGTGAGCATACTTCTATTACCTAATTCCTCTACCTCCAGCTGTATCTTACTGGACTCCAAGACCAACTTTAGTCACCGACCTACCTCTGCTTGTCCAGCTCCTCACCTGGGTAACCAAAGTACCCCCCTGGATCGAAAGCCAAGCTAAACTAAGATTGTATGTCAAATAATAATTATTATATCTTCCCCCAAATGCACTTGTTAGTGTTGTGATACTTGCTAGGTGTCCTTTTTTTAACTGCCATAGCAGCCAGCAGCCATACCCCCCGCTGCTTGCCTTTCTTATACTCCATTCACTCTCTCTCTCTCTCTAGTCATCCCAGTCTTCTCAGAATTTCTATTTTCCTCTAGCCTTTCCCTTCAAACTTACTTTTTCTTCTGTCTACTTCCACCCATCTACTGTAGTCTCCACTCTGTATAATTACAGGTTTGACTACTAGATGGCTGTCCTTACCCACTTCTAATTTCACTCACTTCTCTACTTTCCTCTCATTATTTACTATTCTACTCCAATTCACTCGTATTGCTCTACCTTCCACTTACTATAGTCTTATAACCCTAGTATCTAGCCCTCTTCCTCTTCTTCTCTAGCCCTGTACAAGCCCTTACTCTCCCGCTGCCTTTTAATTTTTCCTTGCCTTCTCTCACTACCATTACCTTTTTTCTTACCTTCCCTTGGTCTTCCTTCTTCTCTACTGATTGTTTTTCTCCCTGCTAGAACCTTTCTCTCCTAGATACTCTACCTATCCGGCACTCGCTATCCTATCTCCCTCCTTTCTTTCAATCTGCACCCTTACAGTTTACTCTCCCTATTCATTCCTCAGGGTACTAACCCTGTTTCTGTGCTCAGTATACACAAGTTATATTGACCTCCTCCTACTCTATCTTCTATTATTTTTTTACTTTTCTCTATCTCTCTCCACTCCCCATACTACCTCCTCGATTCTTTACAAGCTGACCTGACCTCCTCCTCTCATCCTTTATTAGATCTATTGTATCTATCTCCCTCCTTGGCATCTCTTTCTATCCTACACCTCCTCCCTAGCCTACTCTTCCAATCTGCATCTGCTTTTCCCCATTTTGCTCCTCCCCCCTACCTTCCAACATCCACTCTAAACCTATTATATGGAACTAGCTCCCTGGAGGTGCCATCTTTAAATCTCCTACTCTGCGCGTGGCTGTTGAGTGTTCCCTGTCCTCTACATTAGTTTTTAAATGTAAGTGTATTACAACTTTTATTGTTTCTGTGTAACTTAAAGTATTGTTATGCCATGTTCTTTGGTTACTGGTTTTTCTTTTTATAAGATAGTTTATTGAACTGTAATGCCTTACAATACAGCCGCTTAGGAACCTTGTAAATTATCTTTTCTGTTGCGCTCACAGCGGTGCCATAACTGATTCAGCGCTAAGCCAGGAACCTGCCTAGCACTTCAAACAGCTTGGTTCTTGTGTCGCTTATCTATTTGTATGCAATAGACTGGAATCTAGGTTGTCCAAACTACTTGTTCAACTTATACCATTCAAAGGTGCCTAGAAACTGGATCCGACTCTACTCAGCTACCTAACAGCAAGTACTCTTTTCCAACCTAGGCTTACTTAGATTTCATAGTCCCCCACGCCCATTCTATTGACTGTAGTGTAGACTATTTACCCCGGTTCAGTTTTTTAAGTCACAACTTCTGTTGCAGGACTTCCCTGCTGTAAAAAAAGGAAAATTACTGTTGCTTTGCTCTTTAAACTGCTTGGTTCTTGTGTCGCCTGGTTATTTGGATGATATAGACTGTATTTTATGCAGATCAAGTCGCAACATCAGTTGCAGGACTGCCCTGCTAAAACAAAAGGAAAATTACTGTAGTTTTGCTCTTTAAACTGTTTGGTTCTTGTGTCGCCTGGTTATTTGGATGACATAGATTGTATTTTAGGCAGTTCAAGTCGCAACTTCAGTTGCAGGACTGCCCTGCTAAAAACAAAACAAAGGGGATAATTTTTGTTGTTTTGCTCTTTAAACCGCTTGGTTCTTGTGTCACCTGGTTATTTGGATGACATAGACTGTATTTTAGGTGGTTCAAATTACTTTGCTTATCTTGTACCTTTCAAAGGTGCCTAGAAACTGCATCCGACTCTACTCTGCAATCCAACAGCATGTGCTGTCTTCCAACCTAGGCTTGCTTATGTTTCTAGTCCCCCTCACGTTGCCAAACGGTTGTAGTGTTGTTTATATATACCGGTGCAGTTTACAGTCACAACTTCAGTTGCAGGACTATCCTGCTGTTAAAAGAAGACTTAACAATGATCTTTGCTGAGGTTTTTACAGCTCACTCGTGCTAATTAAGTGGCAGTAACGGATATAGCACTCTGGTGCACTTTATAATCACAGGACTGTCAAACTGTTAAAAGAAAATTAACAAATAAATACATAAATAAACTAAACATATGACCTTGCTGGGATTTTACACACACCTTGTGCTTACATACAGCCGGAGTCTATAAGTAGTACTCCGGTGTAGTATTTATAGCCACTTTGTGGTAGGACTCCCTCTCTAACATGAAAAAGAAACCTATAACCTTGCCGAGGTTTTACAATTACCCATACGCTTATTAACAACAGTAGTGTGTTTGGCATTCTGGCATAGCTTTCAGTATCTATTCTAGTTGCAGGATAGCTACCCTGTTAATAGTAAGTTGTAATAATCTACCTATTGGTATTCAGTTTTTCTGTTTTGTGCCTAGTATCTTGAAGGAATTTTGCCTGATGCTATAAAAGAGCAAAATGTTTTTTTTTTCTTTGTGCCCTGAACTCTGGCTATAGTTGTATAAACACTAACTGCTAAATTAGAGCTAAATGTTTTTACTGCTCATTGAACTATGGACACAATGTTTTAGACTATATTTGTTACATGTTTAGCTGGAAAACTTAATACTAGCTTATGTTATTTTCTTTTAAATTACTAGTTCCAATGTTTACATTTAGCTGCTCTATTCTAGTTTATAGACTGTTATGAAATACAAAAATGTTGAATGCTCTAGTGTTAATGCCTAGTTTCAGATGTTACTATACCTGTTGCTGATATTGTTATGTTGTGAACAAGCTCTTGTGTTTCTATCTGAATTTTACTGTTTAACTTATTTCTCTCCTGTTACATACCTAATTTCCTTTATAACTTTCTTCTCCCTTTTTATTCTTCAGTTGAGCATACTTCTATTACCTAATTGCTCTATCTCTGGCTGTGTCTTACTGCACTCCAAGACCAACTTTAGTCACCGACCTACCTCTGCTTGTCCAGCTCCTCACCTGGGTAACCAAAGTACCCCCCCGGATCGAAAGCCAAGCTAAACTAAGATTGTATGTCAAATAATAATTATTATATCTTCCCCCCAAATGCACTTGTTAGTGTTGTGATACTTGCTAGGTGTCCTTTTTTAACTGCCATAGCAGCCATCAGCCATACCCTCCTCTGCTTGCCTTTCTTATACTCCATTCACTCTCTCTCTAGTCATCCCAGCCTTCTCAGAATTTCTATTTTCCTCTAGCCTTTCCCTTCAAACTTACTTTTTCTTTTGTCTACTTCCACCCATCTACTGTAGTCTCCACTCTGTATAATTACAGGTTTGACTACTAGATGGCTGTCCTTACCCACTTTTAATTTCACTCACTTCTCTATTTTCCTCTCATTATTTACTATTCTACTCCAATTCACTCCTACTGCTCTACCTTCCACTTACTATAGTCTTATAACCCTAGTATCTAGCCCTCTTCCTCTTCTTCTCTAACCCTGTACAAGCCCTTACTCTCCCTCTGCCTTTTAATTTTTCCTTGCCTTCTCTCACTACCATTACCTTTTTTCTTACCTTCCCTTGGTCTTCCTTTTTCTCTACTGATTGTTTTTCTCCCTGCTAGTACCTTCCTGGGTCTGCCCCGCTCCATTCGCCCTATGGGCTCACTCCATTCCTCTCCCTACCCCCAATTCCCACCCACCCACAGAGGTCCTAACCATATACCGCTATAACCACTCCCCCTCCCATTATCAATCTATCTCTTTACTCCTTAAATTACCAACCACACCCACTAATTTACAACTCCTTAATTAAACCAATTTACCTTTGTTTGCCTACTCCCTCTCATCCCTACACCTCATCATGTACTAATTCTTTCCTATAACACTCCTTCTTCCACACTTTCTTGTCCTTATACCACACCCCCCTACATCTCATCCTCTACTAAAACTGTATTTATAGCACTCTCTCTTACAACCAATTTTATTCACATAATTAGACACTTCCTCCCCACTCTACCTCTTATAACAGTCTCTCCTTTTACTTACAACACTCCCTCCAACAACCTACCCTCACCACTTATCTTTACATCCCTATGGCCCCAACACACAAATCTATACTCACAACCATCCTACTCTTGACTACAACTCTTACTTCCCTTACTATACCATACACTCTAACCTTCTTCGAACATTCTTCTCTTCCTGAACAACTCCACCACTACCACCAAACTCTACCATCTTCTTTCTTCAACCCTCTCAGCCACAGTAATGTAACCTCCACCTCTAGCTATATATTACCAAAATATCACAGAGCTACCCATCTTACTGACTCCCTTATGAAAAAAACCTCAAACAATTATGACAAATTCCTTAAATTTGTAGAATATCCTCATCTACACCCTCTATCAGATGGTGATATTCACCCAAACCCTGGTCCTATTATTGATAATGCCAATAACCTACAAAACCAAACAGTGCCTGTTATCACTACCTTATCTAAATCTCCTAACTCCCTCCTCATAGCTCACCTTAACATTCGTAGCATAAACAATAAAATAACCCACCTACATGCACTCTTAGATGTTCACTCATTTGATATTCTCTGTATTACAGTGACATGGCTAAAGCCCTCAACCCTGGACCAGGAGATTACCATTCCTGGTTACAACATCCTAAGATGTGACCGTAAAACCAAAAAAGGTGGAGGTATAGCAATTTTGTACAAATCTAAACTCCAAGTATCACCCTTCAATATACTCCTACCTCCAGACACCTATTCAGAAACCCTTACTGCCAAACTTCAAATCAACAACTCCAAATCAATCTATCTAATTTGCGCATATCTCCCCCTGGAAATAATACAAATACTCTTGAAAACATACTTAGTTACCTCTCTACCCATCTACCTCAGAAGACCATAGTATTAGGTGACTTTAATATAGACTGAGTTACCTGCAGTTGCCCTAATCCAACTAACCACATAAGTCTCTATGGATTCTCACAAATTATAACCACTCCAACTAGAATCCATAAGCCAACAGTAAAGCAACCATCCTAGACTGGATACTTATCAACAGCCACCTTGATACCTATAAATCAGGAACCCTTCCTGACGATATCAGTGATCACATGCTAACCTACATTATAAAACAAATAGTTCATATCCTAACTAGTAACAACTTTAAAACCTCATGCTCCAAAAAGTTTTTTAATCCAGACAGCTTCCAAAATGAACTGAAAGCATGCGACTGGTCACCAGTGTCTCATCTTCCACTTGATGAAGCAGTGACCTTTTTTAACACTAAATTTCTTCAAATCCTAGACTTCCACACCCCCTATCGCTCTTCATGCATTAAAACCAAAATTGCCCCCTGGCTCACAAAACAAACTAGGCAAAACATCCTCCTTAGAAATAAAATCTGGGCAAAATGGAGAGCCTCCAAATGTCCATCAGATCACCTTTACTTTAAACAGTCAAGAAATGCCACCAAGAAAGCTATTCTTAGAGGCAAAAAAGAGCATTTCCTTCATCTCCAACAAGCCCATCCACAAAATCCACAAAAATTCTGGACAAGTATAAAGAAACTTCTTCAGCCAGGACACTCTTCAACTCCTGCCCCAGCAAGATTCAACCATAACAACTCCAACCAGATTCCCGACACCTTTAATACCTACTTTACTGAAGCCATTCAAATTCTAGCCAATACTCTGCCACCTATGACCAATTGCCCTTTAAATTCCACTAGGACTCCTTCTCCCACCTTTCAAATACAACCTGTACCTACATCCCTAATCTGTAATCTCCTTCAAAAACTAAAACCTTGCACCCCATCTGCTGACTAACTGCCAGCTGAATACCTGCATATTGCTGCAAAAGCCATAGCCTACCCCATCTCCATCCTTATCAATAGAACTATTTTAGAAAGCAAAATTCCTGCCATATGGAAAGTATCCCACATCATCCCATTACATAAAGGTGGGTCATCTACTGAGCGCACCAACATTTGGCCTATTGCCTTACTCTCTCCAATAGCTAAGATAATGGAAAAATGCATTCACAGACAACTACTTGACCACCTCTTCCAAAATAACCTACTTGCCAACTGCCAACATGGCTTCAGGCCATTCCATAGCAGAACCACTGCCCTGTTGTCCTTTTCTGACTCCATAAACAAAAATCAAAACAATAACACTTTCTCCTCTGCACTATTTATTGACCTTTCAAAAGCCTTTGATATGGTAAACCACAATATACTTATAGACATACTAAAAGCCCAATCACTTGACCCACAAGCATTACAATGGATTAAGTCCTACCTGGAAAACAGACAGCAAGCAGTACTTTGGGATAACAATCTTTTTACATCCCTCCCAGTGAATATTGGAGTACCCCAAGGCTCCATCTTAGGACCCCTACTCTTTTCCTTATTTATTAATGATCTTCATACCCAAATTCCTCAAGATACCTGCATACAATATGCAGATGACTCTACTTTAATTTGTTCAGCCAAGACTATAGCCTCTCTGCAATCCTTCACTCAAACTGTATTCAACAGTGTTGAAAATTGGTTTACACAACACTGCCTCCTCTTGAACCCCCCAAAAAAAACAAAAATACTGCTCTTTGCTCCAACTCTAAAATCACCTCAACTGTACTTCACAATTACCTCAAACAATGGTACTAACATAACCCCTGACACAACAACCCATCTACTAGAAGTAACAATTGATAACAACCTTAGCTATGATGACCACATTAGTTCTACAATAAAGTCTGTTAACAAAAAACTAGGCATCCTTCACAGAATCAAACCCTTCCTCACCCCATCAGCCAGAATGACTATTGCCCAGACCCATCTAATCTCTACCCTGTTCTATGCTTCTGCGATATACACCAATCTATCTAAGAACAACCTTACCAAACTTTCCACCAGTTATAATAATATAGCCAGATTTGCCACTGGTACCCCATTTAGAACTCATCACTGTCTCAACCTTAAACAACTGGGATGGCCAGAACTGCAAAATCAACTACTCTGTCAACAACTAGTTATCACCCAAAAGATCCTTTATCACCCTAACAATACCTCTATCCTCACTAATCTGATCACACCATACAAAAATCTTGAAACACTACGCTCAGCAAACAAGCTCCTTGTTGCCACTACTAAGTCAAAAAACAAAGCTGGGGACTCGCTTTTCTCCAACACAGTAGGTAAAAACTGGAACCAGCTTCCTACTGAACTATCCACCCTTGCTTCAACTTTCTGATTTAAAAAACATCTTAAAGAACATCTTAAATCTCACTGGCTTTGTCCCTGCTCTAACCCTGACTGACATCTCATTCCCCTTCTTGCTTTCTCTACACTTCTCTTCCATACTATTTCTTTGATGCTTACTTTGTAATCTAAAAAAAAAAATTATATATATTATTGCCTTTGTTTATCTTTCTGTTATTGATATTAACTTCAACCTACTAAATTAATTATTACTATTTTTGTTCTTGCCAACACAGACAATGTACTGTAACTTGAGTATTTACTAAATACTGCATTCTTTGTCACTGCTAGTGCTTGGAGCTTTTCTCCCTGGGCCTCTACTGAAAATGGACATATATCCAGTTAGACTAGCCCGGTCAACAAATGTAAAATAAATAAATAAAATAAATAAATAAATACTACATCTTAGAACAATGCATTACCAAGTAATTATGGTACTACAGATTAGAACAATATATTACCAAGTCAGTATGGTACTGCAGCTTAGAACAATAATTTACCAGGTCAGTATATTACTACATCTTAGAATGATACATTACCAAGTCAAAATGGTACTACATCTTACAATGATACATTACCAAGTTAGTATAATACTACATTTTAAAATGATACATTATCAAGTCAGTATATTACTATATCTTAGAACGATACATTATCAAGTGAGTATAGTACTCCATTTTAGAATGATGCATTGCCAAATCAATATATTACTGCACCTTACAATACATTACCAAGTCAGTATATTACTAGTTCTTAGAATGATACATTATCAAGTTAATGTAATACTACATCTTAGAACGATACATTACCAAATCAGTATGTTACTACATCTTAAAACAATTCATTACCAAATCATTATGGCACTACAAATTAGAACAATATAGTACCAAGTCAGCATGTTACTACATCTTAGAACAATATATTACTAAGTCAGTATAGTACCACTTCTTAGAACAGTATATTACCAAGTCAGTATGATACTACATCTTACAATGATACATTACCAAGTTAGTATAGTACTACATCTAAGAATGATACATTACCAAGTTAGTATAGTACGACATCTTAGAATGACACATTACCAAATCAATATATTACTACATCATACAAGAATACATTACCAAGTCAGTATATTACTAGAGCTTAAAATAATACATTATCAAGTCAGCATGGTACTACATCTTACAAAAGTACATTACCAAGTTAGTATAGTACTGCATCTAAGAGTGATACATTACCAAGTTGATATAGTATTACATCTAAGAACAATACATTACCAAGTCAGTATGGTACCACATCTTAGAAGGATATGTTACCAAGTCAGTAAATTACTACATCTTAGAACAATACATTACCAAGTCAGTATATTACTACATCTTAGAATAATACATTACCAAGCCAGTATGGTACTACATCTTAGAACAATACATTACTAAGTCAGTAAATTACTACATCTTAGAACAATACATTACCAAGTCAGTATATTACTACATCTTAAAATAATACATTACCAAGTCAGTATGGTACTACATCTTAAAATGATACATTACCAGTTTAGTAAAACAATACATTACCAAGTCATTATAGTACTACAGATTAGAACAATATATTACTAAGTCAGTTTATTACTACATCTTAGAACAATACATTACCAAGTCAGTATGGTACTACATCTTACAATGATAAATTATCAAGTTAGTATAGTACTACATCTTAGAATACTACATCCCAAGTCAGTGTATTATTACATCTTAGAATGATACATTACCAAGTTAGTATAGCACTACATCTTAGAGTAATACATTACCAAATCAATATATTACTATATCTTACAACAATACATTACCATATCAGTATAATACTACATCTAAAAACAATACCTTACCAAGTTAGTATAGTATTATATCTAAGAACAACAAATTACCAAGTAAGTATATTACTACATTTTAGAATAATACATTATCAAGTCAGTATAGTACTATATCTAAGAACAATACATTACCAAGTTAGTATAGTATTATATCTATGAACAATACCTTACCAATTCAGTATATTACTACATATTAGAATGATACATTACCAAGTCAGTGTATCACTACATCTTAGAACAACACATTACCAAGTCATTATGGTACTACATATTAGAACAATATATCTCCAAGCCAGTATATTACTACATCTTAGAACAATAAATTCCCAAGACAGTATGGTACTGCAGCTTATAACAATACATTACCAAGTCAGTATATTACTACATCTTAGAACGATACATTACCAAGTTAGTATAGTACTACATCTTAGAATGCTACATTACCAAATCAGTATATTACTACAGCTTACAAAAATACATTACCAAGTTAGTATAATAATACATCTAAGAATGATACATTACCAAGTTAGTATAGTACTACATCTTAGAACAATAAATTACCAAGTCAGTATGATACTATATCTTAGAGTGATATATTACCAAATTAATATAATAGTACATCTTAGAATGATACATTACCAGGTCAGTATGGCACTACATCTTAGAACGATACATTACTAAGTTAGTATATTACTACATCTTGCAACAATACATTACCAAGTCAATATATTACTACATCATAGAACAATGCATTACCAAATCAGTATGATACTACATCTTAGAATGATGCATTGCCAAGTTAATATAGTACTACATCTTAGAATGATACATTACCAAGTCAGTACAGTACTACATCTTAGAATGATACGTTACCAAGTCATTATATTATTACCTCTTAGAAGAATATATTACAAAGTCAGTATAGTACTACATCTTAGAAAAATTCACTACCAAGTCAGTATGGTACTGCATCTTAGAATGATACATTACTAAGTCATTATATTACTGCATCTTAGAATGATACATTTCCATGTCAGTACAGTACTACATCTTAGAATACCTTACCAAGTCAGTATATTACTATATCTTAGAACAATACATTACCAAGTCAGTATATTACGACATCTTAGAACGATACATTACCAAGTCAGTACAGTAATACATCTTACAATAATACAGTACCAAGTCAGTATGGCACTACATCTTAGAACAACACATTACCAAGTCAGTGCATTACTACACCTTAGAATGATACATTGCAGTCATTATATCGCTACATCTTAGGACAGTACACTACCAAGCCAGTATATTACTACATCTTAGAAATATCTTTTAGGAAAAACAAATTGTGATGTTCCCACTCTGAGCCAGTAATCAAGGAGCCTGAATCCTCACCACTGACACTGGAGAGAGGCGTTCACTTGTGACTAAAATGGATACACCCAGTACTTCCAGATGCAGCTCTCTGCATCAAGCACAATTTCCCTTAAGAGCACACAGGGAGCACAGTCAGTCCAGGTATGGTTTTCCCTCTGTCTCCAGATCCCAAATAAGACTCCCCACTGGCACAGCTATAGAGTTGAGTCCTCGGCTGAATGTCCAAGGCAAGTCCTCCACCACTCTCTCTTTGAAACAGTGCTTCACGTCCCTGCTCCAAGCAGCTGACACACATACAGTCTTTGAGATTTGCTTTACAGACAACACATAGATACACACACACACACACACACACACACACACACCTGGGAAAGGATGGCACAGATTTACTAGCTACTCTGCCCTCTTCTGCCCAGACTATAAGAAAGTTACACTGCCAACTGACACTCCAAAGCCAGCTACTCTAAGGCTCTTACAGGGGTACCCAATTATACTGAGTGAAATTAATATTAATACAAATTATAGTTTTTGGAAATGCCATTTCAGGAGTGGCCGCAGTGTCTCCAAACAGATGTAAGTCCTCTCAAATTTTAAAATATTCTCTAAAGGACCAGCCACAATCAAAAGTTTAAATGCAATTATTTATTTATTTATTTATTTATTTATTTATTTATTTAACATTTGTTGACCGGGAATGTCCGACTAGGTTCCACAGAGCCTGTTTTCAGCGGAGGCCCGGGACACAGAATATTGATTTACAATAAATACCTGAGTTCCAATCACAGGAAATATTAAAATAACACAGACAAATGGATTCACACAGCTACAGAAAAACAATATTTAACTAATATCACTATATTTTCCTGACTGAGCTAAAGAATTACTATTCCCTGGTCACTTACTAGAGCAATACAAGATGAAGTAAGTGAGCGGTCTTCGTTCCTTGTCAGATTCTAAAAAACAGACTGCACTGAGACTTCTCTCTGTGTTATCTACATATTATTTCAGAGCTGGTTACAAAATGACATCACATCTGGTAATATGACTCTGTTTCCCACACTAGCCCCATCACTAGAAGCTGCCAGGATTTAGCACATATGTGTTACAATACATATCTTGAGCTTTACTAAAATTTATTGCAGCATCTGGAAGCTGTAAAACAATTTTAACACTTCTACTCTTCCTACAGAGAATAACAAACCATACTTCTTAGAGACATTGCATCTCTGGCTTCATTCAAAACTTGAGATAACATCTTTATGATCTAGGGCCAGTAATTTAGTTTCAGAACATTTTTCAAAGTTAGCTACAGCTGGACTGTGATTAACCTCCTCTCTTTCAGTATTCCCTGCTACAATATATTCATTTCAGTGGTTACAATGCAAACAGTTACTACATGCATTTATGTTTATTTTCTGTCCAGCAGGACCCACTGTTGATACATTTTCAACACAAGCAAACCTCACACATATATTTTCAGCACAAGCATCTATACAAATCATTTTGATATACAAATGACACATAATTTTTTTCCAAAACCCCAACTAGCTGTGTTAGCATATGATATACATCCACTGCTCTACTTTTCTTGGCATAGCTGGCAATACCTCACATCATCACATCTCTCCCCACTTTGAAGACTCAAGCTAACTTTTCAAATGACCCTTGAGAAACATTGCTTGAGAGGAATGGGCCTGTCTGGGAATACATTATGCCTTACCCTGTCTTGAGATCCCATCTGCCTTGGCATTGCTGATCCCACTACAGTGCTGCACTGTCATGTCATATGCCTGCAACCCTAGGCTCCCCCTTAGTAACTTGACATTTTGCTGGCTGGCTTGATGTAGCCATAGATCCCCCTCAGACACATCCTGCCACCTACTGCAAATACTTAGCACAAGGTCCTCTGCTTCATAGTAAGGTTTTATCATGTTAACATGGAACAGTTTGTGCCACTGCCTCCTGCCTAGCAGCTCTACCATGTAGTTAACATCACTGACCTTCCTTATCACTTTAAAGGGTCCTTCCCAAGCTGCCTGCAGCTTATTGTGTTTGACAGGAATGAGAACCATAACCTGCTGTCCCACACCATACTCTCAGGCTTGAGCAATCCTGTCATACCAGACCTTGTTCTGATGTTGCGCTCCTGCCAGGTTCCCCTGGGCCAAGCCCATGAGCTCCCTAGGCCTTGTCCTAAGGTTTAGGATGTATGCCACAACAGGCTCCTTGTGGAATTCACACTCAACCTCCCACATCACAAATCAAATCTAAAGACCTCCTCACTCTCTGTCCATACAGCAACTCAAAGGCTGAAAAACCTGTGGATTCCTGGGGTACCTCCCTGTATGCAAAAGGCAGATGGGGCAAATATTTGTCCCACTCTCACTTAAACTGGTCTGCAAATAGCATGGTCTTTAGTGTAGAGTTTAATCTCTCCATAAGACCATTACTCTAGGGATGGTAGGGTGTGGTCTTAAGGTGCATCACCCCACAGTGCTTCCACAGACAAGCCAGAAGGTCTGACATGAATGAAATTGGCACCTCTATCAGTCAGTATTTCTCTCAGGAAACATACCCTGCTGAAAATCTGTAACAAAGCATTTTCCACTTTCTCTGCCTCAATGGAGGACAGAGCCACCTCATAAGGGCATCTAGTAGCATAATCTACTACCACCAGGATATACATCTTCCCTCTGAAACTTGGGCTGCTCAGAGGCCCCACAATACCCATAGCTACCCTCAGAAACTGCTCCTCAATCACCAGCAAAAGCATCAAAAGAGCCTTGACCCCATCTCCTGCCTTGTCTACTTTATGGCACTGCTCACAGGTCCTGCAGTACCCCGTTACATCCCTTGCAATCCCAGACCAATAAAAGTTCTGCATAATATGTCTCTTGGTAAGCCTTATGCCCATATGACCTGCAAAAGAAATGTCATGGGCTACGGCTAGAAGTGGCAGACAGCAGGCTCTAGGCCCTACTAAATGCTATACTACCTCACCCTCTAGCCCTCCCCAGGAGTCCACTCCCTATACAGCAACACTCTGTTCCAGTATACAGACTCCCCCTTTCCTTGGGGATCAGGTGCCTCTCTAGCTAACTCCCTCTAGCTTCTTAGTGTAAGGTCCTAGATCTGAGCCTGTCTCAACTCTATCTTTGTGACCCTTCCCGCCTCCCTCTCCACAGGAAGCCTGGTATCCCCTGACAGTGGTGACTCATTGTCAGCCTGGGTACTATCACTCACCTCTGCCATTGCAGTCACTCTGTCCAAGGGAACATCAGTACCTACCAGCAGTTGTGGCTCATCTTCAGACTCACTGCTACAGGTTAGCTCCCTGCCTGAAATAGCCAATTCAACAGCAATGGCTTCAGGTGTGGGATCTATCTGGATCTCCCCCAGGCTACCAGACCCACATGCCTGTCTCCAAGCCTGACTGTGTGTAGCTATATGCACACAAGGTACTGCATTATCAAAATCATTCCCTGTCAAGACATCCACAGGGATATCCTCAAACACACCTACTTGCTTGCTTCCTTTTCCACCCTCCCAGTTAAGGTGAGCTCTGGCCAAAGGCATTTGGAATTGGGTCCCCCCTAAAGCTCTGACTGGAGTGGACTGCCCAAGCAAGTACTGCTCCCCTTTAACCACTGCAGACTTCACAATGGTTACGTCAGAGACTATGTCTCTCTTAGCAGTGGCCTCTTTTCCATCCACTAAAACAGAATATAAACAGTGGTAATAGTTTGGTACCAATATTGTCTCCAGACAACTTACCACTGGTATATTGTTATTCCCACTTACTGGCTACCCACCTTTTGTTTCCCCATCTTGCCTCCATGGACATCTATATGCTGCATGGCCCAACTGGTTACACTTAAAACATTTAATCCTTGGCCCTGGCTGTGTACTTGAACTGGTGGCTTCCCCTGTTACTGGCAGACTCTTTTGGGGTGGTTTTGGCTGCCCATCATGAGTTTCTTATAACCATGTGCAGCACTACGTATCCCTTTCCTGTGCAGTGATGCCTTGCTTGCTAACTAAAAATCCCCTTTTTCCCCATCTCATCTGCAGTTATATTCTTGGTCTGCTAACCAGATTCTCACATTCTCAGGCAAAGTGCTAAGGGCTTGTTCCCACACTAAATGTTCTGCCAGCCCTTCAAAAGTGATGACCTGACACCCACTCACCCACCTATGAAAATATGTGCTTAACTCAGCAATTTCATTGCACATACTGTTATCTACCTTTCATCTATGCTCACAAAACTTTTTTCTGTAACCTTCAGGTGCTAACTTAAAACATTCAAGTAAAACTTTTTTTTACGTTATCATATTTAAAAATCAATATCTGACAATTTGGAAACAGCAGTCACAGCTCTACCATGAAGTAAGGGGGTCAGGAACCATACCCAGAGCCCTTGGCCAACATTATACTTTTTATATATTCTTTCAAATATATGAATAAAACTATCAAAATTATAAACCCTCTGTAAATTGTGGAAGAAATTTACTGACCTTTATTTCTTCTGGGGTTCAGTTATTCCCTTCCCCATTACCTCCATGACCCTGTTGTCATGTTGACACTGCTTCTCATTTTCTTCAGCTCCAAACACTGCAATCTCTCATTTTCTGTGGTCTCCAAATGCTGCAGTCTCTCTGCTGATTCTAATTCCACCTGTTTCTCCTTTCCTTCAGCATTCAAATGCAGCAGTCTCTTTGCTAATTATAATTCCAAATGTTTGGCCTCCAGTTCAAGTCTCTTTAACTCCAAATGGATTTATAAGTCCTCTCAGGAAAACGTAAACTGTCCTGTTTCTGAAGGCTGCACATCCCCATCATCACGCATGCACCACTCCTTTGGCTTCACACACCTTGGCCAATTGGTTCTTTGTCAGCTTGCCATAATCCTCTGCTGACATCTTTGCCTGCTTTCCCTGAGTAAACTAAACTAACAAAAAATAAATAAAAACTGTTGTGAAAATAAAACTCTGTATGTTTACCTTGTGGCTGCTGAGAGGATACACCTTCAGTGACAACTGCCTACAGGCTACAGAAATTCAGTTAATATCCACACCACTGCTCACTAATATGTGACATCCCCATTCTGGGCCAGTAATCAAGGAGCTTGAGTCCTCACCACTGACACTGGAGAGGGACGTTCACTTGCAGCAAAAATGGATACACTCAGTACTTCCAGATGCAACTCTCTGCGTCAAGCACAATTTCCCTTAACAGCACACAGGGAACACACTCAGTCTGGGGGCTGGTTTTCCCTCTCTCTCTAGATCCCCAATAAAACTCCCCATGGCACAGCTATACAGTTGAGTCCTCAGCTGCGTGTGCAAGCCAAGTCCTCCACCACTCTCTCTGTGAAACCAGTGCTTCTTGTCACTACCCCAAGCAACTGACAGATATGCTCTTTGAGATTTGATATTCAAATGCGCGCGCGCACACACACACACACACACACACACACACACACACACACACACACACACACACACACACGCACACACGCACACACACACACACACACACGCACACACACACACACACACACACACACACACACACACACACACACACACACACACACACACACACACACACACACACACACACACACACACACACACACACACACACCTGGGAAAGGCTGACACATACTTACTAGTTGTGCTCCCTTCTGCACAGACTATAAAGTAGTTATGCTGCCACCAGACACTCCAAAGCCAGCTACTCTAAGGCTCTCACAAAGGTACCGAATTATATTGTGTGAAATTGATATTAATACAAATGATAGTGTTTGGCCAATGCAGTAAGGCTTTCAGGAGTGGCCACAGTGTCTCTAAATAGATGTAAGCCTTCTCAAAGTTTGAAGTATTCTCTAAACAACCAGCCACATTGAAAAGCTTAACTATATTTAATAATAAATAATAAAAGAACATGAAAGTATGGAATATCTATTTACAATAAACACCAGAGTGTCAATCACAGGAAATATTAAAATAACAGAGATGAATAGATTCACACAGTTACAGAAAAACAGTATTTAACTAATATCACTATATTTTCCTGACTGATCTAAAGAATTACTATTCCCTGGTCACTTACTATTGCAATACAAGATGAAGTAGGTGAGTAGTCTTCCTTCTTTGTCAGGTTCAAAAAATAGACTGCTCTGAGACTTCTCTCTCTAGTATCTAAATATTATTTCAGAGTTGGTTATAAAATGACATCACATCTGGTCATCTGACTCTGTTTCCCACACTACCCCCATCATGAGAAGCCACCAGGATTTACCACATATGTGTTACAATACATATCTCAAGCTTTGCCAAAGTTTATTGCAGCATCTGGAAGCTGTAAAATAATGTTAACACTTCTGCTTCTTACAGATATTGTGTCTCTGGCTTCATTCAAAACTGTGAGATAACATCTTTATGGCCTAGGCGCAGTAATTTAATTTCAGAACATTTTTCAAATTTAGCTGCAGCTGGACTGTGGTTATCCTCTCCTCTTCCAGTATCATCTTTTACAATATATTAATTTCATTGGTTATTACATGCATGTATATTTCTTTTTTGTCCAGCAGGTCCCACTGTTGATACATTTTCAACACACGCAAAACTCGCATCTGGTCAGATCAGTTTGATATACAAATGACATAATTCTTTACAAAATTCCAGCTAGGTGTGCTGGCATATGTTATACATCCACTGCTCTACTTCTCCTGACATAGCTGGCTATACCTCACATCTTCACACTAATATTTTAAGTTTTTGTTGTTGTTGCTCTGTGTGTGTGTGTGTGTGTGTGTGTGTGTGTGTGTGTGTGTGTGTGTGTGTGTGTGTGTGTCTGTACTTTCAGTACAGATCATTGTACCACATATAAATCATAAATTTTAATATTTTTACAGGAAAAACAAAATGATGTGAAGGAAACAGCTGCCAGTTCACTCATATACAGCATAGTAGACATCTTCCCGGGGCAAAATGATAACAAAAGTTATGTTACAATTATCACATAGCAACATTGGTAATTTGCAGTAGCATGTGTACCTGGCAGGCACTTGTCCTGAATTAAATTACCTAGACCTTCATCTGTGTTCCATAACTGTTACAGATAAAATTATATTTCCAGTTGAGTGAACCATATTTTTTGCAATAGGTTTACAGATGAAACAATGCAGTTAAGCAAAGATTTAAGTTAAAACAACCATTCCATCTTGAATAGAATAAACAATATGTGGTAAGCAGGGCTTTGTTAAATAAATGGCCAGTTGCTCAAATAACTGAAAGTTATCTAATGAATAAATGACATGGTTAGTGCTGGCTGTATGTAGACATTTGAAATATGAATTTCTTAAGCTTTTGTTCCACATCCTAATAAATTACTATTGTTTATATGCACATTGACAGCACTTTTCTAATCAGCATCTCTCATAGGCTGGTTTTATAAATAATCTTGTTATGTGGACAAACGGTATTACCCATAACACATTTTTCTATAGTCAATTATAACTGTAGCTGCTTGCTGCAAATACAACAGGTAAACAGCAGTATTTCCTAATTCAGATTGTATTCACCCACCTAAATAGTTGTCTAACTGCAAAATGACAGATGAAGACAGAGGCTGATTGGTGCAAACAATGAAATGGCAGAAGTAACAGTAAGCTCTGTAGTCCTTAACCAGAAACTGAGCACCACACAATCAGATACACTGATTGAAATTCACAAAATCTTTAGGATCAATCACAGTTCCTTAGGCATATGACTACGAAGAAGTCACATAGCAATTATGCTGACAAAAGCTAACATTTTTTTCTTTCAGTGGTAATTTCCACACTATCAAATTCTAGAAAACTCAGCTATTCTTATCCCATAAGGCAAAAACATAATTGGAAATACACTTAGACTCTCGATCAGTAATTTAATCTTTTTCGACTTAAAGGGCAGAGTACCAAAATCAGTAAAGGCCAAGAGAGCAAGCAATGACACATTTCAGAGGAAATTTCATTGTGAGTAAATTAATCTGTACAGAATGAAATGGAGAAGAAAGAATCAGTTAATTCTGCATAGCTGATATTACTTATTTGCATAATGGGGAATGCATATCAAAAGCAATAAAAAAGTATAAGAAGAAATAAAGAACTTGAAAAGTTGTAGCTACTTAGAGGAATGGGCTCGCCACAATTTCTCAACACCACCAAAGTATACTAACCCCGCAGACATATTCTAGAAAACAACATAACTGCACATATTCTTTAGTAGAAATCATCATGATCAATCATACTATGATGGTCTTGCTTAACGCTATGTGAAGCTGAATTATTTTTCAGGAATCTCCATATATGTTCAATGATGCCTGGAGTTATACAGTGATTCTTTACTTTCTGAATTATGATTCATCTCTGCTGCACAGATGATCCCTACACAAAAAGGCAAAAATACACATTTTTCATTTGTGCTGGTGTCTATTGACTGTACTGAGAAAATATTGCCTGTATTCAGTTTGGGTTATGGTTTTAACCTATCTGAATGAATACTTGATAATATGCCTGTATTTGCCCCATTTTTATCTCCTCCCCATTTTAGAAGCTGTATCATTTGTGATCTTGACAGATCAGTAAAATTATGAAAATGCACTGTCAAGCTATATCTCTGCCTTTTTGTTTCCAAATAAGTGTTAGTAAATGCAGTAAGAGTGAATAATTTTTAAATGCATTTTTTGTTTGCCTGTTTGTATAAAAACACTACTGTTACTGTAATTCAAAGTTCCACTGCAGTTAGTACAAAGGTTAAATGCACAACTCACCAACAGCGATTCTAGTGTGCAGGCTCAGCATTTCCACTAGCGCATTATTTAATATCACAGCAATCAGAGCAACAAGGATGTACGTGAGGCTCATGTCAAACACAATCGATGTTCCTAGGGAATAGAGGAAAAAAATAAAACTGTCCATTTAGGGATATTAGAAAACTCTTCCAAAAGCAATGTAACATTTAACAAGACTATCTATAGCTGTTGTTACACACTGCAGATAAGCCTATGCCATCCAAAAGCAATGCAAATTTTACCAAGATTACTATCAATAAATATAGTAATGGTTTGTAGGTGGGCCTATAACTACTCTGTAGTAATTCCTTTTAAAGACGTTCAGCTCTTCCAGAAAAACAAAGATGAATAAAAGAAGTCAATGAATTTTAAGAAACTGCATGACAGGTTAAATTGAAAGAGGCAGGTGAAAACATAACAGAAGGCCAGTTAAAGGTTAATGGATAGTATATACATGTTTTTAATGTGCTTTTCTAACTAAGTAAAGCCAGAGACAGAAAACTAGTCTTATTAAGACATACCAGACCCATTTAAAAGGGGTACAAAAAGAAAACATAATAATGGCAAAACATGGCAAATGAAGCATATTAAATACTTATTACTGGATGAGCAGTGAAAAAAAATGTGCCAAAAGTATATTCAGCTTGCACTCTGGAATGCTTTGCTTTGCTTTTGATGCAGTTGTAATTTTGTCAATGGTTTACAGAAAGAAAAATAATACTGCATTAAAAAAAAAGTAAATGTGATAAAATAAAATAACGGAGCATAGTCTGTATTATTGTAGATGATATTAAGATAAATGGTCAGCCACTAGCACAAGGGCCACATATGGTCCCAAACCATTAACCTGAAGAAGTCCCAGCTGTCCCACTAATTCAGAAAAGTTCACTGCTTTTCAAAAAGATTAAAACATTTTCCAGTCCTTTAAACAAATCTAATTCCATTTCCATTTGTATTTTCTGCTTGATGAAAATAAATTAATTGCATTTTTATGCTTATTTGCTGATACTGAGATAAAGACAGTAGGGTCTGCAGGCATCATTTATAAAGGCTGCAGATATAAGCCCTGAGAACTTACAAACTGCCAGTAAATAAGATAGCAAAAAAAAAAAAAAAAAACAGTGAGAAATGTGTCAGTATTTTACTTCAGCAGTAAAGGCTGTCAGGAACTACAAAAAAGCAGGCCAAGATATGGGCATACATCTGTAAACAGTTATGCGCAGCTCTATACACACATGGCTCCCTACTGAAATGTCGGCACTCTAAATACCATGTGTTGACAAGCAAAAAAACACTAACCCTGCCCCCACCTCAACCCTAACACCAAACCATACCTTACAAAAAACTCTTTCCATAACACTGCCACTATTCAGACAAATTAAAGGCTAGTGTTATGGGGGGCATAAAGATCAGGAATGGAATCTGTTTTCTTTTTTCAGTCTTTCACATGTTAGATTTTTTTTTTTATTCGATCTTATGTATGGTCGATCTTATTTTTGTCTGCATGTTGTATTTGATGTTAAATAAGTTTGATCATGCATAAGGGAATCATATATCATTATCATTATTATATCATACTTAGGCCCAAGAGACATCTAAGAGTACTGACTCCAGTAATGGAGATCCATATGTCCTATCTCTGGCCCAAGCATCCCATCCTCACTTAAAACTGCCCAGTCCATCAGCAGATCTTATGCGAACTGATAAGTTCTTCCAAAGATGAGTCATCTTAACAGTGATGTAAGAGTGTCTAACAGAGTGTGTTACCATGTTAGTGACAAATTTCAAATTACTGTGTTTCAAAGTTCTTGTATTATTATTAATTTCTATATCAAACATAATTTGCAAATTGCTATCTAAACAAGTTTTGTAGGCTAAAATAAATTTCCCTAACAAATGCCTGTAAATGATAGAGAATAAGTTCAGGTACTTGGATCTAGAAAAGTTGTGCAGATGACTGTCACAAACTATTCTTTTAGTGAATCTCTTTTGAACTTGTTCCAGTCTGTTTAACTCTGAGGTTGAATAAACACAACATGTTATGTTGTACTAAATAACTGGCCTTATATAAATTTTAAATTCCTCAGTTAGAAAATGTGCATCTCTTGTTGTTAGATTCTTTAACAGAAAACCCATCTGCTTAGTTGCTTTTGTGGCGACAGTAGCAGCGTGCATTTAAAAATACAGATTGCAGATAACATTAACTCTCAGATCTTGATAGGTGTCAACCTCTTTGAGATAAAGTGAAGATAAAAAAATAAGTGATTTTAAGATTTTGTTTGAAAAATACATTAATTTACATTTCTCCAAGCTAACGGTCAGAACACCGTCTGCAGCTCAATTATTCAAACTGGCAAGATATGCGTTTAATTGCTGGATGTCATTACTACTCTGGATAATGAAGCCAATCTTAACAATCATCAGCATATTTATATATTCAAAATAAAGATAGATTAAGACATATATGTATGGTTGCAGACTGTAAGAGCAAATGTTCATAAGAGAAAATGCTCTTTCAGACCAGTTTTTCAGCCCAACTCCTTTCTGTGCAAGATTGCGGAATAGCAGTGTCTGGGAATTTACCCTTACCCTGCTATTGTGTGATCTCAGAATTGGTATATACAGTTAGTAGGGTATGTGGGAGAAGCAGGGAGGCTGAACCCTCACAAAAACATTTTGTTTTTAAATTTTTATAGTTATTCAATCTTTTTAGATTCGATATATATATATATATATATATATATATATATATATATATATATACATATATATATATATATATATATATATATATATATATATATATATATATATATTTATGGGTCTACTTCACATGGATGACAAGCCATTTGATCGACTTTTATTTGGTCGATAAGTCATTTGGTCGACAAGCAGTTTTATGTGGGGAGCTGTGCCCGCCACACCCACCCTAACTATATATATCAACTCCAGGGTTGCACAACATTGGGGAGGGGGGGAAATCTGCCTGTCGACCAAATGAATTGTCGACCAAATAAAAGTCGATCAAATGGCTTGTCAACCATCTCAGGTAGACCTATATATATATATATATATATATATATATATATATATATATATATACATAAACATAGTTGCAGACTGCAAGATCGAACACTCTTACAACTTGTTTTTCAGCCATTCGGCTACTATACATGTGAGATTGACATATAGTCGAACACTCTTACAACTTGTTTTTTAGTCATTCGGCTAATATACATGTGAGATTGACATATAGTGGGGTCTTGAAATTTAAACTTAACTCACTATTATGCAATCTCAGAGTGCTATATATAACTTGCAGGAGGTGTGGGGGTGCAGAGACAGCTTGACCCACCTGCAAAAATATTTTTCTTTTGTGTTTTTAAATATTTTTAGATTCAATCTAAGAAGATTGCTCCTTTCTCCATGCACATGTGACAGTTCTCTCGATGATGAAACAATCACATGGGATACATGCAGAAAGTTGAATGTTCTCAGTACCTAATCTCAAATCAATGGTAAGAGGTCAAAACCCACAACATATACCAGATCATGGTAGAATGAGAACTGGGTGCTTGCCATTTACCCACTGTGATATGAACCTGCAGTTACGATTTATATAGTTGGCACAGTGCGTGTTTTCTTTACTTTTTTATTTTCAGAGATTTGGATTTCAAAGTGTTGGGGCCTCTCATTTTTGTTTCCATATTCAGAATATTTGAGTCTCTGAATATATTCCGTGTCAGAACTTACAAATCTTGCAAGGTCAAAATTCAAAATGTCAAGTCCAAGACACTGAAATTGCAAAAGGATGAAACTTCAGAATAGCGAACTTTAGAATATCGAAAACAACACTATTTAACTACTGCAGTAAAAGTGTCTAGTATTCAGCAGAAGACGCTGATGTCAGTACATCAGAGATGATTGCAAACCATACTGTAACATTGGCCAATACTTAGCAGCTGGCAACTTCACAGAAAGGCCAGGAAATGCTGGATTTAGGTAGTTACTGATTCTGTTTCTATCATATTTCCATTACTAGGATTGGGGTGCATGGTACTGTTTTTCAAGCGTTTGCCCTGAACTGCAGTGTTACTAACACCTTAGAATTTCTCAGGTTGAAAGTATGTTCCTGAACTGGAGTTACTTGCTGACATTACATTTCTTGATCTAATAGAATGCATTTTATAGTATACAACACAGTAAGACTGTTTCTCAGCTATAGGGCTGCAACACTAATCTTTATATTGTGAAATCAGATGCAAATTAGCTTTGCAATAGGACATTTTATGTACATACAGGTGGCAAAGTTTCAAAAACTGAAAGCAATATCCCTCAGAGGAAATCTGCAATGGGTCTGTATTTGTTAACATATTTATGGTATACATACCTAACATAGTACATCTTAGTAATGATACCAATATATAGTGAACATAGTGTGCAAATTTGCAGACAATGCAAAAGTTGCTCTTCTAATAACTAATATGAATTGCTATAACCTTTTACAATCTCAATAAGAGAATAGAGTTGCCACCTGTCCCACTTTGCAAGGGACAGTCCCTCTTTGGGCAGTTGTGTCCTGCAAAAAGATTGAAAAAATGGCAAATGTCCTGAGATTTTAGGACAAAAATATTTCCTATATTTTATGTAATAGTTGCATAAAACAGTTCTTCTGTATTTGAAACACCTAAATGTTATAAGAAACAGAATAAGCGACTAAAATGTTACAAGAATAAGCTTTTATTTAGGCAAAAAAGTGAAGTTCTGTCCTTTGTACTGGCCGTGGGTATGTTTTGTCCAGCAAAATTGGACATTTGAACCAAAAATGTCCCACTTTGGTCGTTTGAAAAGGTGGCAACCCTATAAGAGAATTTGGAGCTATGGTCTAGCAATAATTACATGGAATTCAATTTTAAAATGTGCAGTCATGCATATCAGAAAAGAAGACCATTGGTGTCCTTATAATACAAATAATACGGCTGTTAATAGGTTTGAGTACTACAAGGAAGAAACCACGAAAAAGTATCACAGTCCTCAGAAAAAACACCAAATAAGAGACAAGCAGGTGAGATAAAAAGAAGATTCCTTTAATCCATACAAAAACTTGCGTTCTGGTACCTCGGCAATTCGCCTTCAATGGAACACTAACCATCTGCACACATCTTCTTTTTATATTCTTATCAATTAATTCATTAAATAATTGTTACAATCATCATTATTCAATTATTGTATCAAATACACTTAAAATATATAGCACTTAAAGTATATAGCGCATTCAACCACAGTTACCTAACATCTTAAATACTACATACCCGCTATAATGTGCTGCTAAATTCCTATACATACTAATATATATAAATAAATTCATCTAATTATAACTTCAATCCAAACACCAAATGCGTGAATCTCCAGTGGCAATAAAACGAAAGTCAAATGTTCAAAGAATCATCAAATCAGAATGCATTCATAAAAATAAGTATAATTTATTCCAACGAGTAAGCGCTTTCGCCAAAGGCTTCTTCAGACTCTTAATACAAAAAATAAAACTATAAAAATCACTTTTAAAACTTCCTTGAAGTTGCTATTGGACATTACATGTTTGCTTGTCACATGTTATGCTGTCTTAAAAAGACAGGAACTGAAAAGTATTAACATCGGCAAAAGCATCAATACTTAAAAAATGGATGCTTCCATCAAAAATGCATTCAATAAACAATATGTCCATACAGGAAAGTAAAAACATACATAACCTCTGACTCATTCTAAAGTGTGTTAAACATTTTACAACGTCATTAATCGTTGCTACATTTACTAACAACTCTAGCTACCTGTCACCTAACGGTTTTATAAACTTAAAAAACCACAGAAAAACAACTTTCGTGATCACGTTTCACTCTGTTGGATTTGTACTAAAACATGTAATCTGATTGTTACACTGCGACTTCACATAAACCAAGTGAATGAAGTGAATGAACTGACACAGTGAAATCGCTGATCAAAGAAATAAAAGCGTACCTTTACGCCAATTCAACCTACCGAGTAAAGTGTGCTTTGCAATATCCCTCAGCAATAATTCAGAACTCATTGTCGCTTAGACAAACTGGTGTCATGAAATTAAAAATGCCTAAATGGGAACATCCTAGATCTCAACAAAGCATTCTGTTTACGGTGTGTAAAAGACGTACTCTGCAGAAACTTTGTATGCAATTGTGTTACAACCTAACTTCATGTGCAATAGTAGTTCAGACAACGGAACACACATTTTTTAAAGAGCTTTGAGCATCTACCTAATGGTATCTGAAAAATATTTAAACAACTAAAAAATAAAAACGACCTTATTCTCATGCATTATCGTGCATAAATTAAACAATTGATGCACGTACGATGATGCCCTACGAGCATATGTCGGTCTCAGAGTATAATAAATTTAAAACAAAAATTCATGTTCATACTTGTTAATGTATTTGTTAAAAATGGTAATGAAGATAAATGGATAAAGATACACATAAAATGACAAAAAAAACACACACAAGATAAGTCCGTGACATAAAGCTCTAATAAGTTCAGCATCCCTAACTTGTGATATAAGCAACTGATCTCATGTAAAATGTCTGGCACTCTGTATAATATCACTTTAAGTTCTTATTACTCTTGTAAAACAATAAATAGAAAATCCGCAATAAATATAGATCTGTACATGTAAGTATATTACTTATCTATTCATTGATGTAATTTTTAGGGCTCCTTATTAACATCTCTGTGAATCCCTATTCCTTCTTACAATATGAATTACTACTCAAGTAAAAAACAAATACAAGTAGAATGTCTACAAAACGACCTAGAACTATACCCAGAAACAACTGATATTATTTGTTGGGGAGCTATCACTCTGAGATCTGAAGTCTGGTCTCTAATATGAAGCTGAAACTCCAGATTCCCTACATCTCTGTATGTCCAACAGTTCCTAGAGGATATAAATGAGAACATATTTCCTCATGACTATATGATTCAGATCAGTTATACTATAAAAGTAGTTATCTTAGATCTACAATGACTAACCAATACACTAGTCTACATTGAGAAGTACAAGTTCGTCAAAAACGGGGTTCTTAAATCCCTTATTGCACTATTTATGAGTGAAGACAGGTCTTATCATCTACGTAACCTTCTACTTTTCAAAATGGCTTTAGTTGCACTTTATCGTTAAGGCCTGGTGGTCTATCAGACCTTAATCTTATAATCCATCGTGTTTCTTGTTCTAAGGTTTTGTTAATTAAATCACCACCTCTAAAACCTTCAAAAACACGTTGAATGACACAAAATTTGAAATTATGATTGGTGCCTGCTAATCTATTGTGTCTGGCTAGGGCATTGGTTTCAGTGCCTACTCTGATGTGATAAGTATGTTCCCTAACTCTTTCCTTAAGTGATCTATTGGTTTTCCCAATATAATAACCATTACAGGTTGTACAAGTGGCCATGTATACTACATTTTTACTTTCAGTTCGTGTTAGTTCTGAAGTTATAAGTGCGTCTTGTCACAGGATGCTCAAAGATGGTATCTTTATTAATGTAGATGCATTGCTTACAATGACCACAAGGTACAGTGTTATTATCATCTGTTGGCCTACTTTTCGACTGGTATTTAGGTCTGCATAAAATGCTTCTTAAATTCAGATGGTTTTTGTAGGCTACACGTGGTACTGGGCCTACTATCTCACTGACATCCCTATCTGATTTCAGTATTCCCCAGTGTCTATTCAGAGTTTTTTTCACCTCCAGGTTCATCTTACTGAAAGTAAGATTAGCTCTGATTTCAGTTTTCAAAGGTGTTGGACTCTTCGTATTTCCTTCCTGTGCCATAAAATATGGTTTAGCGGTGCTCGTCCTTAAATTCTCCACTGTATTGACCATGTCTAATATTTCCTTTTCTTTATAACCCCTTTCTAAAAATCTATCCTTCATGTCCTCTATTCCTTTATCATAAAACTCTTGTTGTGAGTTCAACCTTGATACTCTCATGAATTGTCCTTTAAGGACATTCTGAAATACATGTCCAGGATGCATACTATTTCTGTGTAGTATGTTATTCCTTTGGCAAGCTTTCCTATGAATTGTTGTATTGATCAGGCCATTGGACATCCTGAATACTTCCACATCCAAGAAAGGTATAGTTTCATCTGAAAAATTCATAGTGAATTTTAGAAAGCCCGTCGTGTTGTCCAAGTAAGATACGAAATTTTTTAAAGAGAGTTCATCGCCCAACCATATGAGGAAGAGGTCATCTACAAAGCGGCAATACATACCAACATACTCATTAAAAAGTGGATGGTCATAAAGGTGAACATCCTCCCACCTCGCCATCACTAGGTTGGCGTAGCTATTTGCACAGGATGTGCCCATAGCTACGCCATCCCTCTGTAAAAATATAGTTTCTTGAAATACAAAAGCATTGTTGGTCAAGACAGTCTCAAGTAGCAATGCAATAAGGTCAACTTTTTTGTCCGAGAAATCGGAGTGTATCTTCAAATATTCAGTTAACATTCTTATCCCTGTGTCATTAGGGATTACTCTGAATAAACTGACTACGTCTAGTGTCACAAAGAAAAAATGTTGCTGTTCACCTAAGGGTCGAGTTTGAGAATATAAATCTAAGAGAAACTGTTTGCTGTCTTTCAAAATTTTCTTGTTTTCACTGACTAAGGGTCTTAGTACACTTTCCAAGTAAATAGACAGAGGTTCAGTGACCCAGCCCTGCCCTGCAACAATGGGTCTTAGCGGTGGATCTATGCTGTTCTTATGGACTTTAGGAAGTCCCTGTATAATCGGGATTATGGGGTTATTCACCTTGAGGTATTCATAAAGTTGTTGAGTTATATCCAGAGACATAACTAGGTCATCTAAAGTGTTGTAAACACTGAACACCATTTCTATTAAAGTGTCTTTGGTTAGTTTGGAATATGTATTACTATCATCTAGCATTTGGAACATTTTGAGGAGGAGAGACTGAGATTGACTGTAAACAACTTGTTCAAAGACTTTGAATGTAAATATGCTGACAATGAAGTGTGTATGGGAAAATTAGGGAAAGTAATTGAGGATGTTCTGTTTTTAGAGAAACGGTTGTTAGACCAAAAGAAAGTTAAGATTACTAGGGACGTAAGAGACTTCAAGAACAATAATGTCTTTACCTGGCCTAGGGAAATGAACTCAAATTTACACTATAATCAGGGCTCAAATGCTACACGTAGGCCTTTAGGCACTTCAGGTAATAATTATGTGAATGCTATATTGAGTACACCTATAATTAATTCTGATAGACATCCACGCAATAACACTTCAGAAAGTAGATTGTTAAACAGAATCAATGTAGATAATAAGCAGAATGACATTACCAATATTTTAGGTACTAGTGTAAGCACAGGACCTGATCAACATGTTTTAGCTAAGAACACTTTAGAGACGGATACTGAGAGCCCAAATAGGACACAAGGAAATGGGAGAGACAATTATACTGTCTTGGGTGAAGGTCTGACAGGCTGCATAACAGATGTACAGAGGTCAGGTGCAGCAGTAGTCAGACCGAAGTCAAATAGTGTTATTTTGAATGCAAATATATTGCCTGCCCCCCTCCCCATAGCCCAAAACCATTTTTTGGACAAAAGAAGGTCTACCAGCAGGGGGAGACAGAAGAGGAAAGGATCAATAGACGAGCAGGAACAAGCAGGCCCCACGATAAAGAAAATGTGGGGGAGACAAAATCATTAATTATGAACCTGTCCGGAAGGACTTTAAATGAACATGAGAAACAGGTCCTAAGTAAAGGACTGGGCTTTATTCCCACAAAGAACAGTGATTTAGTGGATACTATTATAGAAACTAAAATGGTCATTCGCAATTTGCAACTTAGGTTAGAGTTTGGACAGTTTGATAACAGCTTAGAAAAGAGTAAGCACCGTCCAAACAGTACTTACGTTCCTCAACTTCACCCAACTATCGAGGTGTTTGGTAATGTCATGGAAGATGACATATACAAATGCTATCAGGAGAAAGTACCACCAAGACACGGACGCAATCTGAACTATAAGCAAAGACAAGCATTACATTCACTCAAAGATGATAGTTCTATAGTAATAAGACCAGCTGATAAAGGTGGCCCCGTGGTCATCATGGATGATACACACTACACTGACAAAATGTTCCAAATGCTAGATGATAGTAATACATATTCCAAACTAACCAAAGACACTTTAATAGAAATGGTGTTCAGTGTTTACAACACTTTAGATGACCTAGTTATGTCTCTGGATATAACTCAACAACTTTATGAATACCTCAAGGTGAATAACCCCATAATCCCGATTATACAGGGACTTCCTAAAGTCCATAAGAACAGCATAGATCCACCGCTAAGACCCATTGTTGCAGGGTAGGGCTGGGTCACTGAACCTCTGTCTATTTACTTGGAAAGTGTACTAAGACCCTTAGTCAGTGAAAACAAGAAAATTTTGAAAGACAGCAAACAGTTTCTCTTAGATTTATATTCTCAAACTCGACCCTTAGGTGAACAGCAACATTTTTTCTTTGTGACACTAGACGTAGTCAGTTTATTCACAGTAATCCCTAATGACACAGGGATAAGAATGTTAACTGAATATTTGAAGATACACTCCGATTTCTCGGACAAAAAAGTTGACCTTATTGCATTGCTACTTGAGACTGTCTTGACCAACAATGCTTTTGTATTTCAAGAAACTATATTTTTACAGAGGGATGGCGTAGCTATGGGCACATCCTGTGCAAATAGCTACGCCAACCTAGTGATGGCGAGGTGGGAGGATGTTCACCTTTATGACCATCCACTTTTTAATGAGTATGTTGGTATGTATTGCCGCTTTGTAGATGACCTCTTCCTCATATGGTTGGGCGATGAACTCTCTTTAAAAATTTAGTATCTTACTTGGACAACACGACGGGCTTTCTAAAATTCACTATGAATTTTTCAGATGAAACTATACCTTTCTTGGATGTGGAAGTATTCAGGATGTCCAATGGCCTGATCAATACAACAATTCATAGGAAAGCTTGCCAAAGGAATAACATACTACACAGAAATAGTATGCATCCTGGACATGTATTTCAGAATGTCCTTAAAGGACAATTCATGAGAGTATCAAGGTTGAACTCACAACAAGAGTTTTATGATAAAGGAATAGAGGACATGAAGGATAGATTTTTAGAAAGGGGTTATAAAGAAAAGGAAATATTAGACATGGTCAATACAGTGGAGAATTTAAGGACGAGCACCGCTAAACCATATTTTATGGCACAGGAAGGAAATATGAAGAATCCAACACCTTTGAAAACTGAAATCAGAGCTAATCTTACTTTCAGTAAGATGAACCTGGAGGTGAAAAAAACTCTGAATAGACACTGGGGAATACTGAAATCAGATAGGGATGTCAGTGAGATAGTAGGCCCAGTACCACGTGTAGCCTACAAAAACCATCTGAATTTAAGAAGCATTTTATGCAGACCTAAATACCAGTCGAAAAGTAGGCCAACAGATGATAATAACACTGTACCTTGTGGTCATTGTAAGCAATGCATCTACATTAATAAAGATACCATCTTTGAGCATCCTGTGACAAGACGCACTTATAACTTCAGAACTAACACGAACTGCGAAAGTAAAAATGTAGTATACATGGCCACTTGTACAACCTGTAATGGTTATTATATTGGGAAAACCAATAGATCACTTAAGGAAAGAGTTAGGGAACATACTTATCACATCAGAGTAGGCACTGAAACCAATGCCCTAGCCAGACACAATAGATTAGCAGGCACCAATCATAATTTCAAATTTTGTGTCATTCAACGTGTTTTTGAAGGTTTTAGAGGTGGTGATTTAATTAACAAAACCTTAGAACAAGAAACACGATGGATTATAAGATTAAGGTCTGATAGACCACCAGGCCTTAACGATAAAGTGCAACTAAAGCCATTTTTGAAAAGTAGAAGGTTACGTAGATGATAAGACCTGTCTTCACTCATAAATAGTGCAATAAGGGATTTAAGAACCCCGTTTTTGACGAACTTGTACTTCTCAATGTAGACTAGTGTATTGGTTAGTCATTGTAGATCTAAGATAACTACTTTTATAGTATAACTGATCTGAATCATATAGTCATGAGGAAATATGTTCTCATTTATATCCTCTAGGAACTGTTGGACATACAGAGATGTAGGGAATCTGGAGTTTCAGCTTCATATTAGAGACCAGACTTCAGATCTCAGAGTGATAGCTCCCCAACAAATAATATCAGTTGTTTCTGGGTATAGTTCTAGGTCGTTTTGTAGACATTCTACTTGTATTTGTTTTTTACTTGAGTAGTAATTCATATTGTAAGAAGGAATAGGGATTCACAGAGATGTTAATAAGGAGCCCTAAAAATTACATCAATGAATAGATAAGTAATATACTTACATGTACAGATCTATATTTATTGCGGATTTTCTATCTATTTATTGTTTTACAAGAGTAATAAGAACTTAAAGTGATATTATACAGAGTGCCAGACATTTTACATGAGATCAGTTGCTTATATCACAAGTTAGGGATGCTGAACTTATTAGAGCTTTATGTCACGGACTTATCTTGTGTGTGTTTTTTTTGTGTCATTTTTATGTGTATCTTTATCCATTTATCTTCATTACCATTTTTAACAAATACATTAACAAGTATGAACATGAATTTTTGTTTTAAATTTATTATACTCTGAGACCGACATATGCTCGTAGGGCATCATCGTACGTGCATCAATTGTTTAATTTATGCACGATAATGCATGAGAATAAGGTCGTTTTTATTTTTTAGTTGTTTAAATATTTTTTCGTATACCATTAGGTAGATGCTCAAAGCTCTTTAAAAAATGTGTGTTCCGTTGTCTGAACTACTATTGCACATGAAGTTAGGTTGTAACACAATTGCATACAAAGTTTCTGCAGAGTACGTCTTTTACACACCGTAAACAGAATGCTTTGTTGAGATCTAGGATGTTCCCATTTAGGCATTTTTAATTTCATGACACCAGTTTGTCTAAGCGACAATGAGTTCTGAATTATTGCTGAGGGATATTGCAAAGCACACTTTACTCGGTAGGTTGAATTGGCGTAAAGGTACGCTTTTATTTCTTTGATCAGCGATTTCACTGTGTCAGTTCATTCACTTCATTCACTTGGTTTATGTGAAGTCGCAGTGTAACAATCGTATTACATGTTTTAGTACAAATCCAACAGAGTGAAACGTGATCACGAAAGTTGTTTTTCTGTGGTTTTTTAAGTTTATAAAACCGTTAGGTGACAGGTAGCTAGAGTTGTTAGTAAATGTAGCAACGATTAATGACGTTGTAAAATGTTTAACACACTTTAGAATGAGTCAGAGGTTATGTATGTTTTTACTTTCCTGTATGGACATATTGATTATTGAATGCATTTTTGATGGAAGCATCCATTTTTTAAGTATTGATGCTTTTGCCGATGTTAATACTTTTCAGTTCCTGTCTTTTTAAGACAGCATAACATGTGACAAGCAAACATGTAATGTCCAATAGCAACTTCAAGGAAGTTTTAAAAGTGATTTTTATAGTTTTATTTTTTGTATTAAGAGTCTGAAGAAGCCTTTGGCGAAAGCGCTTACTCGTTGGAATAAATTATACTTATTTTTATGAATGCATTCTGATTTGATGATTCTTTGAACATTTGACTTTCGTTTTATTGCCACTGGAGATTCACGCATTTGGTGTTTGGATTGTGCTTACTTTACGTCTAACGTGAGTCTCCTGCCTCGACTGATAGCAGCCCTGCATTTGGTTTTGTGTTAATTATAACTTCAACATATTTATATAATCAAATAACATTTTTGTATGAAAAAACCCAACTCATTATTTACCAAAAATATATGTTACTATAAATAAATGCATATAACACTTAAATACATTAAAATACATTAAAATGTTCAAGTTTCATCAATGTAATATAAACCATTCAAAATTACTCTATTTTATACTACAAATCCACTCTCTAAATTCATTCCTCTTGGATATAGTGTATGGTAGCCTAAAATGCCTTTATGGTACATCGGACAGACTACCAGGAGGGTTAAAGTGTGTATTATGGAACACTTAGGGGATATTAGGAGAAGAAATATGGATAGTCCAGTAGCTTCACATTTTATTAATGTACATAATGGGAATACTGATGGTTTCTTATTTAGTGTATTGGCTAGGCCTCATTTTTGTGCAGGGAATTTTAAAACTGCATTAAATAGGTTAGAGCATAGAATGATTTTAGGCTACCATACACTATATCCAAGAGGAATGAATTTAGAGAGTGGACTTGTAGTATAAAATAGAGTAATTTTGAATGGTTTATGTTACATTGATGAAACTTGAACATTTTAATATATTTGAATGTATTTAAGTGTTATATGCATTTATTTATTGTAACATATATATTTTGGTAAATAATGTGTTGGGTTTTTTCATACAAAAATGTTATTTAATTATATAAATATGTTGAAATCATAGTTAGATGAATTTATTTATATATATTAGTATTTATAGGAATTTAGCAGCACATTATAGCGGGTATGTAGTATTTAAGATGTTAGGTAACTGTGGTTGAATGCGCTATATACTTTAAGCACTATATATTTTAAGTGTATTTGATATAATAATTGAATAATGATGATTGTAACAATTATTTAATGAATTAATTGCTATGAATATAAAAAGACGATGTGTGCACATGGTTAGTGTTCCATTGAAGGCAAATTGCCGAGGTACCAGAACGCAAGTTTTTGTATGGATTAAAGGAATCTTCTTTTTATCTCACCTGCTTGCCTCTTATTTGGTGTTTTTCTTTGAGTACTACAAGGACTTTGGTATTGTGGTCTCTAAAATCTTATAGTTTAATGCACAGGTGCAAAATATATACAGAACGGCATACCTCACTATATGCCTAGGACATCATACGGCAAATTCAAAATCTTCTGTGTGTTGTTACAAATATGTATGGCAAAATTTAGACTGCATATTGAATATGGGTTCTCATTTCCATATACTTAATCTTGAATACACTGGAGCACACCTAACAGTTTTCACACATAAAATAATGATTAAAATATGGATTACTTTAGTAGTCTGCAGGAAATGAATTTGGTCACAGTCAGCAGTAGGTTATTAATATGTGCCTTTATTAAGGCATTTGTTAAACTTCAGAATACCATTATTAGAACAATGCGGTATTTTTCACAATGTAGCATGTGGACAGGGCAAAATCCAAACTTTAGAACAGAGTCTTCTACATAAGAGTTGAACGTTAAGGAACAAACTCCTTAATAATGTCAGAAAAGCTGCACTGATGCAGGGTTTCAGAACTAGTTTAGATAACTTTTTTTAGCAAATCTAAGTTTTTTGCTCCTTCATATAGGTGGCAGACTCATACTGCGGTGGTGGTGCTGCGGTAGCGTTGTTGCCTCACAGTTAGACGTTGCATGTTCGATTCTCAGTTGGAGCGTCTTCTGTGTGTCGACATGCGTGAATGGGCATTCCTTCATTGAAGGTTGTGCGTTAGGCCCGGCAAGCCAGCACGTAAAAATCTACTGCCAATCATTAGCGGACCAGAGTTCCGCTGTGGCGGCCCCTAACCGGGAAAAGCCAAAAGACCGTTTATATAGGTGGCAGACTCATCAATGTAAGTATATAAGGCATGAGTCTGAATTTACAACACTGAACTTTGAAGTAAATACTGTGACTCCTGCAAATATGCATAATACTTTTATGTTATGGTAGCGAAGACACATACGACAGACGATACAACGTTTTGAGAAGAATCAAAGTGAGACCAGTAAACCACTCACAGTACAACACTAATGGATTTTTTTGCAGGCACTTGTTTAAAACAGACTGCTGCCACCCAGCAATAATAACTCAATCAGAGAACCAATAAAGAAACAGAGTGCTAATAAAGAAGTGTGTTCACCTTGTCCACAACCACTAGCAGGTGACGCTACGGACTACACCCCTGTTTGGGTTCATCTGGAGGGATAACATTCTGAAGGAAAGGGAAGAATCAAACACCTGCTTATTTCGCTGAAAAAGCAGCTCTTTACCTCAGTACATGTGAACTTATCTTCTAGCAAACTGAATATCCTGAATGCAGGGGAAGGGAATAATAAAAAGGCACTTCTTTGTTTCATTGTTGGTTGTTTACTTTGAAAGAGGAGCAGTTTACTTCAGTATTTGTTATTATGCTGTTTAACTTATCGAGATCAAGTAAAGTCAGCAAGGTTCTGTGGAGCAGAGGGATAAAGTCCTGAGTACACCGCCAATGACATGAGTTCATTTAGTAGCTTGGGAAACTAGAAAGGTCAGACAGATTGTATAGGTTTGAGCAACTGAAGCCATTTCAGCCATCATAGAGGGAGCTGGCTAGCCCAGTGGCACTGTTGACCCCAGCAGACAAGTTTGGGTTCTGTACCAGGACTGCATAACCACTATCTATTGCTTCAGTGGCTTTTTAAAAAAATAATAATTCATTAGGCTAAAGATACATATCTTCCCTTGATAATTCTGAATTGATGAAGGCCCAGGGTTAAGAGATTTTAAATGTCCAGCTTAATGATTTCTGAGATGGTACATATGATGCTAGTGAGATTAATGGGTCTACAGTTACCAGGGTCTGTGATCAGGCCACCCTTGTGGAATGGCATTCTAATGGCTGTTTTCCAGGCTTCAGGAATGTACTAGTGGAGAGACTTCTATTAAAAAGACTAAGTAGAGGTTGGATAATGAGATCTGGAAACATGATGTATTATCAGGGCACACTGGGAAGCTGGAAGGGCCAGGCAGAAAGGATGGTATTAGGCAGTGAGTGGGAGAAGACCCTAAGCAACTCCCACACTGGATGGATCTCTATGTCCTTGTTCTCATCCGAGATGAACACTCAAACAAACCATTACAGCACTGTGTTTTGTATGCTGTGTCAGTGTATTATACAGTGCAGTACAGTATAGTATAATGTGCTACATTTCATTGTGCTGTGAACTGTATTACACCATAATATACTATAGCTTACTATAGTGTAACATACTGAAGACTGGTACATCTTTATGTTGCATGTTGTAATGTAACATATTGTGAAGTTTAATGCAGTCTAGTTTAGTAAAGTACAGTGGTGTTTTTGTGCAACAGTCTCTTATACTGTCTAAAGGTAGTGCTGTAATGGATGCTGTTATATAACATACTGTAGTGAACAGCACTAAAGGACAGGTTTGGACTGGAAAAGCCCAACATCACCAGCCATGATACAGCTGTGTCCTCTCTGTCTCCCTTGAGTTATTATTCTAACTGAGATGGAAGAAAGAACATAACAACTCTCAGAGTGTCCCAGACTCACAACACACACTGCAACAAATACATCACCTCCTCCACAGTTACAAGACCTCAACATGCACATTGAGCTCCACAATATGTGAACACTACACCATATACAGAAACATTTAAAATATACTTGTATTAAACCTCCATTTCCAAGAACTATACTCATATTCATTCACACAAA
>NC_056746.1:389222429-389239929 GCF_019279795.1 Protopterus annectens
CATTGTTTACCAAAGTAGAACACATTATGTTCCAAAACCAATTGCACTAATGCAATCAAAAACTCATAATGCTCCAACAAATATACATCATATTCAGTGAGACAATATTTAACAGCAGTAATACCTCCAAGATGTGGGGTACTGGTGTGTAAAGATTGTACATCTAAAGTACAGAGATATGATTTATGGGAAACCTGTAAATCATTCATTAATCTCAAAAACTCACTTGAGTCTTTCAACCTAGCTCTTATTAAACACAATAGAGGTTTAAATTGACACTCTAAATACATAGAGATGGGTTCAGTTAAAGAGCCCCTACCAGATACTATCGGTCTTCCAGGGAGGGAAACAATAGTTTTATGTATTTTAGGGAGTATATAAAACATCTGGGGCTTAGGATCCTCCACTATTAGTTCTTTAAACAAGGTTTCAGTAATATAACCCTTTCTTTTATACCGTAAAAGCAAATCATCAGTTTTATTCTTAAAATCAGAAGTAGGATCCAATGGCAGTTTGAAATAAAACCTACCATCATCCAATTGTCTCACTGCTTCTTTGGCATACTCAGATGCCGTCCATAAAACAGTAGCTCCCCCTTTATTAGCTTTAACTATTACAACATGCTTATTATTCCTCAACTGTACTAATGCCTGCCTCTCGATCTTAGCTAAGTTGTGCCCATAGTGCTTAAATATGACATTACCTGCAGGTTAAAGGTAGTGCAATGGGTACTATTTTTGCCCATATTTACGCAGAGCTTTTTATGGGATATTTGGAATTCAGTTTGATTTATGACGAAAGGAACCCTTTTAAAAAGGATATGGAGATGGGGTGATGATAAGGGGGGGTTAAAAGTTGACTTTTTTTATCCTAAATTGAGAAGACATTAAGTTGGTAACCTCGCTCTTAGATCTAAAGAAATGTTTCAAATTTAAAGTCCTACAGAAACTTTTAATATCCATACAGACGGGACAAATAATGAGACGGTACATAACCCAAACCTTTACTGAGCACACTTCTTTCACCATCGGTTAAGCTAGATGTAGTCAGACTTACAATAAGATCATCACCATTTTGATTTTCATTCACATTTTTATTAAGTCCCTGAAAGATTTCTCCACTGTATGAATTTTGCTGCTTTCGGTGTTTCCTTCCACCTCTCCTAAAGGGCCATTTTTACTCCTAGATGCAGCACATACATGCACACACCTGAATGAATTGCAGTAAGTAACTTCAGCTGGTTAGAAGTTTTTTTGTGGAAAGGAAATGTCAAGCGATGGTAAAATTGGCCTGTATTTATATTAGGTTATATGTTGTCAATTAGTGTCTTGATAATATTTCATGTTTGAGCGGATAAGTATGTGTGGGTGTGGGTGAGCATGCACATGTGCACGTGTATGCATTTCTATTTATGTAGTACCCTGTTTGTTCATGCTGCTGCTTGTCACAAGCATGTTTTGTTGTGTCCCATAGTGCTTTTCTGTGTTCTGGATTTCCCTCCTTTTTGAATGTTTATGCAACTCTGGAGCTGGAATATTCAGGGGCTGTGGGGAGCTTATGTCCCACATGAGGGGTAGAGGGAGGCAGCTGGGCTCCCTGCACAAATACTTACTTTGATATAATTTACAGGTTTCTGTGGTTTATGTGGAGGCTAATATTATACATGTTAAATCATGTATCTGTATCTGTATGGTCAAAATATTTTTGACATTGTGAGGTCAGTTGTTATTTTCAGTTGACATATCATTTTATAACACAAACACAGCCATCATATAATCAAGAATCCGTATGTACAATCTTTACAAAATGTGATAATATATTTGTAAATAGTAAAAAGGCATAGTGTAATAAAACACATTCTGACATCCATCAGCAACACTCAGCAGTAAATAATTAATGATACTTCATAACATGTTGGTATATGCATGTGTATGTTTATAAGTCTGTTCATAAATTGTTGTTTCTAGACATCTAATTAATGTAACACATTTCATATTTTTGTACAGTTTGGTTGATCTTCCAAGGTATAATCCCAAAAACTTGCATCATATTGCATATTTTAAAACACTTTTTTTCCCTTCAGTGGTTTCACTGGTGGGTCAGCCTAGACAGTTAAAAAATTCTCTGGGATCCCACTGTGTTTAGACCAGTGGTCCCTGAATGCATTTGGGAAACATTAAGTATTCCTTGAAAGTTGCAAGGACTTTGGTACGGCCATCTGATTCTGGACATGTCCATGGGTGACTCATTTTGGCCGGTGTCATGGTGAAGCTTATCATTCATTTTGTGTCATGCCCCTCTGATTTGTCAAGAGACAGCTATGGTCAATCTTCAGTGCACAGGCATTAGAGTGTCAGTGTGCTCATCTGTATGTTGATGGTTTGGTAACAGATCACCCAGCATCACTAGGAATAGGCAGCTCCTAAGAGATTGTCTTATCAAAGTCTTTGTTGGTGTTGTATTTGTGGCTTTTTGTAACTGATATCCAAAGTCTCATTACCAGCAAGGTCATGAAATCAAAATGACTGTTTATTTGCCATACCTTTTAACATCCCTAACCCCCGTAATTAGGTTATATGTCTCACTATCCCAAAAAGCAATAATGTGCAATTTTTAATGTTGTAAATAGTGCAATGATAGAACTGGTAGAGCTACACATGCTATCTTTGTCACTGAATAATGACATTTTCATAAATCATCTTCTTGGTCACATTGAAGGCTTGTTCATAGTCTTTCCTTATTTTTTATTTTTTTATTTATTTATTTATTTTTGTAAACCATTGCTCATTCTCTATACATGCCTCTCAACTATCCAGAATTTTGCATAATATCCATATTTTTTATTTATATTTTGGTCTAATCCTCATGAAATTTGTGGTTTACTGACAAATCATTGAGTACTGAAATCACGGAATAATGATAGACATTTGAGTTTCTGATTTATATACATGAGAAAATACATGTTAATTCAAAATCTGTTATTCTACCAACTTTTCAACATTTATAACAGCAATAGTTAAAATCTATCCCTGATTTTGGGGGTTTATCCACAATTATCTTTGGCTTTGACCAGAACTTTTATGATAAAAGGTTAAGAGATATGTCTCTAAAATGCTTCACAGGCTTATTAGGCACTAACAATAGAATTTTCTTTTTTTCAACCCTAGAAAACCCTATGCTACATCCAGTAACCATTTGATAGTCAAACATTCTGTACAGGAAAATATTAATTTTTTAAATAATTATCATCCTGACTTTGTATTAGCTGATAAAAAGTGTGTTTTTTAAATAAAAGTTTTATGCCCACCATTTTGGAATGTGGTACAAAAAAGACATAATTACACAGTACCATTAAAATTTCTAAATCAATTTCATACCAAAAAGAACTATTGCTTGACTATACTCATCCAAATCTACCATTTTTACTTTTCTTAAGTTCAGAAGTTTGTAAGTTAGTAGATGCCAGTCTTTAAGCTTGTAGATCATTCAAAAACACCAAATCAGATCAAAGCCCCATTCTCCCACCAAGGCATCCAAACTATACTTGGACTGATTCTAACTGTTAAAAGATCTTACCTCATGTGGTACCTTGTTCCATGCAGTGGAAATAAATTGTGTTATGCAGGCACATCTTGTTTTTGTATTGTGCAAATGTATTTTGATCATCATATTTTTTATGTTTGTGTATTCTAGAGTTAATGCAAATTCCTTAATTTAGTGTTGCTCTTAATAACTTATCATTAAAAGCTTTGCATGCAAATAGAAATTTGTCTGTAAGTTGCTTGTATTATAAAGTGAATAGATTCAAATGCTTGGACCTGTCCATATAAGTTTATTATCTCACTGATGCTATGTTGTTGGCAAGTTTCCTTTGGATAGATTCTAAAGTTACTAAATGACCAGCATTATAACTACAGAAAATATTGTCATAACCAATGATAAGTTTGATGTAAGTTTTGTATAAAGAGAGCAAATTATTTTCACCTCTTGCAGTAATGTTTGTCGTGAGAAGTCAAGTTGTTTAGTGGCCTTACTGCATATGGTAATTGCATGTTTATCAAAGAAATACTTATGTGTAATAACATCTAAGTAAAAATATTCTTCCACTTCCTGTAATGGTGTCATATAATGTACTACAAGTGTAGAATGTGGGTTTGTGAAAGAATAATAAATTGCATTCCTTAGAACTAAAGTGTAGTCCAGTATGATTTGTCCAGTCTGTGATTTCTTTAACATAATTCATTTCAGTTAAATCTTGTTTCTTGGTTAATTCAAATCAGTTTTGCAACTGTCAGCATATTAACTGGTCCATCATTTGTTACTAGTAGCTATAACGGCAAAAACTTGATTAAATAAGATAGGCCCCAGGACCAAACCTTGAAAAAAGCAAAAAAAGGCACAAGGTCAACAACAAAACTACCCAGAAACCCTACTGCCACCCTATATCAACAAAACGTTCATCATACTTTTAGAGACTAAAGCACCTTTGATTTTTTGAATAATATCTGTGAAAATGATTCTGTGTAATGAGTAAAGAAACTAAATATGCAATGAATCTCCAGTATACAACCATATTTGCAGTTTTACTCCTGCCACCTCTCGAATTAGCAATATTTTCCTATAAATTGACAGAAGCACTACAAGTGAATAGAGGTACACCTTGATCCAGCAAGAAATAATCAAAATATAAAAAGATGGGCCACATACCAAGTTAGAAAAAGCTAAACACTTTATTAATCCAAGATAAAAACTGGCATAAGCACTTTCATACTCTAAGGCACCTCCACAAATCAGTCATACACTCACAAACAACTAGGTGACATATAAAGATTAAATTCATGTGATACCAAGACACAATGTCTGTGCTAGAGAATAGGTTGTAGCACCTGTTAGAAGAGTGGAATATTTTTTATTGTTTTATGGCTTCCAGATGCTTTAATAGAACTTAGCTAATTGTCTAGTGTGCATTCTAGCACATAGGTGCTAAACCATGGCAGCTACTAGTGATGGCGCATAGTACGAGAGTCAGATGACCAGATGTGTGTGATGTCACTTTGTAAGCCAGAAATAATATTTAGATATTAGTAGGAGATTGCTCTTAGCATTTGTTATTTTGTCTTGGATCTGACAACAACGAGCACTCACTCACATTAACTTCCTTGCTCTCTATTCAATAAGTATGAACAGTAATTATTTAGATTAGTCAGAAAATTATCGTAAGAATAGTTAAGCATTGTTTTTTCTGTAACTGTGTGACTCTTTCCAGCTGTGTTATTTTCAACATTTCAAGTGACTGAAACTCTGGTGTTTACTATAATAGATATTTAGTATTTTTGTGTTTCTTTATTTTTTATTAAACATATTTAAACTTTTCATTGTGGCATCTGTGGTGGTGGTGCTGCATTAGCGTTGTCGCCTCACAGTAAGACGCTGTCCAGTTCGACTCAGTTAGAGCATCTTCTGCGTGGAGACATGCATGAATGGGCATACCTTCACTGAAGGTTGTGCGTCAGGGTTGACAACTCGGTACGTAAAAATCAACTGCCAATCATTAGCGGACCGGAGTTCCGCTGTGGCGACCCCCTAACCGGGAAAAGACAAAAGTCACAACAACATTGTGGCTTGTCCTTTTTAGAAAATATTTAAGTTTTGAGAATATTTGCACATATTTATTGGTGATAACTCTGGCCATTCCTAAAAGCCTTGCTGTTTGGCCAACATTACCATTTGTATTAATATTAACTTCACTCAGTAAAACTGGATACCCTTTTAAAAGCCTTATAGTAACTGACTGGTGGCAGTGAAACTACCTTATAGTCTGGAGAGAAGGGGGAATAGCTAGTAAATCTGTATCAGCCTTTCTCAGGTGTTTGTGTGTGTGTGTGTGTGTGTGTGTGTGTGTGTGTGTGTGTGTGTGTGTGCATGCGCGTGTGCGTGCTTGTATGCATGTGAAAATTAAATCTCAAAGAGTGTGTATGTCAGCTACAGGGAGCAGGGACACAAAGCACTGGTTTTACAGAGATGGTGCTGAACACAGCTATGCCAATGGACAGCTTTACTGGGCACCTGTGGGAAGACAGATACAGAGAAATCCAGACTCAAGGCTAACTGTGTTCCTTGAGTACTCTTAAGGGAAACTGTGCTTCATGCAGAGTGGTCTGCATCTGGAAATACTGACTGCATCCATTTGTACTATAAGTGAATGTCCCTCTCCAGTGTCAGTGGTGAGGACTGAGGCTCCATGATTACTGGCCCAGACTGGGGATGTCACAACTGGTTTCAAACTACAATGGTCATGCAGGCCAGAAAGCTTGGTTAATTTAATTTCCAATGCACACATATTCTTTTTCAGGGATATTATTAATATCATCACCTCTCAAGACAACATTAAGTGTTTGAACAATTATCCATTACATGTTAAACTAATTTATTATTTCATTGTTTTATTTTTTTTATGTCATATAAATGTCCACTTAAACTGGCTTTCAAAAATCTCTTGGCCTTGTTTACATTAAAGCTAAAACATTTGGCACAAACAGCTACACAAATCAAATCCTAACTATTACAATGAATTGCAATACTTAAAAAACATCCATTGGGTATATTAAGTCATCTACCATCATTATTAAAGTACAGTACTTACGATTATTACAAGTAAAAGGGCCAAGTTTCATAGTTCTCATCTTCTTAAAAGTGCCTTGATTCAGACAACATAATTACTTTTTTAAACAAGGTCTGTTTTTAAAGGCATGCAGTGATGTGTCACCTCCAATATTCTTACTATAAGCTCACAGTAAGAACAGACCATTCTTTTTTAATTATTTCACACACAGTTCTTACATCTCTGGAATATCTTATTGAAATTCAATTTTTCCTATTATAAGTAGTTCTGCTACACTCTCTGATTTCAGCCTGTGATGGAAGAACAGTTTACATTACTCATTCTAAGTGTAAAGTACTGTTGGGTAAGTTGAACTTAACTTAACGGTAGATGTTCAGACGATCACTGCAGCAGTAGCCTTAGCGATATGGGTTATATCCTGCCAAACATATATATATATATGCCAGTCAGCTTCCAAAGCTATAGGGCACCTTCCACATGTCCAGTCAAGCAGCTGAAGCTGAACTGACTAAACGATAAGAAGGGGTGCAAAGCCCCCCCAGAGCTTCCCTGCCAGCAGTGCAAGGGATGCTGAGTCCTGAGAGGACAAGGCTAGGAATAACAAAATATAATATCCACACCCTGGCATGAAAAATGCACCAAAAAAAAAACAAGGGGGATGGAGGGAATGAGCAGCTACTGCAGCAGTCATCATTTGAACATCTACTGTTATGGTAAGTTCAGCTTACACAACTGCACTATGTTCTTCATATTGCTCACTGCTGCAGTAGCCTTAGCTATATAGGTAGATTATCATAGCTAACTACATTTGAAAGGTGGAAGGTGAAGGGTCCAGGAGGCCCTGGAGAATGGTTCTAGTAAAGCAAGATCTAGACCTAGAGAAGGAATATATCTTATCCTGCTTTGTAAAGGTATATACAGAGAACCAAATAGCAGTTTCTAGAACACTTTTATAATCCAACCCTTCCCAAAAATTATAGACAACCATTTGGAAATAGTCTCTTTTGACAATGGTTGTCCCTTATTCTTACCTTATAAGGAATGGACAATTGATATGAGGACCTGAAAATGTAGTTCTGTCAAGACAGTACCTGAGTTGTCTGTGGACATCCAAGGTATGGAGTCTCCTTTCTCCCTCATTTGTAGGTTCAGGAAAGAAAATGGGAGAGATGGATAGTCTGACTTAAAATAAACTTGCACACCACCTTAGGCATAAAAGGATTAGTTCTCCGAGAAACTCTGTCTTTGTGGAAATGTGAGATAGGATTCACTCACCATAAGAGCTTGCAACTGAGACACCCTTCATGCAGAGTTCAAAGCAATCAATAAATCTGTTTTCCATGTTAAGAACCTAAAGTCAGTCAGATTAGCTGGTTCAAACAGAGCAAGTGTTAGTTTCTATAACACAGAATTAAGATCCAAAGGAGGGTCACCATTTTACTTTGAGGCATCTTATGTAAAAACTCCTTTCAAGAATATTTTGACATGCGACTGCCTTGAAAAAGGAGGATCCATTGGCAGACATGCTGAAATGCCCTGTAAATAAACCCTGATAGAGAGATAGGAAAGGCCACAGGATAGTAACTCACACAAATATTGTATAATCAGAGAACAAATAGCCCTGAATGGGTGTTGGTTATGTTGTTGGCATCAACTAGAAAATATCTTCCATTTGCTAATATATGCTTTTCTAGAAGCAGTCTTTCTTGCCTCCATTAGTACCTGATGCACATCCTCAGTAAATAGGGCCTAAAAGGAAGATCCTATAAACCAGGCAGTCAACTGAAGATGATTGATGTCAGGATGTATCAAACATCCCTGACTTGTGTAAGCAGATTCATTCTGTGAGGAAGCTTGTGGTAATTGCCCCTGGCTATTTCCAAAAGAAAGGAGAACCACGGTTGCCTGTGCCAGAAGGGAGTCACCACAGTGATTTTGGGGGATTCCTTCTGAATCTTCAGAGTACCATGGATATTAGTGGAAAGGATGAATGACATACAGGAACGTTTCTGTCCAAAGAAAAGAAAATGCATCTGTCTTCCAGGCATTGTTGCATGCCATGCAAGAACAGAATTTTGCCAGCTGATTGTTCAGAGAGGCAGGAAAGAGGTCTACTTGAGGAACTCCTACAGACGCATCACATCTTAAAAGATCCCCAGATCTAGTTTCCATTTGTGAGGGTCTGCCGAAGTCCTGCTCAGATTGTCTGCCACAATTTTGCTCTGACAGAATACAGGATGTCTGTAGAGTGAGAGGGTGCTTGAAGCTATATCCAAAGCTAACATGACTAGTCTGCAGAGTGAGTATGACTTGGTCCCCTCTTGCTTGTTGATGCACCACATCACTGTGGTATTCTCTTTAACAACTAGAAGAGGTCCCAGGAACCAAAGATGGTTCAGAGAATTGAATGATTTCATCAGGCAAACATCTCCTTGATATTTATGAGCTTGCATCAGTCCTTGGTGTCCCACATGCCTTGCACTTTTCTCTCTCCTGAAACTGTTCTCTAAACAAAGTCCACAGCATCTGTAGTGAGTGACTGCTTTCTAGCAAGGAGGGAGAAAGGGATACTTTAAACTCAAGAAATACTTCAAAACTCATTGATTATGTCCTTGCACTAACCCCAACTAGTTTGCGTCTTTCGGCTTTTCCTGGTTAGGGGTCGCCACAGCGGAACTCCCGTCCGCTAATGATTGGTAGTTGATTTTTACGTGACGAGTTACCAGCCTTGACGCACAATGTTCAATGAAGGTACGCCCATTCACGCATGTCTCCACGCAGAAGACGCTCTAGCTGAGAATCGAACCGGACAGCGTCTTACTGTGAGGCGACAACATTACCACAGCACCACCACTGCGGTTGATGTCTCTATTTCTTAGGTGCCTTATCTTCAACTACTTCTAACTTTTTTCTACCACTCCATTTCAGGAAGGGTCAGTTGTATAACTGCTGCTCAATGTGTCTTAAACCTGAATATAATGTTATGTATATATAACTTTGAAAATAATGTTATGTTTTCTAAAGTGTTTTATAATAAGTTAGTACTATATGTGCTAAATGCTGGTATTGCTTATGAGTGTAATCTGCTTGAAACTAGCATTTACTAAATGTTCAATGTGTATTATTATCTTGGAGCCTTTCTCCCCGGGCCTCCACTGAAAATGGACATATATCCAGTTGGACTATCCCGGTCAACAAATGTAAAATGAAATAAAAGGATATCTGTCATCTCCACCAAGTTATTTCTCGTCTGACAAACCCTAGAACTGGGATCTGAAAAGATAAAGGGTGTTGATGCTGGGACCAATGAAATTTCAGATACAACTGTATGCCTCTCTCATGAGAAGTCTTGCCAGGGGTATCATGAGTATCATAGATGCCATAACACTCAAAATCTTGAGTGAAAGGACTTGCAGTCACTGAAGTCTGAATGAAACAACTTAGACATAGCTCTAAATTGGGTCTATATCACTTTGACGAAACAGCAGACGTTTGAACACCATATGTTCGAACTTCTAACCTTGAAGTGCAAAATCATCGAAGGCATAGAACAGCGATTTTTTTCCCAGGGAAAAATATCGCTGTTCTTAGAAACACACACAACACAAGCACACCAAAAAAACAGCAATCCACACACATATACTTAAAATCTTACATCTAACCCTACACTAAACTGTACATACACTACTATCTATCCATTTACCTTAACCCTAACCTTAAGGTCCATCACTATCACACACTCACCTGACCTGTGCCTTAACCCTAACTCACCTATCCCTCCCTAACCCTAAAGTCTGTCACTATCGCACACCCACCTCACCCGTGCCCTAACCCTAACTCACCTAACCCGTGCCCTAACCCTAACGTCTGCACAATCGCACACTTACCTGAACCCAACCCATAACTTTCCACCACAATACTGAAAATAGTGAAGCCACAGAAATAGCCAACTGATTTATTTCCCTAGGAAAAAATCTGGTGTTCTGCAGCTTCAATATTTTCAGCATTCGCTGTTTTGGGTTCAATATTAGAACATTTGATGTTTTCAAACTTCGATGTTCTAATATAGACCCTCTAAATTAAGGTCCTTTTTTCTGTGGAAGAAAAGCTCTTTGAACTGAGATGTCTAGCTGACATCCTAATAACACAATTCCACGTGAGGGAGTCAAGAAAGACTTTTGAATGTTGTCTTGGAATCCCATCTTGTGCAAGAGATCTCTCACCCAAGAGACAGATTCCTGACAGTTTGAAAAAGACAAACATGAGCAAGTTGTCTAAATGCGGAAAAATGTGGATACTCTGTAGCCTGCAATGAGCTATAACTGGAGCGAGATGCTTTGTGAACACTCTTGTTGCAGTGGATGGTATAAAGGGTAAGGCAGAGAACTGATAAGTGATCTAGACACACACAAAACTTTATGAAACGTCTGAAGTCTGGATGAAAAGGAATGTGATGACAAGCATCAAGTCTAGCCTTACAGGAAACTTGAAGGAGGAAGAAGAGGCAACACGCTGTGAAGTGACATCATTTTTAATGTGGGCCCTATCACAAACAGGTTTAGGAAAGAAAGATCCAGAACTGGTCTCCAAGCATTCTCTTTCTTTGAGACTAGGAACATCCTTGAATAAAACCCCTTCCTCACCTGGGAATAAGGAACTGGTTCTATCATTCCTTGGGACAGCATGTGATGAAGAACAGGAGGAAACAAAACAATCTGATCTGCGGGATGAAGAATTGCCCCCTAGAAAGGAGGAATTTCATCCCACTGCCATCTGTAACCCTGATGAATGATTTTCAGGATTCATTTGTCTGAAATAATCTGTTGCCAAATTAAAAAAAGGAAATTCAGGCTTTCTAGAACAGAAGGAGGGCCCAGGGTGGAAGGGGGTCACAATGTCTATTGAATAGTCATTCAGACTTGTTGGCATGTCCTTGGTTTTTGGAGGTTTGAGGCTTCTTTTTAGAACCCCCTTGCCACTTCTTAAATATCTGTTTACCTGAATTTTGTTGAAACTGTTTATTCTGTTTTTTGCCAAAACTGGATGTGGAAAAAGAAAATCCCTTGGACAATTTGGAAAAGGAAAACTGAAACATATTAAAAGATACCCTGGATCAGCTTGCTCCTTTCATCACATTTTTTGATCACCTCTGCAGCAGAAGGGCTAAACACTAAATCTCCATCCAAGGGAGAATTTCAAATCTCATCTTTAACATCATCTGGAAGGTTCTGACAATGCAGCCAAACAGACCTTCTTGAAACAGTAAAGAAAGTTATTTAAAGCAGATTTTTCTTCACAAGAAGAAACGGCAGATAAAACATTCCGCATACTTTTACAATATTTCAGAATAAACTTAAACATATGAGTTTAAAATTCTGAAATTCAAAGTTGCAAAAGTATACAGTTTCCCCATACCTATCAATAACTTTCAAATCATTATTATCAGTATGTGTACCAGGTACTAATTGGTCTCAATTCAGTCCGTCCTTTCTAGACCTGGCAGCATTATGCCAGTTACACAATTAAGCTATATGACGATATGATTACATTTTACCACATCGCCGATTCACTAAATCAGCATAAACTGCACTGACCACAGATGGTATAAAACTCAACTGAAAAAAAAAAGCAATGTTTTATGCAAGGAGACATGTCCCTCTGCATCCTCCTCAACTGTTGCCAATTATATATACCAATTCCAACATTGCAAAATGGTGGTGAAAGGGCAAAATCTCACTCCCCACTGTGTAGCGATCCTACAAAACAAACAACAGCATGCTCTGATGAAAGTACAGTTGTGTACAATTACCATAAATGCAGACGTTTGAGTGTATTCACTGCTGCAGTCATCACATTTGGGTTATCCCTGTCAGGGTAGCCCTCAGCCAGCCCCAATACCAAAGGCTTAGTATTTCTGCGTCAGTTGCTGTCGCTTCAGGACTAACGTCAGGTCGTCAGTAGTATAAAATAAGGCAGCCGACGCCATTACATCAGTTTTTCCTGCCCAAGTGAGAGCCAGGTTATGGTATAAGAACCTCACCAGTAGAAAGTAAATACCAAAATGTCCCTTGTAAGGAGAGAGAGAGAGAAGAGGGGGTGGAGGGAGGGAAACCAGGACTGCAACAGTGAATACACTCAAACATCTACATTTATGCTAAGTGTACACAACTGTACTATGTTCTTCGTATTTCACTGTTGCAGTCATCACATTTGGGTTGATTCCCAAAGCTGAAGAAAAGGGTGGAGGCAGTCAAGGAGACTAGGGGCTGGCTATGATGCCCTGCAAGACTGCAGTAGCAAAACCTGCCTGGATTTGGAGAAGATAAGCAGGTGGTAATGTTTGGTGAAAGTGTGAACAGATGTCCAGGTGGCAGCCTCCAGGATGCCCCTGGTGGAGACTTCTCTGAGGAAAGCTGCAGAGGTGGAGGCTGCTCTGATGGAGTGAGTCCTGACCCCCTTAGGAAGAGGCTTTCCATGTTGCTTGTAACATAAATGGATGCAGTGTGCTATCCATTTAGAAATTGTTTGTTTGGAGATGGCTTTGCACTCTGCCCCTGCAGCAAAGCTAACCAGCAATTGCTCAGACTTTCTGAATGATTTAGTCCTATCTAGATAGAATCTGCACTGTCTGTGCACATCTAGAGAGTGCAGGATCCTTTCCTCATTGTTCTGTGGGTTAGGGAAAAGGTGGGCAAATGAATGGATTGGTTGAGAGCCACACTGGACACCACTTTAGGCATGAAGGATGGGTAAGTCCTGAGGGAAACCCTGTTAGCATGGAAGATGATGAAGGGCTCCACAGCCATGAGTGCTTGTAGCTCGGAGACCCTTCTGGCTGAAGTGACAGCCAGAAGAAAAACTGTCTTCCAGGTGAGAAATTTTAACTCTGCTGAAGATACTGGTTCAAAGGGGGGGGCAGGGTGAGCTTTACCAACACAAAGTTAAGGTCCCAAGCTGGGGTAGGTGCTCTTCTGGGTGTCCTCAAGTTGCTAGCCCCTCTTAGGAATTGTTTGATCAGAGGGTGTGAGAAAAGGGGCTGCTCAGTGGGGAAATAAGCATAGATAGCAGAGGCATGAATTTTAATAGAGGAAAAACAGAGACCACTGTGTAGCAGGTCAGCTAGGTAATCCAGGATGAGAGGGAGGGAAGGCTGTGCTGTGCTGGCTCCCTTAGCCTGAATCCAGATGCAGAACCTTTTCCATTTGTCAGCATAAGACTTTCTAGCGCTAGGTCATCTGGCCTCACGTATAACATCTAGAACCTGTTTACTGAGGTTGGCAGATTGATTAGTGGTTAGGGAATAAGCCAAGCTGCCAAATTGTGGGTCTGCAATTGGGGATGCATGAATTCTCCTTCCTTCTGGGTCAGGAGGGTTGGGGTCTGAGTGAGATGCCATGGTGGTAGTGAGGACAGGCTTCTCAGCAGTGGGTACCAGTGCTGGTGAGGGCAGTCTGGAGCAATAAGAATTGTCCTTGGTTTTTCCTCCCTTATTTTGAGCAGTACCCTGGTGATGAGAGGTAGTGAAGGAAAGGAATAGACCGATATATTGATCCAGGGGAAGGACAGGGCATCCACTTTCCAAGCCATGCAATGATTCTCCCTAGTGCAGAACTTGCTGAGCTGATGGTTGGTGTGGAAGGCAAAGAGGTCGACCTTCGGCATGCCTCATTTCTGAATTATTAGGGTGAAGGTTCTTTTGTCTAGCTGTCACTCATGTGGGTCCAGAATATTTCTGCTTAAGTGATCTGCCAGACTGTTTAGAGAACCTGGCAGGAATTGTGCTAACAGGTGTAGTTGTATGGCAGAGGCTGTGTGCCAAAGGGTCCTGGCCAGTCTGCTTGGAGGGTAGGAGTGAGTCCCTCCCTGCTTGTTGATATACCACATCATAGTGGTGTTGTCTGTTTTGATCAGAAGAGCTCCTGGGGAGACAAGGGGCCTGAAAACTGTCAATGCATGCTGGACAGCTAACATCTCTTTTTGGATGATGTGCAGATGGATTTGCTGTGGGCTCCATTGGCCCTGTATGCACCTGCCACCCAGGTGTGCACACCAGGCATACTCTGATGCATCTGTGGTGAGGGTCTGGGCAGCAGGGGGTGGTGAGAAAGGTTTTCCCTTGTTGTGGGAGCATGCTGCAGCCCACCAAAGAAAAATCTTTCCTGCAGTAAGGTATCATGGAGTTTCCAGGTCTTGAGAGTGTTGACACCAAAGGCTTTTTAGGTACCATTGTAGTTTCCTCATATGCAGTTTTGCATATGGAATGAGTAGAATGCAAGAAGCCATGAACCCTAGAGCTTGCAGGATTTTCCTTGCGGATAACTGGGGTCTGGTGGCTAGTTGAGAGATGTAGGCTGTCAGGTAAGTTTGCTTTTCTGGTGTAAGGAATGCCATCTGGGATGCTGTGTCAAGGCTTGCTCCCATGAATATAATCCTTTGGGTGGGTACTAGTTTGGATTTATTTTCATTGATAGCATACCCTAGGGAGGTCAGTAGGGACTTTACAAAGGCCAGGTGCTTGAGCAGCTTTTCCTGACTGTCTGCCTGAATTAGGCAGTTGTCTAAATATGGGTAAATTTGGATATTCCTTTGTCTGCAAAAGGCAATGGCCAGAGACAGACATTTTTTTGAAAACTCTGGGAGCAGTAAGTAAGCCAAAGGGTAGTGCAGAGAACTGATAGTGCAGAGATTCTGCCCTGAAACATAGGTATTTCCTGCATGATTCCCTGATAGGAATGTGGTGGTAGGCCTTTTTTAGGTCTAGGGTGGCTAGCCAGGCATCCTTGGAGAGCATGGGTAGCTGTTGTTGGAGGGTGACCATTTTGAATTTTGGCATCACCAGGAAGGTGTTTAAAATGGATAGATCGAGAATGGGGTGCCAGGTGCCTTCTTTTCTGGGTACCTGAAAAAGTCGTGAGTAGAAACCTTGGCCTTTCTGTTCTGCAGGAATGTGCTCTATTGCCCTCAAAGAGAGCAGGGAAAGAACTTGCTTTTGCACCTCTACCCACTAGTTTGGAGGTAGATTTGGGAACCCTTCTGGGGTTGGAAGAGTGTGGAAAGAAAATTTGTATCCCTGGGACACTATGTTGAAGACCCAGTGGTTGCTGGTAATGGTGGCCCAGGTGCTTGCGTGAAAGGATAGTTTTCCTCCTAGGAGTAAGTGAAGGTGGGCAGAGGGAGGGGTGGAGGAGAGTCATTGTGAGTTCTTACCATGAAAGGTTGGCTTAGAACTCCCTGTTTTTGAACTGGAGGAATTCCACTGTTTTGATTGCTGCATTCCCTGTGGCTGCTGTCTGGGGGCTCTGTTTCCATGGGGTCTGGGCTGAACTGACCTGTTGGGAGCAGGAAAGGACCAGTACTTGGAGGGGCAATGCCTACTGAACCTGGGTGGCTGGACCTGTAAGAAAGCCTTAACTGTCTGCATAGATTTAGCTTTTTCTTCCATCTTTTTTAAGACATCTTCTGTCTTAGTGCCAAATAAGTTGTCTTTGTGCAAGGGTGCATCCAACAATTTAGATTTAACATGGTCTGGCAAGGACTGTTACTTAAGCCATGCATGCCTTCTAAGGACATAACCGGTGACTGCTGCCCTGTAAGAAGCTTCTAGGACATCAAAACCATAGTGTAAGGTGTGCTTAGTTACTTGACTTGCAGAATGCATTAAGTTTTGTAACTCTTTAGATTCTGCACAAGCAGGAAAGGAAGACACTTTTTGTCTGAGGAGTTCCATGGTATGTTGCTTAAATTTTAGCATATGGAATGGCAATTTAGTGCTGTAATAGCAAGTGTAGCAGAGGTGTGTACTTTTTTACCCCATCTGTCTAGTGCTCGGAAATCCCTATCTGAGGGGGTGGGATTCTTAGCAGAGGTTACTTTTATACCTTTAGACCCTTGAGAAATTACCTCAGAGTCAGCAGTTGGATTTTTGAAAAGAAATTTGTGTGAGTTAGGGACTCTGTAATACCTGTCAGGTTTTCTGGGTACAGGAGGTAAGGTGTTAGAAGTCAAACTGGATTCCAGGAAAACATCATCCACAACATCCAGGACTGGGGGAATGGCCAGGGCTCTGTGCTGTGGAAGATCTAAGAATTCCCTGAGTCTCTTTTTAGACTGAGGGTAGTCCTGACATTCCTATTGGAAATGCTCCCTTAAGGTATGAAGGGTTTCCCCAAAGAAAAAGTCCTCGGGTGGAGAGGCTGAGTGAATGGAATCTTCTGCATCAGAATCCTCATAAGCAAAAAGGGGTTGCATGTCTTCATATTCAGATGCATCAGAGTCATCAGACTCCTGTTCAGACAAAACTACTGGGGACAGATCTATTTTTCTTTTGGAAGGGGAAGCTTGGCTTCCCCTGATAAGCATGATAAGGTCTTCCACCATTTTAAGCATTTGAGACTGAGGCAAGGAAGCAGGTGCCTGAGAGTGGGTCATCGGTTTCTTGAGTGTGGTTTGTACAATGGGCCTTAGAAACTCGGTTGTTTTTGAAAGAACAGCAGATGTGAAAGAAGTCGCAGGTCTGGGTCGAGAATCGGTAGTGTGAAGTACTTCCTCGGAAGCCGGTGCCTGCTCAGCGGCTCTGGACCCATCCAAAGGAGAGACAACCGCAGGATCCTTAGTTGAAGAAAAGTTTTGCGGCATACAGGACTCTGAAAGGCTCTTTGTAATGGCCTGCGAATCCACAGACCTGGGCATCAGGGACTGGAAAGCGCCTCACTGAGGACCGGAGAACTGATGACTAGCTTAACGCAAGCTTCGTTGGCAGGCTTGGACATGTGCAGTCTGTCTCTGTCTTTATCCTTACATTTTTTCAAAAGATTTGCTGTCAGATGGCTTACCAAAGCCATATCGGAATTCGAGGACCGTAAGCGAAAATATCTAGCT
>NC_056746.1:389244929-389259929 GCF_019279795.1 Protopterus annectens
TCTGTTCCACCCTCAATGTCCTTCTGGTCCCCTATCTTTAGTCCTTCTTGTATCTCTTTAATTGCAGCTTCTACCTTCAACTCTAATTTGTTATATTTTACTTCTCTATTTTTTGAAATCCAGTCCAAGGGCTGCTGCTCAGTAGCCAACAACAGGAGCATTAACACCTCTAAAGGCTCTATATACGTCTCCTAAATACTCCATCCTCACTCAGAGTTACTAAGTGTTTTTTAAATAATAAAAAAAACAAAATTTTTCTACCCTGGTAGTGGCATGCCGACTTCATTCTCTGTTGCCTTAGCCCCCACACACTCCCAACAAGTCTAACTTCCTACAGTTGAGTCCCTCACCCTAACTCCCTTTGTTTACTTCTGCACTTACTAATTCTAGCCAAAGTGTTCAGAAGCTACAGATTCTCCCCCCTTCTCTTTCACTTACTTTGCCAGGGTTATCTAAATATCTATTTCTAACTCACCTCAGGCTGTCCCCTCTAACTACTGCTGCATTCACACTGTAAACTTCTGGTCTCACTAATTGTTCTTCTACCTTAGCAATTCTGCCACTTGTGGCTCTGCCTGCTCCATTTGACCTCACTGCGTTTAGGCTCACTTTGCTCCCCTACCCTACCCCCATTCCCACCCAACCCTGTATACACTACACTTATAGTTGACTACCTTCAATAAAGCTCTCACATTGTCTTAATACCTGGACATGTTATTGCAAAAGCCGTCCTTGAAATTCCTCTCCTAAAAACACCACTTTATCCCACTCTCTCTGACAGCTCTGTCTTATACTCTGATAACTCTGTCTTATGCCTTTTAAACCTGGTGGACTTCTTTAAGACAGTCACCAAGTACCTGGATGAGGGGAAATCTGTGCATGCAGCCTACCTGGACCTAGCCAAGGCATTTGACACTATCCTTGACTCAAGCATCATTGAAAAACTCACCCAACTAGGCATCAACTCTTATATCGTCAGATGGGTCACTAACTGGCTCACTGATAGAACTCATATAGCCAAAATATGTAACCAGTGGTGTTCCACAGGGATCAGTCCTGGGACCTCTACTGCCTGGAATCTATTTCTCCAAAATAGAAGCAAAAACTAAACATCTGTGGCTGACAAAGTTTGCTGATGACTGCAAACTGAGAGCAGTCATAGAATCTCCAAATTATATTAACATCCAACAAGAGGGTCTTAAACAAACAAATGATTGGTGCCAAAGTCATGGCCTTAAACACAATGAAAAAAAAAGTATTCTCATTCCTTTCAGTAAAAGCGATGTTCCTGCTAACTACCGCATCAATAGCAACACCTTAAGTACACACTCAGTGGTAAGAGACCTAGGCATGCAGGTTGACAGCAACCTTACCTTTGACCACCATGTATCCACAGTGGTAAGAAGGGCATTCTATATTGCTCATCTCACAAGTTTGGGCATTGCCCCAGAAAAAAAGAAGTCATAACCTCCCTGTATTCTTCCCTCATCAGGTCAATAATTGAGTACAACGCCCCTTTTGGTATGTACCTTTATAAGCATCTGCTGAAATTGGAGATAGCACAATGGTTCCTCTCAAAGAAAATTCAAGGTCTTCAGCATCTGTCCTATGGGGATCATCTGAAATCACTGTCACTTTATTCTGTTTCATACAGACTACTCTGAGGTGATCTCTGATTTGCATATAAGGCAATCTCTGACTCTGCATTATTGGAAATGCTTCATATCCAAAAGTCAAATGGTACATGGGTTACTCACTCTAAAGACCCTAACCTGGTATGTGACATTAGTAAAACCTGATGGAGAGACAGATTTGTCTCTGAGATGTTAACACGCCTTTGGAATAGATTTCCACTTCATGTCAAACAAAGACCTCATTGGCCCTCTTCAAACACAATCTGAACTATTGGATGGGTGACCATAAATTCACCCCAGGGGTTCCACCTGTGTCCCGCTTGAGCAGGGGCAATAGGTTCTGATTGTTGAAATATAGGTAAGAACTTGGCTAGGCTTGTAGGGGCCCCAGGGCCAATAGCCTAGTAACTTCCTATGATCGTCACTGCTCTGTTCACCTCTACCCCCAAACTGCTCTACTTTACACTTCCCTCACTCTTTCTTACCCTCTCCCTTTCCTATGTGCCCCTTACTCCCTCTCACATAACTATACATTTCCTCACTCTGAACTTGCCTAGAGTCTTAGTTCCATACCTCTACCATCTCCTCCTACTTTGTATATAAACTTATGAACCTATATATACTGTAAATAGATTGTTTACTTCTCCCAATAGCTGCTGTATATGGCAAATTGACAGCATAGTTTATATTTCTTACTTGTCAACCTAGTGTGTTTCTTATTATATTTTCCTTTTTATGCAATGTTTATCATAAATTGTTAACTTTTGTAAACTATGTTTGCACTCTTTTGGAGCTTTTCTCTCCAGGCCTCTGCTGAAAAAGAGGTCTGGCTCAGTCGGACATTCCCGACCAACAAATGTCAAATAATTAAATAAATAAATAAATATCAAATGTACATTATGCCGACACCAATCTGATTATCACAATTTTGGTAATGCAAACAGATGGTCATCAGATAATGAAGATCGACAGTTCACAGGCATGGGAATATTCCCTTTCCCCAAGGATTGTGTGATCTCAGAGTTACTATATATAATTAGCAAGGGGTGAGGGGGGCATGTCCTCCTGCAAAAACACTTGCAGTTGATTTAGTCTGCTCTGGGGTAATCTCAGAGGATTTGAAGAATGTGCCAATATTTGTGAATTTGACATTATGATGTCGATCTCCTGAGTGTGGGGGGATTGTATGTCTGATGCAGTGCCCTATACCTATATATATATATATATATATATATATATATATATATATATATATTCATACATAGAGAGAGATAGAGAGAAAAACAGGCATGAGTTTTTGTGTGTATATAAAATTAAACATTTGAAAAATGAATATGCATTTTTATATATATATATATATATATATATATATATATATATATATATATATTGTGTGTGTCTGTATATCTATGTGTAATTTTGTCAAGCTACATTTTTGATATCTCCTAATCAGTGAAACCCAGCTGCTCAATTCTCGATTCAACAAAACTCCTGAATGGGTTTTAGTATGGGCTCTGCAAGTGGCCATGTTCACCACTTTCCTACTGTCATGTTGTCCAGACTTTTGCTGGATCAGGAGTCATCAAGCCACTATTCTCTGAACATGTTCTTACATACAATTCATACATGCATGTGTGTGTGTGTGTGTGTGTGTGTGTGTGTGTGTGTGTGTGTGTGTGTGTGTGTGTGTGTGTGTGTGTGTGTGTGTGTGCGTGTGTGTGTGTGTGTCTAAACAGTGGACATTGAAAATGGGCAAGATATAAATATTTATCTGAGCTAAGAGGTTTTATCAACACTCTGCATGCATTACCAAGCTTTTTCCACTACTCCACCTACTCATCAGTCATCATTAACTGAGCAGAACAGAAAACGACTGAAAAGGTCCTGTACTACCAGCAGCCAACATCAAAACAGTAAAAACCCTCCTAGAAAAAGGAAAAAAAGTGTAACATAGCAAACAACATGAAAACCATTACAATATTAAAAAACATAAAGGCTCTTATGAACATCAAGATCCCTACAAGCCTTCAAGAAAAAGGGTGCAGCAAACCTGAAGAACTACTATACAGTAAAAAAAAGCAATGAAAACACCACAAAAGAGGCAACTAAACATTAAGAAACTAACAAATACAACTAATACAAAGTGTTCACAGAAAGCCAAACAAAACTGTGAGATGAAAACATACATCCAACAGGACACAGGAAAGAAATGAAAATCTCAAACACTGAAATATAGTCCATGAGGAAACCAGAAAAAGGAAAAAAGCTTACTCTGTGAAGTGGTTTGGAGCAGTGGACCATCCCAAATCAGAAATAAATAATCTACAAATCTTTTGCAAAAGATTATTTTCTAAAAATATTAATTTGAATTCTCTGAAAGAACATAAGTATTTTCCCATAAATTCATAACAATATTGGTGCATGTATTTGCCATGGGCATACCTGATGAATATGAATCCCCATAGGAAGCAATAGATAAACCTTCCTCAAAGGTGGATTCATTATTATTATCCTCAGAGTCAAAAGAATCAGAAGACTCCTGGAGAGAAATATCCCTTTTTCTATCAGGAGAAGAGTCAGAGACAGAACCACGGAAAGAGAGACATCTGGATCTGACTATGGTGATCAAATCCTCAGCCAACTTATCTAAGTCCTGTTGATAGGCCTGCATTTGGGAGTGGTAGCCAGTAGACCTTAGGCTTAGACCTGAGGACAACATCCACGCTAGGTCTGAGACACAGGCAGGCAGTTAAATCCCAAGAACAGTGAACCAAGGCAATCTCCTGACAATGAGAGACTCCAGATACCCCGTCATCAGTTTGAGAGATCAGTTTGTCGTCAGAAGCCAGAACCTGTAAAGTGACTCTGAACCCAACTGACAAGGCTACAGGGGCTACAGAAGTATGTTCATTGATACCAGGGAGCACTGTGGCAGTAAGTCAAAGTTGCCTTCTAAGCTCACTACTCACTATTCTATTTTCCCAATCGCCCCCTCTAACATTTCTTTTTAATATTCTTAGTTGCTTAGATGGCAACTTACACTTAATGCTACAGTGCTCCCTGGTATCAGTGAACATACTTCTATAGCCCCTGTTTTAAGGAAGAAAACTTTGGTTTTATAAGAATTGTTTAATTAAAGTTATTTCATCATGCTAATATTTTATTTCGTAAGTGCTTTTAATACCCTTTTTATAAAATATTGTATTTTGAGTTGATGTCATGTAATTACTTGATTAGTAAATGAATGTCAGGATTTTATTAGATATTTTTGTATGATTTTAAACATCACATGATGTATTTGAGATGGTTTATTAATTGTCTGAATTGATTTTATAATGGTTCTGAAGAACTTCCGTGTTAGTCAGAATAAAAGCACTTCACCGTTTAATGTTTTTGTTTATTAAAGTTTTGACTCTGCTTCGACTGTGAAGTTATTTTGCCTTTCAGTTTTTCCACTTCATGAGCTTGTGTTTACTGGTTGCTGGTTCTGGAGGCTGCACATTAACATGCAGATTTATGGAACTCTCTAAAGTACATAGCTAAAATCCTGGCTCTTGCTTGTCCTATGGTTAAAGTCAGTGCAGAACCTGCAGTTAGGACTTCATGTTCTGGTTCCAAACAATTTACACAAAAGGAGTGAAAGTCCTGCTGTGGTATCTGCTTGCCACAGAGGAGACAATTATTAACTTTCGCTGAAATTGATCAAGAAACATATGAGAAGCTGCCCAATGGGACACTTAGCTTTAGAAATCTCTCTCTTGTCCAGACTGACCGACACTCTGACTAGCACTCTGCTTCAGGCTCTGTTGGAAAGAAAGAACTGTGGTTATGGTGCTGGCTGACTCCCTTTATATCCAGGCAACTTGTCAGTTAAGGCATCCAGTGGCTTCAGGAGGAGGAGAAAATTCTTTGGCACTAGGGCCAGACAAGGGGTTTCACAGCAGGAAATCCCATCAGTTATGACAGCAACACTGAATCATGAAGAACATCTGAAGTATATAAATATTTGAGACTTACCTCACGTGGCTTATAACGGTGCGCAAGACCTTTGTCAATCCATATAAGTGAGGTGAAGTTCATACGGAGGTCAAGTAATTATTTTGTAAGAGGCAGTGAAGGTATTTAACTGTAGATCAGATCCTTCCTTATGTATTCTGATTGTGTACTGACAGTTAACTTATATACTTTCTCTTTCTTTTTCATATACAAGCTGTATTTGCATAATTTGCCATATTGTTTGTATAAAGTTTAAAGTCACTTAAAGATCTTGTGGCTGGCATTTATTTATTCAGTTAATTATCTGACATGTGTTTACTGGGAGTGCCCAAATGAGCCAAAGCCCTTTTTCAGCGAAGCCTCGGGGAGAAAAACTCTGCAAGAGTACAAAAACAGTACAGACAGGCAATAATCTAAGGAATACATATAAGTGATACAATAAAGTGAAATACACTGTATAAGCTTGCTTGAAGAAGTTGAGAAACTATTTACACTTTACAGCATGGGTGCAGTGAAAGGATGCTGTGAACATGACATTGCAATTTGTTATGTAACAGAGCAGTTGCTGGAACAGTGGATCAATTATTTACAAGTTACACAGTCAAAAACATGCTTAAAGCAGTTGAAGGAAAGTTTACAATATACAGCACAGGTACAATGTAAAAGGAAACGAACTTTGCAAGGCATTAAAGATAAATGCATCTACCTTTTGAGGTTGCTAGAGTGCTTGATCTACCATCAGTGAAATTTTAATCTTTACAAATTTATATTTGGATAAATCAAGAATAGCTTGGTAGCGAGTGTGCCTGGGTTTGCAGTCCCATCTAGAGTGGTGGCAGTACTACTGTGCCAGGAAGAAAGCAAGAAAGCAAGGAGATTTGGAAACTTTTGCCACACTTCACAGGGAATTGAATATGTGTGTGTGTGTGTGTGTGTGTGTGTGTGTGTGTGTGTGTGTGTGTGTGTGTGTGTGTGTGTGTGTGTGTGTGTGTGTGTGTGTGTGTGTGTGTGTGTGTGTGTGTGTGTGTGTGTGTGTGTGTGTGTGTGTGTGTGTGTGTGTGTGTGTGTGTGTGTGGGTGTGTGGGTGTGGGTGGGTGTGTGTGTGTTATCACACACAGACAAATTCACAATGTCCAACAGCAATCTATTCCACAGGATCATCACAGAAACTAAAAGGTCAACAAAATGATGCTGCCATTCATTTTATTTATCTGTTTGTTTGTCTTTTTTACTGGGAAATTCCGACTGGGCAGAATCCATTTTCAGAAGAGGCCCAGATGGAAAAAAGCTGCATGAAATTAGACACATCAATAGTTAAAGAGATTAAGACTTTAGAATTATAAAACATAAAACATAGCTACACAGATTTTGGCAGAGAAACAGCACATAGTTACCTGACAGTGCCAAATATGACACATGATACGTATTTACACCAATGATGGAGAATATAACAGTACAATTTGCAATTTGACATTGATATAAGTCACTTCATAGATACAATAAACACATGATAAATATATAAATTTACTAGCTGGAGTTCTGTTTGAAGTTTTCAGCATTAGATTTTTTGAGTGACATTGGTAAATAGTTTTTGGTGTTGTTACTGTTAGGAGACGATATAAGTGTATTGAGAAAGATAGCTAGCAGTAATGATAGTAGGCAGTAATAGAGTTGTACCATACCTTCCAACTGTATAGATTTTTTCAGAATGTCCAGATTTCTGCCTAATATTTTTGGTCTATTTTTCAAAAAAGTGTGATTTTCTAGCAAATCATTGATAAATCATTGAAGATTTAAGTCAGAAAATAATAACAGACGTTTGAGTTTCAGACTTCATACCCTTCAGAAAATCCATGTTAATGTAAAACCTGTTATTCTATCCACATTTTAGGTTTGTAAGAGCAATATTTAAAAATTGTCCATATTTTTTAGGTCTTTGCCCCCCAATTATTTATGGCTTTGTCCAGATTTATTGCTCTAAGTGGTTGAGAGGTATGGGTTGTATGACGTGGGAGTTTATGGACTGGAGGTTGTTAGATAGAGATAAGTCAGTGAGGCAACAAGAAAAAAAATGGTGTTTTCATCGAAGGACACAAAAGAGTGGAATGAGAATTTAAGAGAAACAGTGAGTGGTATGAGATCATTAGGAGAAGGTGGGTCAGGCTAAGTATGAGGAATGAGGAGGTCTGAACAAATTCCGTCTGGACTGGAGAGTTGTGAGTAAGGAGAGACTTGATAGAGGTGATTATTATTAAGTTAGGTTAGTTTAGGTTGTTGAGTAGTAGGGCTAGCCTGGAGTACTACATGAGCAGTGCCAGTTCTTTTTTTGGTGCTGTTTGATCTTAGTTTGAAGTCAGGAAGTTTTTTGGTGAGTTTGAGATCCTGTGTGATGGCATTCCAGAGTATAGGGACATAGAATACAGTAAATCATCTGCCCTGCTGTTGGATTTAGTTATGAGTGACAATGAATTGTTGTTCAAAATATGGATGTTCATAGTCTGAAGAAGTCCCTGTCAGTGAAAGCACCTACTATGATTTATCATTCAAATGAATAAAGTAGTGTTATTTTATTAATTATATCACCTTTAGATTTTTTTTTACATTTTGTTTTCAACTTAAATGAAACATGTAATTGCTTTACTTCTGATGCCTTTTGATCACAGGACTACAAACCACAGCAATTTATGCAGAGTAGTCTTGTAGAAACAACAAGCTCTCTATTCTTTCATGTATTCTTCATGGGATGGAATCATGAGTTTCCTCCAGGTGCTCCGATTTCCTCTCACATCTCAAAGACATGCTGAAGGTAGACTGGACACTCTAAATTGGCCCTAGGCGTGAGTGTGCATGTGTGTGTGCCTTCTGTGGAAGGTTGGACGCTGAGCTGGGAATTCGACACTACAAAACTCCACTGCCGTTCATTTTGTGGACTGTTGTTCCTCTGTGGCGACCCCAATGGGAAAAGCCGAAAGGAGAATGTAGATCAATATTTGCATAAATACCTTTAAGAAGCTATTGTAGGTCTTGCACAAGTGTATAAATACTGAGCACGTGCAAGTCTGACTGCCATTTTGTACTTAGCTGTTGAGATGTAAACATGTATGTAAGCTCTGTTAACTAATTCATTCATATTTAATGATGCTGCTATCCATCATGATGTGTTTGTATGTATTAAAGCAACTGAACAAAACCCCAGACCTTATTTTATGTATCAGAGATGAACAAGCAACATGGTGTCAGAAGCGGCATGTCTAGAAGGATATATATATATATATATATATATATATATATATATATATATATATATATATATATATATATATATATAGTGAAAACAGACACTTGAGGTGCAATCGTTTTCCAGCCTTAGGGGATGAGATGTCTCCTACCCTTACGGAAAAACATTATAACACTGGGGAAAACTGGTACCTCTTGAACATCGAAGTTGCTGGCTGAGACTCCTTTACTGAAAAATAAAATATACATTTTTTTCTGATTTTAAGAAGTATTGATTTCTAAAAAAAAAAAATTATAAGTGCTTGACTGCTTTTGTGACAAATAAATATAGAGGACTGTAATGGTTATCAATCCATGCAAAGGGATGCCATAAATCTGACTAGCCTCATGAGCAAGGCCAGAAAAGAATGACCTGGGATCTGATAAACAATGAGATAGGAAACCTACAGATACTCGAGCCTACCCAGTTCAGTTTTGTCAAAGTCAGGTCATGCCTACTTAAACAGTCCACATTGCCAAGCTCAATTTAGATTAGGCATTCATCACATTACCTCGCTCAGGCATTGTAGATATACTTACAAAATTAGGCATAAACCCATATTGTCACCTGATGGATTCCCAGTTTGCTCACTAATAGGACACAAGAAATTATTATAGGGGAATACACTTCCCCAAAGAGGCCAGTCATTAGCAGAGTCCAACAGGGATAAGTGCCGGGTCTTGTTCTTTTTGGCATTTACTTTCATGAAGTCAATGCAAACTACAAGGGCCTCTGGATGACCAAGTCTGCAAATGACTGCAAACTAAGCATGGTCATTGAACCCCTCAGAGCCACAGATACTCTTCAAGAGGAACTGATAGATTCAAACAACAAATACCAAAGCCATGGACTAAATCTCAATGTGAAAAAATACAAAATATTACCCTTTGGAAGGAAGACCACTCTTGGAAATTACCACATTAATAATACACCCCTAAAGGTAGACCCAGTGATGAGCGATCTGAGAATGTATGTTGACAGTAACCTGACCTACACCATGTTATGTCTACTGTGGTGTGAAAATCATTCAGTGTGCTTGCAGCTAAGGGTACTCCATCCTGGTCCGAGGAGGTCATTGTTGGTATAATAATAATAATTATAACTGAGGTACTTGGTTCTCATCAGCCCATTCACTGAGTACAATACACCTTTCAGCATGTACATGAACAAGCCTTGAAACAGCTTGGGAGACCACAGAGGTTCTTCACAAAAACAATACAAAGAGTAAAGAAGGCCTATGTGAAGTGTTTCAAAGCCCTTTCCCTGTGCTTGGTCTCTGCAGACCACTGAGTAGCAAACATTCTCCTAGCCTACAAGGCATTCTTTGATCTCAAACTGATATCTGCAAAGAAAAAAATTAAATCAGAAAGAATACTTACATATACAAACTTACTGTAACACTAGATGTTCGAATAATCACTGCTAGGGCATACACACATGCACACATGCACACACACACACACACACACACACACACACACACACACACACACACACACACACACACACACACACACATACACACACAGATAGAGATAGATAGATAGATAGATAGATAGATAGATAGATAGATAGATAGATAGATAGATAGATAGATATAGATATAAATACAGATATATACAGATATATAGATAACTATGGATATAAATATAGATATATACAGGTATATAGATAACTATACATATATATTTATATATATATATATATATATATATATATAGAGAGAGAGAGAGAGAGAGACTAGGTACTAGGTGTTTTATGAAAGCTGATAAGGCCAGTGTCTTATTAGTAATGGGCACTGACAGATGTGTGCAAAAAACAGAACTGATGTTATCTGATGTTAGAGTGAGTATTACTGATATTAATACAGAATACAGAAAAAACTGATGAGATGTTGCTAGAGTTGCCAACCAAAGGATTTCTTAGACAGGATACATTCAATGTGTGTTCGGTTTCAAAGCCAGTAATTCCTGTATTTTTGGCATTCCCAAGGAATACACGTACACACACACACACACGCGCGCGCGCGCGTGTGTGTGTGTGTGTGTGTGTCTGCCACACACAAACAAAATGTATTGTTTCTTTGATCACTAGTTGAGCGTACTAAGCCAAAACAGACATTTTTCAGTCATGACCTTAAGTAATATCTCAAACTACAACAATATGATATCATTAAGCTTGCACCGGTGGACCATTACAGTGCTACTTTATCAGAATTTTATTTTGCCCCCTGAGTAACCAAGGGTTATATTAGATCTACACCAAATACTGCTAAACAACTGACTAATATATTTCATTGGACAGTCGACTCCTAAGGACAGAAGATATGTCTTTCTCTCTCTCTGTGTTTCTCAACCTCCAGTGGAATTCTTAACAATGGCATTTTTATTTCCCTTGGCATAGAGATAAAAGCATGAGGATTCCCAGTTTTCCTGACTAGAAACTGGGGGAGCAGAAAAATAAAATTCAGTTTTAAAATAAAATAGGCATGCTTTAAAATAGCAGTAAAATATAATGCGGTTAAGACGTGCTTTAAAATAAAGGATCTTATTTCTCTAACGAAAGCAACACTGTTCTGCAAAGAAAGGAGCAAGTTTTCTGAATGGTATATATAGAACTTTCACAAGATTAAAATGTGTATATAAGAACCACTTAAGCACTGATTAAGTAGCAAATGTACATTCTGAAGTAAATGTTACCTACTGGGCTAAAGACTGAAAGGCTCAATTTCCTGTGTAATCACATACACAGTAGCTTTCACCTTGAACATTGTGTGTACTGTTTATTGCTGCAGTATACATTGCTAACAATATGCATAAACACTTTACAGTAAAGGTCAGCCACACGAAGGCCAAAGGAAATTTAATTCTAAGCCAGTAGCAGGTGATTAAGATAAGAACTGAGCAAAACAATATTAGACTTAAGAAATAGCAAAAGCCAAGCACTTCATCTGTTAAATATTGAGTGCATTTAGTTTCTGCACATAATCCTGAGTGGTACCATTGTTAAAGGACTGAACTCTGAAAAAGACAGTCATCTCAGGTTTCAGCAGTGAAATCACAAAAATCATTTGTCCTCCATTGACAGTGATTCCTTTGTGCTCCATTAAAGATAATATCAGGAGAAGTCATATGGTTCAGTGTTGAGCATATTCATTTTTAAACAAAAAAGCCAGCAGTTACATAGCATCATACCAGTTTTGGCACTCCTGCCTTCCTCAGTGATTCCCTGAGGAAGGCAAAAGTGCCGAAACCGGTATGATGCTATGTAACTATTAACTCTCTGTAACTATGTAACTAATAACTCTCTGCAACTATGTAACTATTAACTCTCTGCAACTATGTAACTATTAAATCATTTATGCTACAACACTCTGGTGCTGGCTTTTTTGTTTGAACTTGGACTCTTTTGGCCATCTGCACCTGCCATACTTGCGAGGGTTTCTGTCTTCATATTAATTTTTAACCAGGAAACAACAAAATTAAAATCAGAATTCATAGTTGCTGTGCTTTGCCATAGCAAGAATTTTCACTGACTGTGCCTAAAGTAACAGTAATAGGATCATAGGATCATAGGAGGTTACTAGGCTAATGGCCCTGGGGCCGTTACAAGCCTAGTCAAGAATTTATCACCAAAAAAGAAACCTCACTCAACACCTGTCATCCCTGTCAATGAGGGACGAAGGTGGAACCCCTTGGACTAATTTATGGTTTCCCATCCACTCATCAAGGTTGTGTTTGAAGAGGGCCAGTGAGGCACTCTGTTTGCATGTATGGGAACTCTATTCCAGAGAACGGGCAGCCTCTGGGAGACAAACCTGTCTCTTCAGCAGGTTTTGTCAATGTCGCATATTAGATTTGGGCCTATCAAGCAGGTAATGCTTGAGGAGTTAGACTTACAGATATGGAGCATCTCTAGTAGGGCAGGGTCCAATATTGCCTTGTAGGTGAGACACAGATCACCTCTGAGCAATCTGTATGATACCGAGTAGAGTGATAGTGATTTAAGCCTATCCACATAGGACAGGTGTTGGAGGTCATGGATTCTCTCTGTGAGGTATTTCTGTGGCCTTTCCAGTTGGTGCAGGTGTTTGGAGAGGTACATACCAAACGGGGCATTATATTCAATTATAGGTCTAATAAGGGAGGAATACACAGAGGTAATAACCTCCTTTTTTCTGGATGCAATCCCTTTACTTATAAGATGAACCAAGTAAAAGGCTTTTCTGACCACTGCCGAGACATGATGGTCGAATGTGAGACTGTTGTCAACCTGAATACCCAGGTCTCTCACCACAGGTTGTGTGCTTAGGGGGTTGCCGTTGATGTGGTAATCAGTAGAGGCCCTGTTTTTGTCAAATGGTATGATAATACATTTTTTTTGCATTTAACTTAAGGCCATGACTTTGGCACCAGTTATTTGCAGTTGTGAGACCCTCTTGCAGTATGTTAACATCAAATGGGGAGTCAGTGACAGCACCCAACTCACAGTCATATGCAAACTTAGTCAACCACAGGCCCTTTGCCTTTGCCTGGACCTCTCAGAAGTATATGTCAAACAGTAGGGGTCCCAGGACAGATCCTGTGGAACACTACTAGTGACAGGTCTGCTGTCAGAGGTGGCAGCACCTATTTTGACCTTGTGGGTCCTATCTCTGAGCCAGTTGACCACCCATCTGACTAGATAGGGATTAACACCAAGTTGTGTTAGCTTTTCGATGATGCCCAAGTGGGGGAGTGTGTCAAATGCCTTGGCCAGGTCAATAGAAGCTGTATGTACTGACTTTCCCTCATCCTGGGCCTTGGTAAAAGTCTTAAAGAAGTCAACTAGGTTCAATAGGCAAGATCTACCCCTGACAAATCCGAACTGGGTGGGGTTGAGTGCTTGGAGATTGCCTATGTCCTTGTTTATGAGATCCAAAAAAAATAAAAAATATTTTTATATTAATCTTTTATATTGTTAACTGGATAACCTTGCTTGTAAATTTTTTTTTCTCTTTTTTTTTGGCTCACTTTTGTATGTACTCTTTGCAAATTGTTTTTCCTTACTTTCTTGTAATATAGTAAATGTACTTCTTAAACTCTGGAGCTTAACTCCTCGGGCCTCTACTGAAAATGGACATGTATCCAGCTAGACTAGCCCGGTCAACAAATGTAAAATAAATAAATAAAATAAAAAATCCATATTAATATGCTCCATGACTTTACATATCAGACTTGTCAAGCTGATGGGGTGATAGTTTCCCGGGTCAGTAGTGGCACCACCTTTGTGCAAAGGGATGACAATGGCAGTTCTCCACTCTGCTGGAATGAAGCCTGTAGTTAAGCTGTGGTTGAACAGGGTGCTCAATGGCAAAGCTAGTTCTTGCTGGAGATGGTGCAGAATACAGCCTGGGATACTATCGGGTCCCATGGAAGCTGTGTTCTTTGCCTTGGAAAGGGCCTTTAACACTTGATCTACAGAGATGTGAGGTGTGGGACAATTATCGGAGATGTCAACTGGGCCTTTGGGGGACAATAAGGGGGTGAAGTTTTCACTGAACCTATCAGCCAGCAGGTTGACTAAGTCAGCAGGATTAGTGTAAGTGGTACTATTAAGTACTAGTTTGGAACAAATCTGGGCTTTGCCATGGAGGTTCCTAACATTACTGAAGAAGGACTTATGGTTTCCCTTTGTTTTGGAGGCTAGTTTCAACTCATAATTGGCTTTGGAGGTTTTCACTAGTGATCTAATTTGCTTGTTGAGGCAGAGGAGGGAGTTTTTCTGATTTGAAATGTGTTCCTATACACCCTTGGACAACAGTTTCTTCCTTTTGTTGTAAAGCCTGTTGATATAGGATGTCCACCAGACAGGTTTGTGTTTCCTTGAGGAGCAGATTTTAGTTCTGTTGGGTATGGTTGAGTATTGAGAACTATTGTTCAAATGATCAGTGCTGCATTAGCCTTAGCTGTATGAGGTTCAATCCTGCATAAGATATTGCAGCCAGACAGCTTCCAAAGATTCAGGGCACCTTACACAGGCCCAAACCATTAGTGAGCTCAAGCTGAGCTGACAGAAAAGATAGGTTTGGGCACCAAGCCATTCAGAGCTGTG
>NC_056746.1:389564929-389682429 GCF_019279795.1 Protopterus annectens
AGGCACCAGAACCATTAATTCAGAATCCCAAAAATCCCAAAATCCCAAAAAATACCTATAATGTTCCTAGTTTGCGCATGTGCGTCATTATGGTATTATTCTGTGGGTGTGTGTGTGTGTATTTCTGATGGGTGTTATAATCCATGGTTCCAGGGCATAGCCAGCATCCCCCAGTAAATGACCATGTGGCATGTCCCCCTAGCAAACATCTGGTACAGCTGTGATGTGTGTCAGATAAGGGAGGCATGATGACTGCCAAGGTTGCTAGCACACACATTCAGGATAATCCCCTGGGCATTGTACATGACCTGGAAGTTGATGGAGTGGTACCCCTTGCGGTTAGCACAGATTCTACTCTGCTCATCAGCTGGTGCCTTAATTTGCACAAGTGTGCAATCTATGGCTCCCAGTACTTCAGGGTAGAGTGCTACACAGTAGAAGTTTTGCATATTGCTGACCATCTCCTCAGCAGTAAGTGGAAAATATATGTGCTCACATGTATGTATGAGTATGGTATCCAGGAACTGGTGGAGTATTCTGGATGCAGGTGCCTGTAACACCCCCATCATGTCCCTAGTTGGTCTTTGAAAAGTATATGTAGCTAGTATCCTAAGGGCTACACATACCTTAGTTTTCACTGGGATGGGTACCCCTCTGTTAATTCTGGCTCTGACATGACGGCAGCAGAGCTCAGTGAGTTCTTGTCATATGTCTCTGTCAACTCTGTAGTGCTCTACAATCTCCAGCTCCTGGAAGGTTACCCTGGGCCTGAACACTCTTCTCCTCCTCTGTCTAGGCCTATTGTCAGTAGCACCAGCAGCAATGACATCAGCATCTAGCACATACAGATGTAACAGAACTGCAGCAGCCTCTAGCATTATCCCAATTAAAATTCCCAGTCTCGACTCCAATGGTCCAGAGTATTGTGGGAAAAACAGAATGTAGGGTGTATGCATACTTTATACAGTTCTGCTTTAGGTTCACTGTGTGGGAATGATTAATTATGATGCAGTTCACCTGCCTAGAATATAATTAACATTATGTAAAAATCCTACCTTAGTGTCCGTCATGCCACTGTGCCACATTGAGCAGCTTAGCTCATACATTTATTGAAGATATCTGGTTTTCCTAGACAGATGCCTACCTCATCACTGTCACTTGAGTACTCTGGTCGGGTGAACACACTTAGCTATGCAGCACTCCATGCAAATTTGTGCACAGCACAAACAGCGCAGATAATAATGTGACATACCCCCTGATGTCATCTACGTTGTGTGGGAATATCATCATGTACGTGCCTACATGAAGTAGATATGTGGACACAGTTGCTCTTTTTAGCAATTGAGGACATGCACCTCATTTACATAGATATCTGTCCTGATGACCTAGCATCTACAAGGTTCATAGCCACGTGAGCTTGGTGACAGCACATATGCACCATTGTATGGACTCGATGCAAGGTCCTATAATTTATTTGTGCGAAACATATACGGATTTATTTTTTCTGGTAAGCATGTTTGCACACTCGGCACATAGCGCAAGCATGCCAAAAGTATTAAAAAATATATTATTACTTTTGCATATTCTCTTCCTTTTTCAGACATCTACTATGTACTTTTTGCAAATATATGTATGTGTTCTAACATTTTCTGGGGAGTTATGTCCATATTTGCGGACTTTTACATTCCCTTCTGTTCGTGTAGACTCCTGCACACAGAAAAAATCTGCGTACACTACAGACACTGACATGGAATCTACACAGATGCCTTTATGCTTGTTAAATCACTCCACCTGGGTCATTTGCATGAAATTCAACTGCTTATTAGGTAATTTGCATTCTACAGAACCTTCCCTGATTGTGCATCTAAAATTTATCGTGCTTGTGTATGCATTGCAGTGCGATGTGTACATAGAAAAAAATCTGTGCAAGCTTTAATGAATTCCCCCCGATAAGAAAATCTCTGTAAACTGTGTGCATTTTTTTAATAATAGATAGCTCCCTATCTAGCTCCATGGCATAGAACACTGACTAGGGCCCAGGCAAGTGATGTACAATTAACAATCCCAGGAGTCAGCTGGCTGAGAGAGGAATGAAAGAGTAAGACACAATCATCTCTCACAGGGGGAAGGGTGTGGGGTTGTATTTGCTCAGGGCACATTTCTAGGAAGGAGTTCCTTAATGGATATAGAAGAAACTGCCTACAGTGTCTTTGTGGTAGGGGGACTGAGGAAAGCCGAATCCTGAAACAACCACTGTATACCTAATTAACAATGTGCCTACTATGCATGTGTAAGGATAATCCATTCTCACCCACTGGATTGCAGAAGGACTGACTGATGGCAGGAAACCTGGCAGTCTGCAGTTAACAGGTGAAAAAAAACTCCATGACCAACCATTGTAATGTCCCACAAGTGACATCCAGGCTCCTTTGCAGACATGCTGGAAATGCCTAATCCTAAAATGCCAGCAGTCCAGGTACTGGCATTAGAAACTGCAAAAGCAGTCAGAGTCAGTCTCTGAAATGAAAAGACAAAGACACTCAGACATATGTGGTATGATACCTTTTACTGGACCATTGTAGGTTTTGAACGTACTCCCTGAAATGAGTAGAATCATGCTATAATGGCCATAATAATGAAAACATTTTCATTGTTTCCACCTAGTTTTCCTTCTTACGCCACAAAATCGAGGTTCTTTTAAGAGAATACTGATAGTACCCAATTCTCCAGTGTGGGATATTAGACCATCAGTATAAAGTCTATGGACCAGATTCAATAAAGCCTACATTAAATGCACACTGTTCTGAGTGAACAGACAGCACATAAATAATGCACACCTTCTTCCTCCTCATTTTAGTTTTCCTACTGATATTCTTTCAGCTTTAAATATTGACAGGGATTCATAAAGGTTAGCACATAGTGTAGTCTACATGTACATGTAATGTAATCTTTCTGAGTGACTCGAAAACACAAAAACTGTGATAAGAATTTTATTGAATACATATCGTGTACACTTAGTGTAGGCTTTACTGAATCTGGCCCTATGACAAAAATCCTTAAACTGTGTGTGCTTTTCTAAGATTAACAAAACATTGCAGTCTTTTTATTCACATTACTTACCTACGTACATCTTTACCTAGAGAAATTATAATGATATGGTAATATTAAGTCCCACCGAGTCAGTGATCTCCCTACTGACAATTGCAGGTGTTCAGTCTCCTGGTATTGGTTCCTCTCAAATAAAGGAAATAGTCCTCTGTCTTTTTTAATTGTTTTAAGAAAACAGGCCATTCTCATTTTATACACCTACCCGGTGTCCCACTATTGATCTGCCATCTAGCCTTCCATTACCTGCTGCATTTACTATCCATAGCTGCAAGACCATTTTCTTCCATGGGCTAAAGTCATTCCTCCACTTCTCATGTGTTCACGAAACAGCAACAAAAGTAGAGGCCACCACGATGAAAAACAGGATAAAATCTGGATTTATTTCGACAAAAACAAGCGCTTTCACGTACATCCAAGTACGCTTCCTCAGGTTTATAAAATCACTTCACTCTAGCAGTTATTTATACTGAGTCAAGTTAATTGATACATCAGTCAATCAATTAATCCGATTATTTAATCAATCAATTAGCTGGTCAGCTAGGTAAAACATTTTAAAGTGAAACAAATTTTGCAGATTCAAAAACATAAAATTAAATTAAGTCACAATCACAACTTTAGAACATATAATAAAATAAGAAAACTATTCAGATTAAATACTCAACAAACTCCTATAAAACAATAACAGCCCTGCTAAATATAAATACAAAAACGTAAGCATGTAAAATCATATTTTAACTCAGAAATAGCAGCAAACCTATTCCATTCTTTTTCAACTGTTTTCAAAATTACACCTGCATCACCACTAAAATTAATAATAAAAGCATGTTCAAAACCTATATTGTTGTCAGTATTAACATTAGTGTTCATAGTCTCCTGGTTATTTTGTCCTAATATTGGTGCAAATCTATTATTCCTACCTAGAGTTACTTCAACTTGTATTTGTTTTAGTAAATCAAGAGGAAATCCTCTTTCAATAAACATCTGCTCTAATAATTTACATTCAGTTATAAAATCTTCCTCTTCAGAGGACATCATACTCCCCCTCACAAACTGTCCTTTCACCAAACTTCTTTTTTGGCTGTAGGGGTGTGAATTGGTATAATATAGGTAGGGATTAGAATATGTTTCCTTTCTAAATACTGTAGATTTAAATTTTCCATTATACTTGTGAATGGTTATATCTAAATAATTCATATAATCATATTGGATGTTATAAGTAAATTTCAGAAATTCTGTCATACTAGAAATATAATTGTAAAACTCCAGAAATTTCTCTTTAGAATCATTCCATATCATACAAAAATTATCCAAATAACACTTGTATAACTTCCAGCATTTGGCATATTTGGAATTAAAAATATATGTATTTTCCCATACAGAAAATATGATGTTAGCATAAGTGGAATCACATTGTGCACCAATGGCTACACCTTTCACTTGCTTAAAAATTCACCCTCGAAGTGAATAAAGTTATTATTAAGCACTAGCTCAATAAGACTTAAACATACATGAAAATCGTTGTTAGAAAATCCATCTGAAGACCCCATTGCTTCTTCTAACCAAAGCATTCCCAACTCATGAGGGATAGAAGAGAACAAATCAACTACATCTATTGTAATAAATATAGCTCCTTCATCATACAATTCTGATTTGATTTGTCTGAGCAAATCCCAGGAATCCTTTAAAGTATCCAGATATCCTAAAGACAAAGATTTTAATTTTACATCCAAGAACCTGGCCAGTGGTGCAGTAACAGACCCCTCTGTAGCCACTATAAGTCTCAGAGGTGGGTCCTCCAGGTTCTTATGTACCTTAGGAATGCCAAATATCGTAGGAACCTTTGGTCTATCATTGTGGAGAAATTTAACCTGATGCCATTAATTACAAAGTCAGACATTTGTCTCACAATATGCCATTATTTTGACAGCTTTCATTTCTGAGATCTCTAATAATATTCTGAATGCCAAAATGAGAGTTTGCATTTAATACCAAATCATCATCCAGTCTATACCAAAAAAATTTGGCAAACCACTAAATGTGTCTTCCAGCCATAAGGTAAGCTAGCCTAATTTATGTATTTACTCATGTTTCACAGAAAATAGCGTGTTTTGAGCTACATGTCTGTGTCCACACTACTGTACTGCACTGAAGAGTTGGATGAAGATGTCTCAGAATAATTCATTCTGAAAAATATACTGCATCCTTAGGGAAGTTTGAGGTAAAGGTATTGGATACTTAGGATAAAAAAATGGTACGTACTTACATTATGGAAAAATCCCAGGGATTAGTAAAAGTTTGTAAACTATATATAAAATGTAAATTTTAATGTGCTTATTACAGAGTAATCTAAACACACATCAGAAATATCAGATGTGGTGCTGTGATGACTCAGGTTGCCTCATATATGTTAAGACTGTTGTTTCTAGATCTTATATTTGGAATTGTTATAATGAGACAGATGACATACAGCATGCTGAAATATACAGGTGTCTCATTTAAACCTCTCCAATACTCTGTTTTAAACCAATGCAGATGAGACATCCCCAAGAAAAAAAAAATCAGTGCATTTGAGTTAATGGTGAGCAAAACAATACATTTAAGTGTAAAAATATTTAATTCAGCATTCATATTTCATGCATAGCCTGCTTGTTAGCTGGTGCCTTCATACTAAATGCATGTCTCACTTATGAATTAAATCTCATTAAGTTTTTTTGTATGTTTTATTTGCTGTTTAAACACCTGCATGTAAGTAAAGGCATGCATCCTATTAATACATACCTGTAAATAGATTTTAAACACACTAAATTAGATTATGTTTGCATATTTGTAGTAAACAAGGAGATGACATCTAACATAACATGGTATAGTGGTATAGCACAAGGAGATGACATCTAACATAACATGGTATAGTGGTATAGCACAAGGAGATGACATCTAACATAACATGGTATAGTGGTACAGCACAAGGAGATGACATCTAACATAACATGGTACAGTGGTATAGCACAAGGAGATTACATCTAACATAACATGGTATAGTGGTATAGCACAAGGAGATGACATCTAACATAACATGGTATAGTGGTATAGCACAAGGAGATGACATCTATCATAACATGGTATAGTGGTATAGCACAAGGAGATGACATATAACATAACATGGTATAGTGGTATAGCACAAGGAGATGACATCTAACATAACATGGGATAGTGGTATAGCACAAGGAGATGACATCTAACATAACATGGTATAGTGGTATAGCACAAGGAGATTACATCTAACATAACATGGTATAGTGGTATAGCACAAGGAGATGACATCTAACATAACATGGTATAGTGGTATAGCACAAGGAGATGACATCTAACATAACATGGTATAGTGGTATAGCACAAGGAGATTACATCTAACATAACATGGTATAGTGGTATAGCACAAGGAGATGACATCTAACATAACATGGTATAGTGGTATAGCACAAGGAGATGACATCTAACATAACATGGTATAGTGGTATAGCACAAGGAGATTACATCTAACATAACATGGTATAGTGGTATAGCACAAGGAGATGACATCTAACATAACATGGTATAGTGGTATAGCACAAGGAGATGACATCTAACATAACATGGTATAGTGGTATAGCACAAGGAGATGACATCTAACATAACATGGTATAGTGGTATAGCACATGGAGATGACATCTAACATAACATGGTATAGTGGTATAGCACAAGGAGATGACATCTATCATAACATAGTATAGTGGTATAGCACAAGGAGATGACATCTAACATAACATGACATAGTGGTACAGCACAAGGAGATGACATCTAACATAACATGGTATAGTGGTATAGCACATGGAGATGACATCTAACATAACATGGTATAGTGGTATAGCACAAGGAGATGACATCTAACATAACATGACATAGTGGTACAGCACAAGGAGATGACATCTAACATAACATGGTATAGTGGTATAGCACAAGGAGATGACATCTAACATAACATGGTACAGTGGTATAGCACAAGGAGATTACATCTAACATAACATGGTATAGTGGTATAGCACAAGGAGATGACATCTAACATAACATGGTATAGTGGTATAGCACAAGGAGATGACATCTAACATAACATGGCATAGTGGTACAGCACAAGGAGATGACATCTAACATAACATGGTATAGTGGTATAGCACAAGGAGATGACATCTAACATAACATGGTACAGTGGTATAGCACAAGGAGATTACATCTAACATAACATGGTATAGTGGTATAGCACAAGGAGATGACATCTAACATAACATGGTATAGTGGTATAGCACAAGGAGATGACATCTATCATAACATGGTATAGTGGTATAGCACAAGGAGATGACATCTAACATAACATGGTATAGTGGTATAGCACAAGGAGATGACATCTAACATAACATGGCATAGTGGTACAGCACAAGGAGATGACATCTAACATAACATGACATAGTGGTACAGCACAAGGAGATGACATCTAACATAACATGGTATAGTGGTATAGCACAAGGAGATGACATCTAACATAACATGGTATAGTGGTATAGCACAAGGAGATTACATCTAACATAACATGGTATAGTGGTATAGCACAAGGAGATGACATCTAACATAACATGGTATAGTGGTATAGCACAAGGAGATGACATCTAACATAACATGGTATAGTGGTATAGCACAAGGAGATTACATCTAACATAACATGGTATAGTGGTATAGCACAAGGAGATGACATCTAACATAACATGGTATAGTGGTATAGCACAAGGAGATGACATCTAACATAACATGGTATAGTGGTATAGCACAAGGAGATGACATCTAACATAACATGGTATAGTGGTATAGCACATGGAGATGACATCTAACATAACATGGTATAGTGGTATAGCACAAGGAGATGACATCTATCATAACATGGTATAGTGGTATAGCACAAGGAGATGACATCTAACATAACATGACATAGTGGTACAGCACAAGGAGATGACATCTAACATAACATGGTATAGTGGTATAGCACATGGAGATGACATCTAACATAACATGGTATAGTGGTATAGCACAAGGAGATGACATCTAACATAACATGACATAGTGGTACAGCACAAGGAGATGACATCTAACATAACATGGTATAGTGGTATAGCACAAGGAGATGACATCTAACATAACATGGTACAGTGGTATAGCACAAGGAGATTACATCTAACATAACATGGTATAGTGGTATAGCACAAGGAGATGACATCTAACATAACATGGTATAGTGGTATAGCACAAGGAGATGACATCTAACATAACATGGCATAGTGGTACAGCACAAGGAGATGACATCTAACATAACATGGTATAGTGGTATAGCACAAGGAGATGACATCTAACATAACATGGTACAGTGGTATAGCACAAGGAGATTACATCTAACATAACATGGTATAGTGGTATAGCACAAGGAGATGACATCTAACATAACATGGTATAGTGGTATAGCACAAGGAGATGACATCTATCATAACATGGTATAGTGGTATAGCGCAAGGAGATGACATCTAACATAACATGGTATAGTGGTATAGCACAAGGAGATGACATCTAACATAACATGGTATAGTGGTATAGCACAAGGAGATGACATCTATCATAACATGGTATAGTGGTATAGCACAAGGAGATGACATCTAACATAACATGGTATAGTGGTATAGCACAAGGAGATGACATCTAACATAACATGGCATAGTGGTACAGCACAAGGAGATGACATCTAACATAACATGACATAGTGGTACAGCACAAGGAGATGACATCTAACATAACATGGTATAGTGGTATAGCACAAGGAGATGACATCTAACATAACATGGTACAGTGGTGTAGCACAAGGAGATTACATCTAACATAACATGGTATAGTGGTATAGCACAAGGAGATGACATCTAACATAACATGGTATAGTGGTATAGCACAAGGAGATGACATCTATCATAACATGGTATAGTGGTATAGCACATGGAGATGACATCTAACATAACATGGTATAGTGGTATAGCACAAGGAGATGACATCTAACATAACATGACATAGTGGTACAGCACAAGGAGATGACATCTAACATAACATGGTATAGTGGTATAGCACAAGGAGATGACATCTAACATAACATGGCATAGTGGTACAGCACAAGGAGATGACATCTAACATAACATGACATAGTGGTACAGCACAAGGAGATGACATCTAACATAACATGGTATAGTGGTATAGCACAAGGAGATGACATCTAACATAACATGGTACAGTGGTATAGCACAAGGAGATTACATCTAACATAACATGGTATAGTGGTATAGCACAAGGAGATGACATCTAACATAACATGGTATAGTGGTATAGCACAAGGAGATGACATCTATCATAACATGGTATAGTGGTATAGCACAAGGAGATGACATCTAACATAACATGGTATAGTGGTATAGCACAAGGAGATGACATCTAACATAACATGGTATAGTGTTACAGCACAAGGAGATGACATTTAAGAGCAAACGTCATCATTCATCAGCCTGCTATAACAATGCTTGATTACATAAATATGCAGTGAGCTTACAGTACACATGCACACATACACACATGCATGCATGCACACATACGCGCAGAAACAGCTGCACACATATGCACTTACATTCACATTCAGACACACAGATACACACACACAGCCACCCACACTCATGTATGTAGCTATACTCCCATGTATGTAGATATAACCCACACACACATACACACACACACACACACACACACACACACACATATGCACAAACATACATGAAAGAGCACATGCATAACACATATGCATGCATGCTGAGAAGAGGAAGACAAGAAACTAAAGATGAGTAGTTCTTAAAAGGCAGAATGTTTTTGAATATAATATTTCCCTCCATACTATACAAAAAGGATATAGTATGTTGATATGAAAATGGATACTTCATATATCTTTCATATCCATTTTCTCCTAGATGACTATTCCAGTTTCATGCAACATAATCACACACTCTTTCATTGCTTCTACACTACAGATGTGCAGCCTACATTCACACAATTGACCAGACATACAAACACATCAAACAACAGACAATATCATACCATAAAACACTACAAACTTTAAATGCATGTTATTTCATTTGGAGGGGACAAGGCTGTCCCCATCTCCCATGTGGGGCTGTGCACTCACACCTTCAGCAATTATTAATCTAAAGAACTACAGCATAGTTCTGCACTCCTTGGTATTTCCTATACATTACCTCTAGTCATTTAATAATGTAATTCAGACTCCTGACAATCATTGGCAGACAGACTGCCATATTTTACACTTGCAAAGACAAACCTACTGCCCATCTTCACATCCTTAGTGGTGTGGTCCAAAGATAAGTATCCAGGGAGTTTTTGAATAAGTTCCCAGGAAATGTTCTGCTCGTGGAGTCTAACTACCTACATTAACCAAGAAATTTATTACAGAAGCTCAAACAGTCAATAAATGCTATGGTTAGCCAAGTTTCTGTACCGTAGATTTGTCCCAAACCAGCAGAGCATACACACTTAATGGTAGTGCTAAACTACACAGTCAATAAATACATAACTGTATAAAAATTCAAGCAATTTAGAACTCTAAAAGAAAGAGCTATTGTTGGCATTTTCTGAACTCTTTCAACACAGTATACTAATTCTGCATCTTTATTCCAGGGCTCAACATAAGTAGTCAACATATTTACATTATTTGTAGGTCATGAAATGACAAATTTACTCCCACTAGTAAACAAAGCTGGTAATAAAGTTACACAACACCTTGGACATTTGCAGTAATAAGGGAAGCAGAGCAAAGTGCCATAAGAAAGTCAAACGACTCTATCTGCCAAGGTAAGCAATAGGAATGACAAGAAATATACCAGTGGGACAGGAAACATAGTGACAGTAGTACTGGGGATACCAGTTCTGAAACTGCTGGTCTCCAGCACAGCTGAGGTAGGGAATGCAACCCAGGATTTGACAGGATGCCTTGTGGTGCACCAAGCAGCACGTAGATGTCAGTCTCCTGATGTCAGTTATTGTAATTTTCAAGCTAATGCAACTCTGCTTGGTAAACTATTGATTGTAGAAGGAAGATTCTGTTTTATAGAAAGCTAATGCTGTACAACATGTAATTACTACTGAAAGAAAGAGTAAAAGCTGCTTATTTTTCATAAAAAGTTTGTTCTTCTAACTATACAGCTCATCATCACCACCAAATATGAATTCACACATTGACCCTTTGCTAGCATGATCCGGTAGTGTATAGTACAGACAGAAGGAAAGAGTTTCACAGAACATGTCCGGCCTTTGTCTATTTATCCACAAAGTGGAAGGGTATCCATATTATAATGTGGAGTAAAGTCTATTGCACATGATTGTCATTCTCTTCCCACTCTTATATGACACTCACAATTTACTCAACACAAGGTCTCCTCTATGGTGTTCTCCTAGCCAAGGTGGGATATGTTTTACCATTAATAGCCACAGTATCCATGAATTACCTACTTACACTACAGACTTCATTTAATCCATCCATCCACAACCTATTTTTCCCATTTTTGCATGTGGGGTCAGGGTGTCACTTCAACAGTGACAAACATTTAGAGCCAAGGTTCACACCCTTGGGTGGCTAGCCACATCATCAATTGGCTGTGCAGACTGATTACCATTTCCCCAAAAAGGGAAAACCACTTCTTCAATGTTTCCTATGCAAAGTGGTTAGTTGACAAATAAGCATAACTACTCCTTAGCTGTTTCCTTTTTAAAGTAATAATACATTTGCTGATGTGGCGGTACTTCAACAGTTGATGGAAGCCTTAAAATAAACACTTTAATAAAAACAAATCTGTGCTTTCATCCCCTTGGGACTTAATCAGAATTTGTTCTTGGTTATTGGTCTACTGTGGCTTGACACTTTTACTTCTTGGCTTTCTAAAATAATGCATTTTGAAAATGTTTCCATTCTTAGTCAGCCACCTTACCCCTAGAACCTCAATATGCAAGTGTTCTTCACTCCCCCCACTCCATTTCATGATGTACCACATGAAATGAACTTCACTATACAGACCATAACTTCTCCAAAATATGCCCAAAACTACAGACATCCCCCTCTCTCAAACTAAAATAATTTCAGTCTCACTCTTTTTTAAATCTGAAATAATAAAAAATACCTCACACATAAAACCAAACATTCATGTTTTTGTCATAATGAAATGCCTTCACTGACCTGATTCCACTAACACACAATAACCTACTACTGCATCAGACTTTCTGCATGCAGATGAGCCCCATTAGGACCTTCTCTGTCCATCAGCTGTACATATTACAAATGATATAAACAAAACTACTTTCATACTTCCACTTTTTTACCTGCATGTTGTTTGCTTAAAATACCAGCTAATCTCAACTGACTTGGATATTTACATGTAGTTCCTATATGGTCTACATCATTTTTTTCTCTGGGGACTATATCAATGAGTGCTCCCGGTAAACCTAGTTACTCATTGTTAAAGTCTGCTGCTGTATGACATGTCGAAAACTGTGACATAATGATAAAAATATTCAAAATAATTACGAAATGTTGGAAACAATATCCAAATCACATAAAATGCATAAAAAGGGAAAAAGACTATTTTTTTGCTCTGTACTACTGTTTCGTATTAACTAAGGCTATTCAAAATATCCAAAGTGTGTAAAGTGTTTGCAAGCATGTGCAGTATTATAGTGCAGTTATTTTGCAAAATAAAGTTGTTTCAAAGCATACTTCACAAAATACAGTTACTTCAAAACATATTTTACAGCATGGGAGCCGGAACCATAGAGCCAGGGGGAGGGGGAGACCCCCACTTTTACAGCTGCAAAACCTGTCAGAAAAAATTAATGAAGTGGAGTTTTCACCCTAATGTGGATTCACGCACGGAAGTTAAACTAACTAAACTAGCTGCTCTTGTTCTCTTATTGCTCTGTGTTACAGGAGTTATGCTGCCGCTGTTCCGTTGGTGCTGCCAGGGTCATGCTGGTAAGGAGAGTTTTGTTCTTTTATTTGCAGAAGTTATACTGCTCCCATGTGTGTGTGTGTGTGTGTGTGTGTGTGTGTGTGTGTGTGTGTGTGTGTGTGTGTGTGCGTATAAAATATCCCGGTTAGGTATACCTGGTGGCTAGTGTTACTCAGGCTCAAACAAGAGCCTCAATTCTCTACCCATACCACCACTTGTGATTTAGGGAGTTGAGTCCATAGCTCTCAACTGTCCAAATTTTCACAGAATATTTAGCTCATACGTTTGGTCTGTTCCTCTTAAAATTTGTGGTTTTCTGGCAAATCAGTGAGAACTGAATTCAGTAAATAATGATAGCCATTTAAGTTTCAGTCTTCCTATCTTTCGGGAAACACATGGTAACACAAAACACTTTATTTTAGCAGCTTTCTAAGATTATACAAGCAATATGTAAAACGTGTCCCTGGTTTTGGGCCTTTGACCCCCTCCAAATACATTTTGGCTTTTTCCAGATTTCTTGTGCTGCGAAGTTAAGAGATTTAGTTGAGTGTCGAGTGAATTTTACAAGGAACTGAGAGCTTCAGGGAAAGAGAAGTTGAGTTCTACTTATGCTAAGCTGTTTGTATTGTTAGTAGCACAACAGGAAACATAAGTGCTTTTGCTGCAGAAGGCTGTGGGTTCTACTCCCACAGTATGCAGATGGATCGCTGATACTGTACTGGGTTGTACTTTAAAGGGAGTGTATGCTGCAGTCCTATGAATGTCGAGGAGTTACCTAGTAACTATGTTTCTGTTATCAGTTTGCCATGCATTCTCCAGTGCAAAATTACTAGCTTATAATTTTTTTTTAATGTAGCATAGGCAATTTATTCTTCAAGGGCAACAGGCACTTTATTTGTAAATGAAACAATGAGATATAAAGTTGTTTGCTAGCAGCACCCTCTTCATTAGTTACAGATCCCTTTAATGTGGACTTATTTAGATGACTTCTGCAGAGATTTTGCATATTTACTGGTACTGGTGGATTGTAATGACAGAAGTTTGAGTGGCCTTTTATGGCTGAAATTTTCTGAAATGGGTAGTTTTGTCAGTATTGGTTCATACATTTTGTTTCATTGCTTACTAGAAGACTGTTCCAAACTACAAATTTAAAACACATTCTAACAAGTGGTGTTGTATAATACAAGGAATATAATTTAATACAATCAGGTTACTACAATCAGGGAGGTGAATCAAAGAATGCATACATGTATGCTTGCTCACAGGATGCAGGAGATCAAAATAGGGAAGAGACCAGTCACCAATCGAGTCCCCCAGGGTTCGGTGCTCAGACTTTTTCTGTTTGGCATATACATCTCAAAAGTAGAACAAAATACCAAAGGGCTTTGGCCAACTAAGTTTGAGATGACTGCAAGCTAGGAGCAGTTATTGAATCTCCAAATGACTTAGCCATCATGCAGGAAGGTTTGTCCCAAAGAATAACTGGTGCCAGAATCATGAATTGAAACTAAACTCCAAGAAATACATTACCATATCCTTTGGGAAGTCATATACTCCAGAGAACTGCCAAATTGACAATGCCCCCTGAGATTTGACCCAGTTGTTTGGCATTTGGGAACTTGTATGTACAGTGACCTAACTTTTGACCAACATGTGCCCAGAGTCATAAGAAAGTCTTTCTATATTGCACAGCTTATAAACAAATTGATTTTGACTAGATCTAGAGATGTTATAGCCCCCCTTTACAAAGCCCTCATTAGGTCAATCATTTTGTATATTGTCCACTTTGACATGTATCTGTCCAGACCCATGCAACAATTGGAATACTCACAGAGATACCTTATTAAAAGGATACAAGTCTTAAACAATAGGTCTTGCATGGACCACCTCAAAGATTTAACACTATACTCAGTAGAGGTGACATGTCTGGCATACAAGGCATCCTCTGACGTAATACAGATGGACCTACTGACATCAGCAAGTCAAATGACATCAGAAATACTCAGTCCAGGTATCTAAACTGAATGTTGTGGAGAGATGGATCTATATCACAGAGGCTACCACTCTTCCAGAACAGACTACCCATTCAAGTAAAACAAAGCTCATCCCTGTCCATATTCAAATGCAACTTGGATCTAAGGATGGGTAATAGAAAATGCACTCCAAGATTGTCCCTCATGCCACTAATGTATAGAGGCAGTTCCTAAGTGCTGCATCCCTTACATGGGTCCCCTCATATTATCTATGTTAGGATCACAGTTATTCTCACTAGGGCTAATATACAATTATCAGCCATGAGATAGGTAAGACCAATCAGGAAATGTTAATTCAAGCACCAAAAGGAAAATTGGCTAAGCTTAAAATGTCCTCCAAGTGAACCTATGCTGTGGTAGTAAATAGTTTTAAAAATTTGCCCTTTTTAGATCACTAAGTGCCCCTCTCACCCTCCAACCCCTCAGTCTTCAACAGCTTCCAGCACCTCTGTTTCACAGAGTAGTCTTTCAAAGAGCTTATTGTCATTTGAGTATTATTACAAGTACCTGGTGTGTGCGAATGTTTGCATGTAATTACAGGGGCCATTTTGCATTGTGCTTTACTATAATCTGTGGGCATGGCAGAAGGATTTCACAGACCCACACCACTTGTGTTTGATTACAATATTGCAGAAAATTGGAGAGAGTTTGAGCAGGAATACAATATTTTCATAGTGGCTGCTTTTTCTGACAAAGACACACATACTAAAGAATTTATTCTGCTTAACTTAGCTGGTTCAGAGGGCACTGAAAGCATTCATTTGTGTATGCTCCTGCTGTGTTTGCAGGGGGAGGGGGAAGACCAGCGTATAGTGGTACAGCTGAAACAAGAAAAGACCCCGAGTGCTTAAAACATAAATTTAAAGAAATGTGTAACCCCCCCAAATGAATATTACAAGGGAAAGGCACTTATTTCACACAAGGCATCAAAAGCCTGATGAAACTTTTGTAGCATATATAACTGACTTGAGAAATAAGGCTAAAACATGCAGATTTGGTCATTTAGAAAGGCCATTGAGATTTGTCAGATGTACACGCTTATAGAAAAGCACACAAGTATCCTTGCAAATAAGAATAGCAGTAGAAGACACAGTGACAAAACTCATGTTGATAGTGTGCAGCACATGGTTAAAAGAAACAGGCCCATGCACATGGCAGCTACTGCAGGTCCTGTAACAGTCCCTGGGAAACCCCAAGTCTTAACAGCAAATTCCAGAGCATGCTCAGTGAAGCACAAGGGTGAATAAGCAAAGTCAAGACATGTGCCTTCACCCAGCTTTATAGTCAACTGATGTAACTGTGGTGAAAATCACGAACCCAAAAGAGAACAGTGTTTAGCTTTTGGTCAGCAGTGTCATTCTTGCAATAAGTGGAATCATTTTAAAAGGTTTTGTAAATCAAATAAGGTGCATTCTTTCATTAAAAGAGTGTTTTGTAAATCAAATAAGGTGCATTCTTTCATTAAAACAGGGCATTCCAAGATGCAAGTTGATCAATTAGAAAGCTGCAACTCTACTTTTTATGTTGATGGTGTGTCTGTGCTTGGTGAAACAGTCAATGCAGTAGATTTGTGAGCAAAGAATGAGATCTTTTGTACTGTTTGGATTAATGGGAGTCCCATAGAGCTCAAAGCAGACACTGGCTCAAAGTGCAATGTTAAGTCAGCAGAAACATTTGCTAAAGTAAAAGCTGCAGAACAACTTGATTTGACAAAGTGTGCGAAGTTTGTTGCTTAGTGGTGGCGAAGAGATTCAAACTGAAGGCTAAGTAGTGCTTTCATGTTACTGTGATGGGGACAGCTATGACTTGCAATTTTTCGCAGTCAAGATACATGTACAGTCATTATTAGGTCTCAGAGACAGTTTGAAAATGTGACTGATTTCTCTTAATAATTCACCATGTAAGCCTGCATGACAACAGCTCAAATTTTGCCCAAACTATTTCTTCTGAGTATGCTTATACTTTTGCAGATAAACTAGGCAAACTACCAGCTGTGTACTCTATGAAGTTATACCCAGAGATCAACCCAGTTGTCAGACCAGCACAAAAGGTTCCAGTAGCTATGCAGAGCAAAGTCAAAGCTGAGCTAGACGGTACAGCTAGGAGTAATTTGTCCAGTAGAAGAACCTACTGAATGGGTATCTTCCGGGGTATTAGCTCATAAAATAAACTCAGATGATATCAAAATTTGTATTGATCCAAGAGACCTGAACTAAGCATTAGAAAGACCTCATCATCCAATGTGCACAGTCAAAGAGGTTGCTGCCCTCATGCCAAATGCCACAATTTTTTCTGTCCTAAATGCAAAGAGTTCATTTTGGCAATTTTTGCTTGACCAAAAATCTTCATTGTTAACCACATTTGGTACACCATTTGGAAGATACAGATTTCTGAGAATGCCATTTGGGATAAATTCTGCTAGTGAAGTCTTTCAGTGTGAATTGGAGGAAATTTTATTTTGGCTATCCCTGTACTATTATAGTTGATGATATTCTAGTAGGAGGCAACAGAGAAGTTGAACATACAGAAACCTCAGGAAAGTTCTGGAAAGAGCATGTCAAGTGAATCTTAAGCTGAATCCTCAGAAGTAGAAGTTCAGGCTATAAGAAGTTACTTATGTTGGTCATTTGTCTACCATTTCAGGCTTACAACCAGATCCTTCCAAGCAAACAGCAATTCTTGAGATGTTAGCTCCAGACAATGTCCAAGTCCTACAATGTTTTCTTGATAGGGTCAATTCTCTAGGCAAGTTAATTCCAGATTTAAGCCAACTTTCACTACCATTATGAGAGCTAACATGCAAAGATGTAATTTGGTCATGGTCCGAACAGCACCAAAGAGTATTTCATGTCCTGAAACAGAAAACCACTAACCCACCAACTCTCAGTTGGTACGATGTTCACAAACTAGTTACTCTTTCCTGTGATGCTTCTAAATTTGGTCTAGGTGCAGTCATATTCAAGAGGGTAGACCTGTAGCCTATGTACTGTAGCCTATGCATCAAGAACTCTCACCCAGACCGAGATGCAGTATGCTCAGAGTGAGAAAGGGCTTTTGGCAATTGTGTTTGCATGTTCGAAGTTCCATGATTATATTTATGGTCAATCTATCCAGATTGAAACTGACCATCAACCTCTAGTTACTATTTTGAGAAAGGCTATGCATACAGCTCCAGCTAGACAGCAATATATAATGCACAAATTGCAAGAGTACAATTTCAGTCTTGTTTACACAAAAGTCAAACTTCTTCATCTTGCTGATACTTTATCCAGATTGCCCAGAAAAAACACAGAACAGCATAACAATGAGCAACTTGACTTGAGGTCATGGAAGTGAGAATTTTTTCTTCCACACATCTTGATGTGGTCAGTACTCACACAGCTGCAGATCTAATTCTCCAGAAGTGAAATCACTTTACCAGTCGAGGATGGCTGTGAAAGCAATCTTGTTTACCAGTACTAGTGCAACCTTATTTTCCATACAAAGATGAGATTCTCTCACACAATGGTATTATCATGAAAGGTCCTAAAGTGATTGTTGCAAAATCCTTGCAACAAAAGTATATTAGAATCTTGCATCGTGGTCACCCAGGAACTGATTCTGCCAAAAGAAGGGCAAGAGGTCTAATATTTTGACCTTTTATGTCAAGAAATATTGAGAAAGTACTTTCATCTTGTTCAGTCTGTAATAGTACAAAGCCGCATCAACAAAAAGAACCACTTCCATTAAGCCAGATTCCTGAACTACCTTTGTCAACAGTAGCCACAGATATCTTTGAGTGGAATGGTCAACATTATTTGGTGTTAGTAGACTCTTATTCATATTGGTTTACGATTGACCATCTTCCCAACCTAACTTCCTGTCCTGTTATTACTAAGTTGAAGCAACATTTTTCTGTCCATGATAGTCTGCACAGAGTTATTTCTGACAATGGTACTCAGCAGTTCAAGAGATTTGCAGAAGAGTTGGACTTTGTTCATATTACGAGTAGTCCTGAATACCCTCAAACAGCTTGGCGGAACATGCAGTCCAAAGTGCAAAACAGCTGTTAGAGAAATTCAGAAGTGACAATACCGATGTTTTTCTAAACTTGTTAAATCTCAGAAATATTCCTCGTGATAAACATCTTGGTTCTCCTGCACAGAGACTTATGTCGAGACAAACCAGAACCACATTACCAATCAGCAGTAATTTATTGGTTCCAAGTGCTAAGAACAACAAACAGTAAGAGCCCAACGGTTAAAAAAGTGTTTGTCCCAGAAGTCTTACTATGATAAAACTAGCAAACCACTCAGTTTATTGAAAAAAGGGGAGATAGTGAGGATGCAGATGCCAAACGGTTTTGATTGCATTGGATTTGTGAAAAGTCTGTGTCAACAGCCGAGGTCATACATTGTGGAATCACAAGGGGTGAAATTCAGATGAAATCGGAAGCATTTGTTACCAGGGTCCAAAACAGTGCTACAGCATCTTGCCTGTCACAAAGACTCTCAGAGTGACTTCTCCAATGTTCTTGTTCCAGAGGACATCGCATCAGCAATCCCTGTTACTGAGAAAATCCCTGAAACTCTCAAGCAGAATATTCCCCAGTGACTGTCCCTGTTGCTAAACCCAGTTTTAACTTTAATGTCACAAGATAAGGTCAAATATCGAAACCTAGTTTCACATACATGTCAACCTGGACATGACTGTTGTTTTTCTTTATTAGTGTCTGTATAACTGCATGCCTATGTCAAATGTCATTGTTTATATGAGACAGCTCAGTTAAGAGGGATGATGTAGATCAGTGTGTGTAATATACCTTTAAGAAGCTTTCCAGTGAGTCAGAACATGCATGAGTACTGAGCACGTACAAGCTACAGTGCCATTTTGAGTGAGCAGCCAGAGTGTGAGCATGCAAGTATGTAGTCAGTCGGTTAGTTAGACAGTTCATTTAAGTTCAATGTCCCTGCCATCCATCCTGATGTATTTGTATATAATAAACTACTTAAACAAACAACCAAGCCTCAACGTCTTCTTAATGCACATAAGAAGAGCAACACTTATCTCACTAATTTGTATGCAGAATACAGTAGTCCTAAAGTCTGCATCAAATTATGGCAGGGAAATACTGCCTGCAGTCTAAGCTTGAAACATCATTGCATCTTCCCTGTTGCAAAAGTGCGAAGCACATTTGTGAAGAAATCCCTCATGCTAAAAGGAATACTGTCTGTTTACTGTACATAAGGAATACTATGCAGAATGCACTTGCAGACACCCTGGATTATTGTGTGTGTGTGTGTGTGTGTGTGTGTGTGTGTGTGTGTGTGTGTGTGTGTGTGTGTGTGTGTGTGTGTGTGTGTGTGTGTGTGTGTGTGTGTGAGCATGAATGTGTACAGCATCGTAACAATGACACCCTATCACATAGCTCCATTGTCTCTCTTTTTTCTAACTCATTAAAGCCACATATTGAAGTGACAAGTCCCTCGAGGTAAGTTTCCCATTTAATACGAAAATCACAGAAAAGCAACTTTATCTGTTATTTGGTGGCAGCCTAGTAGAAAATTGCTACTGAAGTGCACAAACAGCATTATATATGGTGTTCATCCACTATGGCTGTTGTACTTAAGGAAAGAGCGAGAACAAATTCAGTGTATGACTCAGCAATACTGGCCTTAGGCCAAATTACCCTATCTGGCCCTACAGGATTCCCCTCCCACAGGGAACCCCACACTGGGCTGTGGCAGAGTCATTATGTCTTATGTGGCCCACAAGACTGGCCAAAGAGATATTACAGCAACGTGCAAGGCATTTTCCTGCCTCTAGCCATTCTTCTGTAATTGCTGGAAATCTCTTAAGTGGCACACAGATTACATTTCCCATCATTCGTTACACTAGTGGCTAGTATAGCAGTATTAATACTGCAGTTCTGTGGCTTGTATGATTCAGAGCATTAGCTGCTCATAGTAGTTAGTTGCTGTTAGTATTTAACAGGGTTTTCAACCCAAAACTGATGTTGAACTAGCAAAATGGTTAAATGTATCCCTCTGGTTATTGTTGCAGTAAGTAGTAAGGCAGTGTTTGATATAAAGGTCAGAGTGGTACTCTGTTTTCTTTTGGCTTCTCTTGCTGACCTGGGGTATACAACTGTTTTTTTTTAATGAATATAATTATAAAAAATAACTGTGGGATAGACAGCATTGGCAACATGAAACAAAACACTAGTAAGCAAAAACAAAAAATGAACAGGTTCATAGGTAGGTACTAGGCTATTGGCCCTAAGGCCTATATAAGCCTAGCCAAAGGTACCCTGGCTTTCGTCACCCAAGAAAATGATTTTCCTGTGCCATTGTCGAGCAGAGCCACAGAAGTGATCCCCGGGGTGAATTTCCTATCTCCCATCCAGTCATCAAGATTTTTCTTGAAGAGTGCTAATGAGGAGCTTTGTTTGATGTAGATAGGTAGTTTGTTCCAGAGTATGGGAAGTCTCTGGGACAGGAATCTATCCCTCCAGCATGTTCTGTTTATTGTGGTGATGAGGTGTAGGTCCCTAGACCATGTAGCTCATAGGGATTGGGATTTCTTTAAGTGGAGCATGTCTAAAAGCTCTGGGTTTGACATAGCTTTGTGTGTTAGGCAGAGATCGCCTCCGAGTAGGTGATATGCAACAGAGTAAAGCTGCAGTTTTTTGAGATGGTCTGCATAAGGCATCTCTTTGAGGCCGGTAATCCTCTTTGTGAGGTATTTTTGTGGCCTTTCCAGTTGTTGTAGGTACATACCAAAAGGAGCATTGTACTCTATAATGGGTCTAATGAGTGATGAGTACAGGGGAACAATGACCTCTTTTTTTCCTGGATGAGAAACCTTTTGTGATGAGGTGTGCCACATAGAAGGATTTCCTGACTACTGTTGCGATGTGATTATCAAAGGAGAGACTACTGTCCACCTGTGTTCCAAGGTCTCTTATCACACTTTCGGTGTTAAGTAGACTACCACCTATGTGGTAGTTCATGGGTACTGAGATTTTACCAAAAGGAATGACAATGCACTTTTTGGCATTGAGCTTGAGGCCATGGCTTTGACATCAGGCATCTGTCTCAGCAAGGCCCTTTTGTAGGATGTCCACATCTTTTGGAGTTTTGATTATGGCTCCTAGTTTGCAGTCATCTGTGAACTTCATTAGCCAAAGACCTTCTGTGTTGGCCTGTACTTCAGAGAAGTAGATACCAAACAGGAGAGGACCCAGGACTGAACCCTGTGGTACTCCACTTGTCACTGGTCTGAAGCTGGATTTGGAGTCTGCTACTTTCACAGTGTGGGTTCTGTCAGTGAGCCAGTTAGCAACGCATCTTGTGACATAGGGATTTATACCTAGTTTAGTGAGTTAGGATGGTGTCAAAAGCCTTGTCGAGATCTAGATAGGCTGTGCGAACCACCTTACCCTCATCTACGGCTTTTGTGACTGCTTCAAAAAAGTCTATCAGGTTTAGGAGACATGATCTGCCTTTTACAAACCCGAACTGGGTGGGGTCCTGAGTTTGGAGATTACCAATGTCATTGTTTATAAGTTCCATGATGATACGCTCCATAGCCTTGCAGACCAGGCTCGTTAGGCTAATGGGGTGGTAGTTTCCGGGGTCTGTGGTGGCTCCCCCTTTGTGGAGTGGGATAACTGTCACTGTGTGCCATTCAGTGGGCACATAGCCTGAGGTGAGGCTATGATTGAACATGGTACTTAGGTGGGGTGCCAGTTCGTTCTGTAGTTCATGTAGAACACAGCTTGGGATGTCGTCAGGTCCCATGGATGCTGTGTTCTTGGCTTTGGATAGTGTGTTTTTTACCTGTGCAGCCGTGATTACAGGAACTTTGCATTCTTCTGGTATAGAGATGTGCCCCTTACGGGATGACAGAGGGGTAAAGTTAGCACTGAACCTATCTGCCAGGATGTTGGCAATATCCGTTGGTTCTGTATATTTAGTGCCAGTGTGCTGTAACTCAGAGCAGATCTGAGTGTTGCCATTGAGATTCTTGACATAGCTATAGAATGCTTTGTGGTTGTCTTTAGAGTCAGTGGCGATTTTGTTTTCATAACTAGCTTTGGAGGATTTTATGAGGGATCTCAGCTTCTTACTGAAGCTGACTAGGGAGTTTCTCCAATCATGGGATTTTACTCTTTTTTGCAACAGTTTCTTTCTTCTGTTGTAGAGTTTGTTTATGGCAGGGTACCACCAGATTGGCTTCCTTTTTTTGGAGGATAGCATCTTGGCTCTGTTAGGGATTGCACGATCCATGCACTCATGTAAGTGCTTATAAAGTGCATTTGTGTAGGATTCAGCAGTCATACCTCTATTGTCTGTCAGCATGGGTGTCGTGAAGTTTGCCACTTCTGTCTTAAGAAGCGTGAAGTTGGCTTTGGAGAAATTTTTTACTGTGGTTTCCCTAATGGGGGTGGGGGTGGGGTGGGGGAGGGACTTGGATTTCTAGGGTGATTAGCTTATGGTTGGATCTGACCAACGAGGAATTGACCTCTGGTGTGGAGCACTGGTTGCCCATGTTGGTAATAACCAGATCTAGGATATTGCTGCCCCTGGTGGGGGTGTGGATAAGTTGATCCATGGCATTGGAATTTATGAATTCCAGAAAAAAGTTGAGCACAAGAGTTGGTACATGAGTAGTTTTCCCAGTTAATGGTAGGGTAGCTGAAATCCCCCATTATTAGGGTGTTAGGTTGTACCCTAATATTTTCCAGTGTATTAAGGAATGAGGAGTGGGAATCTTGGGACATGGTGGGGGATCTGTAGCAAGCTACAATTTGGATTGCGGTCTTGCCCAGAGTTAGCTGTACTTGGATAATCTCAGATGCATTATGCTGAGCAACTAGCCTGGAGGTGTGGATATCCTTAATGAATATGGACACGCCTCCGCCTTTAGTGTTTCGGTCCAGGTTAGGTGGCCAAAAGGTGTGGTATGAATTATAGCCTGGTAATGCAGGGGTACTCTCTGGAGCCTTGAACCAGGTCTCTGTCACTGCACAGATGTTGATGTTCTCCATTTTAAGGAGTGCCTCAAGAGAGGGCATTTTGAGGTTTAGACTTCTAGCATTGAGTAGCAATACCCTCAGATTCTTCTCTCCATAAGTGATATGGGTGCAAGGCCCGATGGAAATTTACTATTCCCCATCCACTGATTTAGGTTGGGCTTAAACTGGGTAACAGATGAACTCAGCTTCACATGGATGGGAAGCCTGTTCCATAGCAGGGCAGTCTCTGAGACACATATCTGTCTCTCCAGCACATTCTGTTTCAGTCACAGACAAAATTCAGGTCCTTGGGCCTTGTATTTCCCATACTACTTGACTTACGAATATGCAGGAGATTCATAAGTGTGGGATTTGCCTTGTAAACCAGGCACAGATCACCCCTCAGCAATCTGTAGGAGACTAAGTAGAGGGAAAGGGCTTTAAGGTGCTGTTTATAAGGCAGCTTTGTTACACCTTGTATTCTTTTCATAAGGAACCTGCAAAGTCACTCTAGTTGCTGCATATGTTTGGTCAGGTACATACCAGAGGGAACATTGCACTCTATGATTTATCTGATAAGGGCAAAGTACAGTAGGATAATGACCTCTTTGGACCTAGATGCCATGCCATTACTTATAAGCTGTGCACCTCACCACTTTGGTCACATGGTGGTCAAAGGTAAGGTTATTGTCTACGTGCGTACTCACATCCCTAACCAGTGGCCCGACTCTTAGGGGCCTATTATCAACATGGTAATTAGCCAGGATGGTTGATTTCCCAAAGGGTACAATTGCACATTTCTTACTACTGATTTAAGATCATGCATTTGACACATTTTGTTAATCAGAGATAGGCCTTCATAAAGGATGCTAGTGTCTGTAGGGGAATCAATGATAACCCCCAGGTTGCAATCATTTGTAAACTTAGCCAACTATAAACCTTCAGCATTTGTTTCCATTTCAAAAAATACATGCCAAAAAGGAGCAGGCCTACAACAGGACTTATGACAGAATGTTACCAGACTAATGGTATGACACAGAAATACTTGCTGCTGATACTGTTAGGAGAAAATTAATCCAATAGAACTGAAACACAAGGTGAGTATGTTGAGTGCAGGGAGGCAACAGTAGATAGAAAAAATAACTGCTATGAGCAAAACAGGAAATCAGTAACAGAAACAGTTTGATTCATGAAGATACTGAAAAGATACCATACACAAAATGGGGAAGGGGCAGACAAACTGAAACTTAAGGGTAGAAAATAGTTGGACTGGATTATGCGGGAGCTTCAGGAGGTATTGCTGAAAGTCAAACAAAATCAAGTGATTCTTATCTGCAGCAAAATCTTTGCCTTTGACAGTTCCTGCTGCATATGAAAAAGGAAATGATGCTTCACCAGAGTTAATACTGGAAAGTTAAGACATGACTGATTCTGAGCAAGTTTAACCAGATGATAGCCACAGGTTGCCCCTGAAAAAGGAGTCATGGGTCCATGAGTAGTATACCTGGCTAACAAATTACTAAAAAAATGCAAAGGTAGTACGGCGTAAAGTAAGCCATACAGCAAAGACACCCACTCTACAATACTAATGAAAGGTACTTTGCATGTGCTACATCTTTTACCTAATCTGTCTTTCTATCTACCTATCTGTCTAGCTATCTGATGAGCTATTTATGTTAACAGCCATCAATCAATACTGTACTGTCACAGACAGCTGCATACAGCCTCTAGAACAGAAAAAAAAGTCTGGTACAAGCCTAAGTTTATAAAATAACTTGGAATGAATATATCATGTTAGCATCAAAGGATTTCAAAATTTGGAAAGGAAGAAAATGCCGTCTCAGAAAAAAAAGTTTTTCTGCACAAAGTTGCTTTTCATTCCATTCTTATGTTGCTGTTTCGTATTAACCTTCATCCCTGTCCTTTGTAAACTTTCATTCATACCTCACCTACTGCTCAACTCTTCATGATTTTTTCCAACATATCACTAAGTCTGTCGAACAGAAATGGTGATTTTGACTTTAGCTGTATGTATTGTCAGTGTCAGAAAAACACCTGCTGCTGGATTAATAAAAAAGCTCCTGCAGCTTGACAATGCAATGTGCCAATCTAGCAGCAAGTGTCGAACTGCAAATAACAAAAATCAGGCCAAGCGTTCCTAAATATTTCACAAGCACTGCAGTGAACTAAGCTAAGCCAAGCACATTCTCCCACGCTGGGTGTGTCAGTGCTCCCAGTAACCTGATCTGTTGCTATCATTTGTTTGTAGGCAGACAGTAGATTTATTCAGTGTAAGGCTGGAATTTTTCCATTTAAATGAAACAAATTTAAAAAAAAATGATGTGCCAGAGACAGTGAGAAGTGCTACAACTACATGATAACTTGCGTTATGCACTGCATGTATACAGATGTAATACTGCTCCTGAAATCGTTGATGATTAGCTGTTCTCAGCACTACTAATTTTCTGATGTCAATCTGTGCTAAGCACAAACAGCTTGCACTGACTTGCAAGTTGTTTATGTTTAGCGACTAATACTTTTAAAAACATGATCTGCTATGCATCCTAGCACTTTTCCATAATTAACCACTACAACTAAATGCAATGTTTTCTGTACCTGTACCCTTAAATGTGTTAATCTTGTGTTTTTACTTATCTCAATGCAGTACATATTTAGTTTTATTCTGACTTGTTCTACTTATACTTAGTTTAATTTCAGGTAGTAAACCCTACTCCCTGACTGCCATGAAGAACAGAAACCCTTAAATCAATACAATTTCCCCTCTACTAAAATGCAAAGAAATATGATATTTTATAACAAAAGATAGGACCCCTTCAATGATATCATTGATTATAAAATCCTGCCTAGCACTAAGACAGATAGTACACTACAACTGATATAAGCCAAATGGTCAAGAAGCATTAGCTACCAATGCAAGATGTGAAATTTAGCACAAATAAAACACGCAATGAATGATGGGATGTTTATCCTGAACTCTGGCCTAACTAAATTTAAATTATTTGCTTAACAGGTGTGGAGTCAGTAGCAAAGTGGTAATGTTGCTTGCTGGACAGAATGCCCCATGCACATCAATCAGCATGCTTTAACTAGTCTTCTCATGTGAATGAAACACTTGTTAATATCTGTGTGGTCATAGTGCAATAATTGGCATACAGCACAAACCCTTTCTCAAAGAGGTACTGTTAAAAGACACCATAAACACCATTTTAGGAAGAAATATAAAATGATAATCTCTGCTGTTTTTTCGAACTAAACAAGACCACAATAGGCTAAGGGGAAAGTATGCTAATTTGTGGATTTTACTACTTGGATCAACATTTCTATGACAATTATAGGGGTGGATGCCCTTCTACATCATCTTCTTCTTCTTCTTCTTTTGGCTTTTCCAGGTTTGGGGTTGCCACAGTGGATCACCTGTCCACTCATGATTGGAAGTGGAGTTTTTACGGTGTTGAGTTGCCAGTCCGGCGCCCAACCTTCCACAGAAGGCACACACAAGCACCCACTCACAACTACGGCCAATTTAGAGTATCCAATCCACCTACAGCATGTCTTTGGGATGTGGGAGGAAACCTGAGCACCCGGAGGAAACCCACGCGACCACAGGGAGGACATGCAGACTCCGCACAGAAGGCATCCCAGCCGAGGATCGAACCGGAGAACCTCTTGCTGTGAGGTGGCAATGCTAACCGCTGCAACACTGTCACTAAAGCAAAATGCATAACTAACTGAGTAAGTCAGCAGTGGACATTTATTAGATTTAGATTACAGAGTGAAAATCATTATTTGTAAATGCAAACCTACTGTGGCCTGCTCAGGTACAGCTGTTCACTCTTTCTGGCACTGTGCCTCCCTCCAGTAAATGTTTCCAGGAAAAGCTTGCACATGGTTTACAGTGATGAGCAACACTGCCAGAATACTAATGAAAATCCCAGCTACAGCACAGCAGAAATGCTGTTGCTCCACACTGTGACATAGCTTGTGGCAGCATATATAAATCTAGAGAAATATAAAACAGTGAGAGAGAGAGAGAAACAGAGTATGTGTAAGCAAGTGTGTGTGTGTGTGTGTGTGTGTGTGTGTGTGTGTGTGTGTGTGTGTGTGTGTGTGTGTGTGTGTGCTTTGAGTGCATTCATGTTAAAGTACATACATGCTATTTAGACTAAAGGGACATGAAGCTAATCACATTGAAAGCATATGTTTCATATAAATTCTTGCAAATATATGCATGTAAATAGTATATGCACATAGGTGCCCAAGCATGTGTACAGACACATATGCTAAGACACAAAGACACAGGTATTCACACAAACATACACACACACACACACACACACACACACACACACACACACACACACACACACACACACACACACATAAATGTGCACATGCACACACGCGCACACACACACGCACATAAATGTGCACATGCACACACACACACACACACACACACACACACACACACACATACACACACACACACACACACGCGCGCACACACACACACGTACATAAATGTGCACATGCACACACACACACACACACACACACACATATAAATGTGCACATGCACATGCACACACACACACACACACACACACACACACACACACACACACACACACACACTGCTGCAACTGTGACAGTAAATTATGAATAACAGGATAATTGCTGCAAGATTCAAACAGATATAATAGCATATTTGCTGGTGGCAGATGTTGTTCTTCAGACAGCTATTTTCAGGAATTGGACATACAACTCTCAACTTCTTACTACTAATTCACTTAAGAAGTTAACAGAACAACAGATTTTGTTTCAACATTAGTTTTCAGTACAATAAGAAGTATTTAACTCCAAAGTCTGGCATTATGGACTTACTGTAATCCTCAATGATTTACCAGAAAACTAATTTAAAAAAAAATTACAAGGAATAGGCCAAAAGTATGATGCAAAACTAGAGACATTCTGTAAAATCATGGACCACTGTGATATATGGTTTGTTATCCATTTGTGCTTGGTGCTGAAATCTTGCGAAGATGCCACTATAGAGTAGCGATGAAGTAAAGCAGAAAAAGTCATGCACCTTCCTCTTCTTCCTTGAAAGAAACAAAGCTGACTCCATCCAGGCCATTATAGTAATGTTTCACGTGTTTCTCCATGCACGGGGATCAGATGGATCATGGAAGCTTGCCAATAGTGTGCACATCTATTTTCATAGGTTCATAGGATGGTACTAGGCTATCAGCCCTAGGGCCTATACAAGCCTAGCCATAACAATTCCCTGGCTATTTCTTCCCACATTATTTACTTTCCTGGACCCCTGTCTAGCAGGGCGACTGACGTGATCCCTGGGGTGAATTTCCTTTCTCCCATCCAATCGTCAAGATTCCTCTTGAAGCATGATTATGTGCCATGTAATGTGTTACAACAGCACATGGTCCCAGGCCTGCTGATGTGTACCATATGGTCCATGTAGCGGGGGTGAGGATTTCATCTACATTTTCAGTATTAAGTCTAATACATTCAAGGTGGGCACAGGACTCCATAAAATATATGACTTGTCTCCCCTTCTATTTGTGATTTGCATGGGCAGAAAATGTAGGCCTAGCCAAAGCCTAAAATGTACCCATGTTGGGGATGTGACAGTGGAATCTTTGATGCTTATAGACATTGTCCTATTGGCATCAGTGACTGTGATCTCCAACATACATTGTGCTTGGGATGAAAATCAGTGTCTCCAAATTAGAGGTCATGGTTCTTTCCTAGAAGGCAGTGAATTTCCATATGCAAGTGAAGAAGGAGCAGATACTTCAGGTTAGCAGTTAAAGTACCTTGGAGTCTTGTTTAAGAGTGAAGGCAGAGGGGAATCAGGTGCCTGTCCAATGGATGGATGCAGCAGTGTTAGTGCTGGAGGTGTTGCACTGGTCTGTGATGATACAATGAACCACTCATTTTATCAGACACTTTATGTCCCCATTCACTCCTATGGGCACCTTGTGATGATGTTCTCTGGGTGCTTCCCATGCAAAGTATCTCAAGTATAGCTCTTTAAAATAAGGCCTTGGGGCACACTCAGAACATGCTGTGGAGATTATATCTATAAGCTTACCTGGGAATGCATGGAGATCACACAGAATCAGAGACAGACTGTGGCTGGGGAAAGGGAGCTGCCCTACTACCCTGCTCAGTTTTCTACCAATGAGACAATCACCATATAAGAGGTTTAGAGAATGAATGAATGAATGTTTGCTGACTGAATTCATACAAATTAAATGTTTTTAAATGTAATAGCCAGGGCAAGCCTTAGGCCAACTGGACCTGTTTGGCCCAGTAGGGCCTTGTTCCCTCAGGGGGCCACAACACTAAGCTTTGATAAGGTCAATATGCCTTAAATTACTCTCTTTCAATACAGTAATACTGGTAGGCTTGCAGCCATTGTAGTTAACATTATTGGCAGCTACAGGTCCATGCCTCTTGTATGTCTCATGCTGTTCGCTGCTCATACCCCCATAGTAGTCAGTTGCTGTTGTTGAGTGCTCAATAGGGTTTTCAACCTAAAACTGGTTGGATTAACCTTCAGATTTTGTGTACCACTCCAGCTACTATATCAGAAGACAAGACCAGGCTTAATTTGAATACTGACAGTCAGGTACTGTTTTCTTTTATGTCTCTTGCTGATAAGGAGTTTATGAGTGGTCGTTAATAAGTCAATTTACAGTAATTAATTGTGCCGTGGTGGTACGGCAGTAGCATTGTTACCTCACAGCAAGAGGTTCTCCCATTCAATTCTCGGCTTGGCTTGGGAGTGCCTTCTGAGTGGAGTCTGCATGTCCTCCCCGCGGTTGGGTAGTGTTCAAAAGACATGCGTGCGTAAATGGCCGTGTCTTCGTTGAAGGTTGGGCATCGAGCTGGCACCTCAGTGTTTCGTAAAAAAAATCTACTGCCAATTATTAGCAGACCAGAGTTCCGCTGTGGCGACCCCTTACCGGGAAAAAGCCGAAAGACAACCAACAACAACAGTAATTAATTGTGGGATTTTTAGTCTCAGTCATCTTGAAAACAAACACTAATAAGTATGATAAATTCAGGTACTGTGATGTGAGGTAACTTCTGATCCCTAACACTTGTGATAGAATGTTACCAATTCAGCATGGTAGAGAAATGCATATTGCACTCATAGATAGGACCAAAATAATGCCTGAGAAGTGAAGTATGAGGTACGTGTGCTGAGGGGTGGGAGGCACAGGTGGATATTAAAATCATTCATTTTGCTGAAACTATTAATACTGTAACTCAGCAACAATAACCAAAGCAATAATAAACGTTAATCAATATCAGTGCAACAGTAGTAATGTAAGAGCAAACAACCAGAGAAGTATAAGTCAGGATAGTATGTAGCATACATGAACACAGTCATAAGTAGATGTGATACAATAATTCAGTCAGTGAAATACATAGTAAAATAGGTAAAAAGATACCTGTACGCTGCCATAACATCATACAATATAAGGTTTCTACGGAGAAAATAATATAAAAATAAGCAGTTTGTACAATTGTTGGGAATGGGATGTCAAGGTGAATAAGGTATAAGTCAAATGAGGGAAAGGCAAGAAAGGAAAAAGACAGAAAAGATAAAAAAATAAGTAAATAAAATATAACATAATAAAAACAGTGTGCAGCTAATTCCTACAGACGTTCAGGAGATCCAAGCAGTGCTATAGACCTTGGGAACATTGTTTTTAGAAACGACAGGGTACACCCATCTGATGACACAGGCAATCAACTGAAATGACAAGACTTGCTAGAGTGAGACCCTAAACATGGAGAATGAATGGTTAAAAAACGGATGTATACTAAATTCATGATGGCAATTTCTTGGAATATTCCTTTTTTCTGAGTTAAAGGAAGTTTTGCTGTTAGTATATATAAATTCAGGGGTGTGGAGGGCAAGACCTCCACTTCAAAGGGTGCAAGGAGGGCTTGACCCTTGCAAAAAAAGATATTTAAAGGAGACGAGTGATGTTTAGATTCACTTGTCTCCTGCATTTTCAATCTTTTTTTCCATGTCAGCACTTGGCATTTCAAGTGCTGACATTTCAGTAGGGAGACCATAGACACATCATGCTGACACATTACCTCCATGGCACATCAAATAAGCCAATCATAGTGTTGTGAGTGAGAGAGAAACTCCAAGAATTGTTGGATCAGCTGAAGTCCAGGAGTACAGTATTTTACTTTTGTTTTCTCATGTCTTACAACAAAATATAAGCTAATAAATTAACATTTTTATTTTAATATACAGTAATAGCATACATCCCTAACACCTAATCTGAAATAGTCTTAAATTCAAGACACCAACAAGTGAAGGAGAAGATGAGATGATAGATGAGGGGGCAATATGACGGGCCACAACAAAATGGCCAGCCCTGTTATCAACATTAGTTGTTATCTATGAAAAATTCAGTTAAACATGACATCATGTTAGAATGCCTAGGTCATAGCTTCAAATATCTGGCTACCTGGTTTTATGATATACGGAATATTCTTCCTAAAAACTAGTGAAGTTTGTTATAATATGCTGACTTAAAATGGCACAGCTAACACAACAAAACATTACGTTCAAGGTTTGAATGGGAGGAGAATTTAACATTTTAAAAATCTTCTCATCAAGTTTTAGACTTTATTTATCTGAATATTTATTTACTCATTAAAATGAGCTGTTATATTTCTTACTAAGTACAGGCAAACAATTATTCAGGTCTTCAGATATTTATCACAGCGCCACAGTAGTACAAGGAACCTATCTGTTTAAATGAACCCAGTCACAAGGGTTTTAAATTCTTTGTGTTTTTCTGCACAGCTGTAGTTTTACAACTAGATTTCAAAGGTGAAGGCTTACTTTCACATCTGGTGGTATTACAAAACATTAGCACGTCTGAAATCTTCTGTGCTAACCATCCCCTCAGAGTGCTTGAAGTAAAGCTTGGTAAAGCAAAGAGCTTTAAGGAGTTGTTAGTAATAATAGCAATACATTCAAGGACTAAATCTGCTTCTTTACCAAAATTCTAGCATGGCATGTTTTCTAAATGTCAATCGCAAGAATTTGTGTACAATGGAATGATAACATTATGAGAAGTGCATATATCATTTCAAAGCAGTACAGCTAGAAATACATGTAAAACAACCAGCAACAAGTAACCTGTAAAATGCAGCCTATCAGAGCAGGAAAACAGCTATGCTTGTACACATGTACTAAAACAAATCGAGATAACTAAACTAGAAAGCCACCAGAGTAATAGTTTGGTACATTAAAGCAGGTTATTGTAATAGTGGAATGAACCATACAAATGCAACAGAAGTAAGAGGAAGACAGACATCCTTGAATTTAGAGGGGAAACTAAAAAGACATTTGTTTTCAGTGATGCTAGTAAAAGGTGGGACTGACTTTCTAAAAAGACTGTATTTAAATCAAGATCAGGCACTAATGACTATTAAGTTTTCAGCCACATAAGTTCCAGTTACAATGTACAGAATGCTCAAATTCCTGAAAAAGGAAAAAGAAAACGGTGTAGTATTTTAATAAAAAAACACACCACATTGTATTGTTAACATGGTGCAGCTTTATATAAAAAGAAATATGCATCTTACAGTTTTGCTGACAGGTTAGATTCTTAAAGTATTTCTGTTCGGAAATATTCCTATCTTAATGGTTCCAAATATAAACCTTGCAGAAGATATTTTGCTTTTAATGAGACAGTTCTGTAACTATTTGATCTAAAAACCGTGTACATTTTAATGAAAGTTAGAGAAAGCTGAAACGATACATGGAGTCTCCATCACTATCTGGATGTAAACAAAAATAAATAAATATCTTCCATTTTGATGCATGTATTTCCTATAAACCCCCTGTTGAGTAATAATAATAGCAAAGACATTTGAATGCCTCCCAATAGCAGCTTTCTGAATACTGCTGAATGTAGCAGACATTCTGAAATGGAAACTGAGCTCTGCATGTACTAACTCAGCTCTCCTGGGGTTAAACTAATAAAACCATAGTAAAAAAATTGGTTTAAGTTTAATTCATACCAAAAACATGATGTTAAATTATCTTGCAGTACATAACAATAGTTCTGAAATCATTTACCATAACTGCTTTCAATGCAGACCATTTGAATTTTACTGTTTGAAAGTGAAAAATGGCACCTGAGAAGTAAAGATGTGTGTGAAAGATTCTGACCAGCAACAATGAGGTCCCAATTTCAAAAAAACTACAGCTATAGGACAGAGAGTACCTTGGAGTCCAGGATATAATTCCTGTTAAATATAATTGCTTTTTTACCAAACATTATGATCTGAAAGCAGCTAATGATCATGAAAAGCTGTGCAAAGAGAACCAAGATACTCATATATGCTGTAGTTCTAAACGGCACCAGACCGTTTTTAAATGGTAGAACTCAAAATTTGAAATAGTAAATCTTCAAATGAAAATTCTCCTCTTGCATGTGGAGATTTAATTAAAAAAAAACAAGCAAATCTCAAAACCTTCAGCTGAACATGTCCAGAAAATGCCTTAATCAGGCCTTTAAGCTAAAACAGTAAAACTACAGTGTGCGGTAATGAAAGCAATGAAGCTTGATTTTTTTTACAGGAGCCTATTCTTACTCCAGACATTATCCACTGAAACACATCAAATGAAGTCATAGTCAAATTATATTCCTCGTAGTCACAGTACAACTATGTAAGGAAACTTACCATTTCAATAGCTTTTGTAATAAATTTCTGCCGCAATAGCCTAAGCTATTTATGTCCTATACTTCATGATCAGCCAGCTTTCAAAGACATTGGGTGTCTCCAACATGCTCTGACTATCCATAGCTTGAGAGGAGCTCCATAAAAATATAGAACACATATCTCATCATAGCATTTTGCCTAGAATAAAGGGAAGCATGAAAACTCAAATAGTAATGCTAGGAAACTAAGCCAAAAGCAAACCATCTGCACAAAGATACCTACATCCGCAGGCAAAATAAAAGGAAAAAGCATGTAGAACAATGGAGGCTGGAGGTAGGGGCTGCTACTGCAACATTGATCTATTAGAACTTCTATTGTTATTGTAAGTTTATTTACATGGCTTGTACAATGTTCAACCTATAGAGCATATTTAGAGTAACCTAAGGTGTTTATTTATGCTAACATAGCTTTTGAACTATGAAGGAAAGAGAACAATAAATAATGCTTTAGGAGCCTGTAGAGAATGCTCCTAGCAAAGCACATTCTGGACCTGGAGAAGGAATCCAGTCTGTAATGCTTTGTAAATGTGGGTACAGAGGATCAAGTTACTGCCTCTATAATACTTCTACAGCCCACACATTTCCAAAGCCACCAAAGAAGCCAAATCACTTGTGGAATGGGCCCTAACCATGCCTGGAAGTGGCTTATTATGGTCAGCATAAGAAAAGACAATAGCCCAAGACAGCCATCTGTAAATAGTCTGCTTTGACAATGGTTTTCTTTTTCTCTTATAAGAATAAAAGACAGACAGTTGGTTAGCTTTCTTGAAGGTTGAGTTTTGTGTAAGTAGTATATGAGCTGCCTCTAGAGGTGAAGAATATTTTCTCCCTTGTTCTTTGGTTCAGAAAAAGACAGGGAGACTAATAGTCTCGCTTAAAGTAAACTCTGAGACTACTATAAGCATAAAATAAGGATTGCTTCTTAAAACAACTCCTGTCCTTCTGAAAAATGAGGTAGGGTTAACTCACCATAAGTGCTTGTAACTCAGATACACTCGTAAAACAGTCTTTCATGAGTAAGCGTTTCAAGCACAAGGTTAAGGTTTCAAGGAGGAGCCACCTGTTTCATAGGTGGACGCATAACAACCCTTTCAACAACTGTTTATCTTGGGAAAGGGGAGAATGCGGGATCTAAGGGCAGACAAGCAGAAACAGCTGACAAATGAACCTTGCTGGAGGAATAAAAAAGACACAAGGACAGTAAGTCACAGAAATAATCACAAACTAGAGGTAGCTAGGCCTAAAGAGCAGAGAGAGAGAGAGGGGGGGAGAGAGAGAAGAGAGTTTCTCGCAGCATTTTTGCCTCCTTTGGTACTTGCTGCATGTCCTCAGGAAAAAAAAGTGTCTAATGGGTATCAAAATTCTACTCTCCAGGCAGACACCTGAACAGGTTTTTAGGTTGTGGTGTATAAAAGAACCCCTGTTTTGTGTGAGGAAATCCAGTCTGTGGGGAAGCCTGAGATACTTGCTCTTGGCCAGATTGAAACGAAAAGTGACTCATTGTTTCCTGAGCCAAAGTTTTTGGACAGCCTTTCTGGATCTTTGGAATAACCCTGAATATCTGTGGAAAACGTAGAAAAGTATGCAAGAACATTCTTATCCATGGGAATAAGAAAAACATCTGTCTTCCAGGCCTGTTAACAAGGAGTTCTGGAGCAGAAATTGTTTAGCTTTCGGTTCTGAAGAGAGAAAGCAGATCTATTTGAGTTGTTCCCTACAGTGGATACATTCTTGGATGACTTCAGACGAAAGGTTAAGATCTGGTGCAGCCTTGTTAGTTTATGTACCATGTCACTGTGGTGCTATCTGCATAAATTTTCAGAGGTCCTGAGGACCAGAGGTGATTTAAGGCTTTCCAGGCATGATCACTGCCAGTATTTCTGTGACATTAAAGTGTTAGTCTCTGTCTTGAGGATTACACATGTCTCAGTCTGTAGTGGCACGCTACAGGGGAGTACTTATATGAAGAATTAGGGATGTGGACTGCAAAATAAAGGGTCTACCCATTTTAGAATATTACTCTTTGCAAACTGCAGAACTGGAATCTGACAGGACAAAGGGTATACAAAGTGTAAACCTGGATGCATACTGTTCCCAGAATCAGAATATTCAGATAGAGAAGAAATTCCTTAAGTACAGCCAAATCCATGCAATGCCTGCTCTTCTGACTGAAAATCAAAGTCAGAAAGAGATGGAAACAGTTTTTTTCCTTTTCTTATCTAAACAACAAGAAGGCAAATAACAAATACAAATGAGATACCTAGCAAATCCCAATAAGTTGCCTCTGTCTTCAAAAATAGAAACATAAGCCTGGAGGGTTTTCTATATTCGTTTTTCCTGTGAATCTCAATCATCTGGAAAATGATCAACTCATAGAAAGCATACTAGTCCCCAACAGATATTTCCTTTCATGACTAAGTAAAAATACCTTCACTCGCCCCTTCCCCTGAGACCAAAAAGAGTGGTTCTCCCTTGCCCATCGAGGACATCCCAACAGCTGCAAAGGACATGACCATCTCCTGGTTTTTTGTGGCTGCGTAAGCTTACACAATGAAACAGGGGTAAAAGACTAGTGGCCTGAGAAACAAGTGGCCACAGCAGAGTCACCTACCAGTGGCTGAGGCAAAAGAAAAAACAGCCTGACAACCAAGACTCCCATACGAGTTACTTGTTCTTGTAGATAGGGGAATGTAAAACTGTAGATCAGTAGATGATCCATTGGTATGCTGAGAAAGAGAAACTAAAATTAGATAGCAGAGCCTAGACAAGTGGGTAAAAGGTATGGTACAGAACAAAAGATTCTAAGGAAAGTAAAACAAGTATAGTGTCATTCCCCAGAAACACAAACACATAGAACCTGAGAAAGAGGTAATTAGGAACATATTTTTTGGGAGTGTAATGAGCTGGCAAACTTTAAAAATTGCATGCAGACTACTATGTCAGAAAAATTTGTGTGCAAACTGATGCAGCTAAGGAAATTATTTTTATACTATGATACAGAATCAGATTTGCCTAGACATAGTAAGGCCTTGGTGAGTTTAATTCTGGTGGCCGCCAAAATGCAATTACTCGAAAATTAGGGATGTATGCGATTACTGTATATTAAAATAAATATGTTAATTTATTACCTTATATTTTGTGACAAGGAGGTAGGACTATAATAGTTTACGGTACTGCAACGGTGATCTATATGTTGAACATCTCAGAGTATAAACATCTGAGAGAATTTCACTTCCATTCAGGACTATATACAGACAGCCTCACTGAGGCAAACAAAGGAAAACTTTCTGTGATTTTTTTTTTTTTTTTTGTGATAGAATTTACAACATTGTTGAATTGTTGTGCCACACCTTGATATACCAAGACTACACAAATTATTACAACATCTTTCTATCACAATCTGTCAGTTATGTCTTCCACAAGGATGTGGCTTGTATAATCGGTTTCTATTTTATTGACTTTGGTGAAACAGTGAAAGAAAAACTGATAAAAAAACACTGCTCTGTGTCATGTGGGGACAACCCCCACCTCTCATGAGGGTAGCTTTGCTCCTGCACCCATTTACTAAACAGGAGAAAAGTAATGCTTGTTAAGGTCTGATATGACAATTTTCTGAATGCTGTAATAGAAACTTTGTTGAGTGCTAAATATTGACATATGGGAATGTCATTGATGACTTACTCACAGATTGTCTGTTCTATTAGACTCAGAGAGAGGAAGAAGGTGAGTTTTACATTCTGTTTTAACTTTCTTTCTTTCCACATTAGAGTGACCTCAGAATTTATATAAATGCAGATTGCGAGGGTGAGGCCTTGCCACAAAAAATGCAGACAAAGCCAAAAACAATGGGGGAGGGTACAAACGTCTAAAATCAGGGACAGCTTTTAATGATCGCTCATATAAACCTAAAGAAAGTTGACAGAATAACATATTTTGCATTAGCATACACTTTCTGAAGGATATGAAACCCAAAAATGAGAACAGTCCCCAATGATTTGCTAGAACACTACAATTTTTTTGAGGAACAGACTAAAAATATGTCGCAAAAATCAAGACATTCTGTGAAAATCTGGACAGTTGAGAGGCATGGCTGCAGGGGCGGGGGCTTCTTCTTGTGAAATAGAAGCCTTTTCTGAGTTTTGTGACTGAAAAGTAAATCATGTAAGTTTGCAATGCTTTTGGAGTTTAGATTATTTGGAGATTAATTTTTTATATTTTATTTTTATTTAACATTTGTTTATTGGGAAAGTCTGACTTGGAACAAAGCCAATTTTCAGCAGAGGCCTGGGGAGAAACACTCCAGAAACATGTCTTTGAAACGTGGGAGGAAACCGGAGCACCCAAAGGAAACTTACAAGGATGCACAGAAGACATGCAGATTCCACACAGAAGGTACTCCAGCCAAAAATCAAACTGAAGAACCTCTTGCTGTGAGGCAACCACTCTCTCACTGCACCATTGTGCCATATATATAAAATATAGAAAATTTATCAAATGCTGTTGTATTCATGAATTTACCACTTCAGGAGAAAATATGAATTTCATTTAAGTGCTCTGACAATGTTTCAAGAGCAGACAAAATAGTAAATTACCCACCGCAAATGCTGTCACACCAGGAAAATGTGTTCTTCATAGACTGGATGAAGTTTGCCTACTCAAAGGAGTACAGCTTTTCCAGCAAACAAGTGATCCATAGAGTAAGAGGAATATTAGGGTAGGTAGGGACTGCTAGACTGTAACAGGGATGACCTGGTAATGGTTACCAAGCTACACAAGTAGGGGTAATTACTAACTTATCATTACTGGGGCACAGATGAGTAATGAAGTTGATGTTATACACGTATTCTGTGCAGTGATGCATCCACAAAGAAGAGAACTGTGTACTAAAACATGATGCTTGTACATGGAATCACTTAAGGTCCAGACTTATCGCCTTGGCCATGGGCAGAGAGCTGTCCACATGACAAATTATTCTTCTCTCCCCATTTTGACACTCTTCTGCCCTGCTCTTTTTTGCAATGTCAGCAGAATTCACATAATTTTATTCCTTCAAGTCCTTGACCTGTTTAAACTATAGTATAATTAAAACTGCAGTCAAAACAGATTCCCATCTTAAAACAATATACCTTAGATAATAACCCTTGTTTTGCAATGTCACAGGAAACTATACATCAGGTGACAGAACTGAATGTGTGACACTGCTTTTTACAAAACATTTAATGTGTCACCTTTTTTCATGTTCTAAAAATCTAATTCCAAAACGTTCTAAAAATATAATTCATGTAGATCTTATCTGGACAACAATCAAGTATGCTTTCAGGGATCATAAAAAATAAGATCATTGCATATCTATATTCACCACGTACTGATTACTGCAGCACTAGCAACCATACAAAAAGGTACGTGAGATTGCAAGTAGGATTGGTTACACAAGTCATCAACAGACACCTTTCTAGATACTCTACAAAATAGTCCAATAAGTTGTTTGGCCTGTACATACCTCATATAAGCACTCCTTGCTTTAATGGGTCATTAGCTACGTACCTGCTAAAACTTACAGTGTATGCCTGTCCAAGTGATTACTTCTCTGTAATAACAGATCAGTTACCATGTGGTCCTTGTGCCACTCACCTTAACTTGATAAACCACACAGTTACTCACTATTCAACTTTCTTGTGGCCTCTGTTCTGTTTACTGTTACTGCATTACTTACTACTGCTTCTCAGTCATGGCCTTCCCTTTTCTTGTCCTGTGGACTGTTATTGTCCTACACATCCTATCTATCTTAGGTACCTTTTTGGTGTCTTACATGTTTCAGCTTCCTAATCAGGTTCCTTTTGGCCCTCATGTTATTTACTGTTACTGCTACATAGCTTTTAATAGATAACATTGTGGCTCTGTACCATTTATTATCCTGCCATTTATTGCCGTACCACAGCCCCAACCAATATTGTGAACTCTTAAGTTATTTGGTTACTACATAACCCTTCTGTATTTATATATAAACTCTTTTGTTCTACATATCCTTATATATTATACTTCATATTTTCATACAGATGACCCCTGTGACCTTTGTGCCATTCCTGCTTGTCATTCTTTTCTTTTGTGCCATTCCAATATCATACTCTTGCCAGACAGTATTATTATATATTTTATTGAATTATGAACTTAGCCAAGCTGTTATAAATATGAAGTCCCTGCCTGCTTATGTCCCTTCCCTTGTCAGCCTGCTAGCTCTCACTGTTTTAATACAATGTACCAAATGCTTTGTGCTCCCTGAGCACACTCTACACCTAGAAACATACTGTACCATCTGTCACAGTTTTAACTACATAAATAATTTGGAGGCACATCTATTCCAAACACCTAGTGTCAATGAACTACAGCATACCACCATACCCACGTATGGTGAGGTAGAAGAAAAATCACTGCCTAAGTCTCCAAGGAACTTATGTAGCAAACCTCAACTACCAGGAAACATTAATCAAGGTCTCTAAGAATCTTCCCAGCACCACCATTTTAGACATCCTCCATCTTCAAAGGACCAATAACCTAACTAATACTTGAACCAAAGGCCTCAGCCTACTTCAGATAATCAATAATTTCTGCCAGAGTGGCCATTTCTTTTTTCCCACTTTCACTGTCATTCTGACGGTCATCCCAGTGCTCCACTGCCTTCACTGGGTCTATCAGAACTCCAATTCACCCCTAGTTCATTGCCCAAATTTCAGCCAGGGCCGGCGGGCGTCCATTTTTTTAGATGCCCTACAAACTACCGCCCCAACCAATACACATTGACAGTGTTTGAGGGTAACTCCACTCTTTGAGCCAAGCCTTCCTTCAGGGGACATCTTAGAGGAACACACCGTCCTCCCCAGGATGGGCACGCCCCATCCTGCCATGTCACTCCATTAGTCACCCAGGGCAGGTGAAGCCGTAGTTTGGGCTTTATCTCTCTAGAGCACTGGAGTGGTACAGTAACCATTTCTTGATTCAACATACCCCCAGCCCCTGGAATAAACTCCATTTGCATGTGAAACAAAGCAGTATCCTTATCATTTTCAAAACTAGGCTTGAGGAGATGACTGGAAGCTGCAAATTCATCCCTTGGATAAGTAGGATCAATAGTATTCATCAGGGATAATTAACTTATTCATTGATATTATGGCATGCTGTGCTAAGCTTCTTGATGGTCTCCAGCTGTAAGCTTAGTATTAACGTATTAAACTGAAAACCTATCGACAAGTCTAGTAAACCCATGCAATGTACTAATAACATATTAAAATCAAAGTTCTTTACAAAACCACACATATATTCCTTTAGAAGACCTAGACTGGGGGAAATAATAATATTCATTTCTCAAACGCAGATGTCAAAGATGTTTAACTCTTGTTTCTATAGGTGATGTTTTGTGGGAATGCCTCCTTCTGCTTCTACTTGCAGTCATATATAGGAACGCTCTGGGGTAACACAGGTACCACTTTTTGGAACCCTGGAGTTTATAGGTTCATAGGTTCATAGGTTTATAGTAGGCTATCTGCCCTAAGGCATTTATAAGCCTAGCCCAAAGTTTTGTGGCTTACGCCACCCTTTATATGAAAAAATACTGTACCCATTAGTTTGTTGTGCCTCTGTCCAGCAGTGACACAGAGATGATTCCCGGGGTAAACCTACGATCTCCCATCCACAGGTCAAGATTTCTCTTGAACAGAGCCAGCGAGGTGCTCTGCCTCACATGGACCGGGATTTTATTCCACAGCATAGGGAGTCTCTGAGTGATAAATCTATCCCTCCAGCACATCCTATTTATATCCGTGCTAAGGTTTAAGTCGCTTGCTCTAGTGGTTTTGTTGGATTTGGATTTTTTGAGGTGGAGCATGTCCATTAATTCCGGGTTGGACATCGCCTTGTATGTCAGGCACATGTCACCTCTGACCAGACGGTATGCAACTGAATAGAGCTGGAGTTTCTTCAATCTGGCAGCATATGACAGATTTTGGAGTCCCTTTATCCTTTTGGTGAGGAACTTTTGGGGTCTCTCCATTTGCTGCAGATGTCGGGTGAGATACATCCCGAATGGGGCATTGTACTCGATCATTGGTCTGATAAGTGAAGAGTACAGGGGAACAATGACCTCACTAGATCTGGATGTGATTCCCTTCATGATCAGGTGGGCAATGTAGAAGGTCTTTCTAACCACTTTAGCAACGTGAGTGTCAAAAGAAAGGCCACTGTCAACCTGGTTCCCCAGGCCCCTGATAACCTCTTCTGAGTTTAGTGGATTGCCACCTATATGGTAGCTTGGGGTTACCTTGTTTGTTTATCATGTATATAAATTCTGTGTGCTAACACAAGGGTAAGCCACTTGACAGAGAGCACACAGATCTGTCCCTGGGCTCTCTACTCCTTACCAGATGTTTTGTGGTGTATGTATGTGTGTATGTATATACATATATGTATATATACAGTGGATATAAAAAGCTGTAATTAAATCAAACGGTGATTCAGCAAAGTATTAGTTTAAGGGTGTGCACACTTATACAACCAGCTTATCGTATGTTTTTTATTTTTTATATTTTCCCCCTAACAGAAGTTTTTCAATTGAATTGTACAGTTGTCACATTAAAGGTGGGAATGATGTATTGTGGTCTCATTTTTTATATCACAGAAACCTGGCATTTCAACAGGGGTGTGTAAACTTTTTATATCCACTGTATGTATATATATATATATATATATATATATATATATATATATATATATATATATATTCTCTTTTAACTGAAGACTTTAACTCATTCAGATCTGTTAGCGATCTATTAATGAGGTGTCAGATTTCTGACTGCTGACAAGCTGAACATCAGTTGCTTGGATCTCTCAGTTATTGTTTCTCAGTCATAGTTATAGTTACATTTAATATGCTTACAGAGTAATTTTGCATGTCTCTCCCTAACCCCTGCCAACCACTGTCAAGGCAGATCAGGATAGTGTGGCCTTAAGTCACTATAGCACCGCCAACACAGCTCACCACAACAGGTGATGCTGGCAGTATCACCCACTATCCTGGCAACCTTTCACCAGGTATCTACCTTACACAAAGGCCTGTCATGTTGTCTAGGCATGCAGTCCTTTTTTTCTTTTTCAAATATAATTTTTATTAGTTTTGCAAGATTTATAACAGAAAAAAAACAGAAACATACCAAAACACAACATGATACATTATATACAATTATCAGTCTTGCTATACAAAAGGATTGCAACCATGTAACAAGCAGACATATTATATCATAGCAAGGCAATAAAAAAGAAAAGAAAAATAAAAGAAAAATAAAAGCTGATAAAGGAATAATTTCTATCCTAAACACCCAGGGTAGCTATATCAAAAACATGAACCTTAGGGATAGAAAGTAGTGAAGAGGCCCCCTTATAAGAAACTAATGCGATATAAGAAAAGAAATAATCTGTCCATATTTATCAGGAGAATTAGTGATGGTTAGAGGAAAGAATGTAAGTTTGATTTATGAGTAGAATAAAGAAGAAAAAAGGGGGGTATATTGTGAGAGAACACTATTCACAATATTTACAACTATTTACAACTTGGACGCTTTAACAAATGTGTAGAGGGACATCATACTAGTGTGACTGACAACAGATTATCATCAGCATTAATTTGTTATAGGACTGAAAAGTACGAACACAAAGGTCTTCACAGATTCTGTTAATAATAGTGATTGTTGTATGATGATGACTTTGTTTGAATTAAGTCAAAGAGACTGCACCAGTATTTCTGGGAAAAGTCTTTTTTCTTTTTACTGCTACAGCAACATTTATATGCAGATATATACTCAACTGCCATAGTTTTAAAATTTTCCCAAGAAATTACTGACTTAGCTATAAAGTATTTGAGAAGAGCACACACAGTTATTAAGATGTGTCTGCGAACACCTGTTATAGGTTTAGGAATAATATTCATGATTGTGGTTTGCCAGGAAAAGGTGGTCTTCTCACACCCCATTTTTTTCCAGTTGAGCTCTAAGAGAGCACCAAAATTTATATATACTTTTGCAACTCCAAAAGATGTGGAGTAAATCTGCATGCTGGAGGGAAGAAAAAGGACATGTTAGATTTTTGTTGTACCCAAATTTTAATAGAACTGCAGTAGTATAGTAGGAGTTATTACTGATCATAAGTTGGGTATAAATCAAATTCTTGAAAGGGGTTAGATTAAGAGTATTCCGACATATATAGACTCAGTAGAAATTTCACCTTGAATGTCATCCCATTATTTGGAGTATAAGAGCAATTGTTGATATTTAATATTTATTAAGAAGTTGTAGGCATGAGATATAATTTTGTTCCTAAAGGAAAGGGTTTTGATAATTGATTGTGCTAGAGTTATGTCTTATTCACTCACTTTGGTGTTTGCACATTTTTGTTTTATTAATAAATTAAGTTGTCTTAACATGGGGTCATATCTACTTGGGGCCCCAAAAAGTTCTTTAACAACAGCAAAGTTCTTAGAATGGTAAAAATGCCATACTGTGGCATTTTTAATTATGGGAAGGCTAGATAAGTCTATCATTTTATTATTAATTTTTATATTTGGGTTTAGGTGAATTGGTTGGAGAACAAGGAGAGTATCCTGTAGATTAACAGAATGTAGCAATGCTTGAAAGATATGAATTTTATTTTTTAATGTAGGTAGAATTTTAGATTTGTATTCACTGTTAAGCATTAAATACGGGATAGAGTGAAGGTTTAATCTGAGTGATTGTATATACTTGCACCAGATTTTGGCCCAGACTGGGGTCCATGTACCAATTAATGGTTCATATTTTGCAATTTGGATTAAACGGCTCGCATTTATTATATTATAGTAAAGACTAAAATCGGGGAGGCTCAATCCACCTTTTTCTTTTGGAAATATTAATTTTTTATAAGAGATTCTGGTTGATTTAGGGAACCAGAGGAATTCTGAGATGGTGGTTTCCATTTTATTGAAAACATTTTGGGGTATATTTAAGTTTATGGAGTTTAGATGAAATAATTTCCTGGGGAAAATGTTCATTTTAACAACAGCAGTTTTTGATAGTAAGGATAAATTGATATTTTTCCATCTGGACAGGTCATTGTTGATTTGTTCCCAGACTCTACTCAAATTAGCTTTCATTAACTCTTGATGTGTGTGCATAATGTTTATTCCTAGATATCTGTTTGAATATTTAACAGGTATGTCAGACAGGGGGGAGTAGGATTCTAGGTGTTCACAAGGATTTAATGGGAAAATAGAAGATTTTGTGGGATTTAGTTTATAGTTAGCAGCACTGGAAAGAGACTTATCGATTTACGGATTTTATGGAGATCACTATTTGGGAGTTCAAAGTAAATATTTAAATCATCTGCAAATGCCGAATATTTTATCTCAATGTTAAAAACTCTTGATATATGATGATATGTTTTTTGGCTAATGAATAATAGGAGAGGTTCAAGATAAATATTAAAAACGTGGTGAAAGGGGCAGCCCTGTCTAGTTCCATTAGTAATTTTAATAGGTTGGGACATTATTTTATTGATGTACAGGGAGGTAGAAGCATTGTTGTAAAGCATTCTAATACTGTTAATCATAAAATCAGGGAAGATGAAGTATTTCATGGTTAAGTATAAGAAATTTAGATCCACATAGTCAAAAGCTTTAGTGGCATCAAGCGTGAAGGCATATCTTGGATGGTTATCATTTTTAAGAAATAACATTATTGTATCTAAAGTGGGAGTATTATCGCATAGCTGTTGTTGTTTCATGAACCTATTTGCTCAGAGAAAATAATTGAAGCCAGAATCTTCTGCATTTTATTCGCTAGGATAAACGTCATAATTTTTATATCTATATTAATGAGAGCAATGGGTCTGTAGCTAAGGGGGTTATGCTTGTCAAAATTAGGTTTCAAGATAAGGATTGTTTTAGAGTTGTTCAAATATTTATCAGTAATCCCCTTTAGGATGATGCAGTTGTAGAGGTTAAGAAGAATTTTACTAAGTTGATCATTGAAAATTTGGAAAAATTCACCTGTAAACCATCGGGTCCTGGCTCCTTGTTGGGTTTGAGCTTTTTGATAGCTGACTTTATTTCATTTAGAGTTATAGGGCTAGCTAATAGATTATGTTGTGAATGACTTAGTTTGGGAAAGGATAGTTTATACAGGAATTCTTTGCAGGTATCCTTATGAGTTTGATTTTTAGGGTTGCAAATATCACTAAAGATTTCTGTGAAGGAATTAACAATGTCATAATTCTGTATAGCATTTTCCATTTATATTTTAATTCAGATATATAGTTTGGGCCATCTCTGATGTTTATTAGTTTGGCCAGTGTTCTAGAGGGGGTTTGAGCCCATTCCGAGTATCTATACAGGAGCCTTAATTCGGCTAAGGATTGTTTTTGTTAATAAAAGAAGTATACTTTTTTTTTTTGAGTCTCATGTAGTTTATTTTCTAAGTCTGGAGAGTAGTTATTTTGAAGTTGTAAATCAGTTTTCCTGTACTCATCAGTGAGGTCAGTGAGATACCTTTGCTCCTTTTGTTTTATAAAAGGATGCTTTTTGTACAAGTATCCCTCTGATAACAGCTTTGGCAGCAGCCCGTTGAACAGCAAAAGGGATGAAGCATACATGGGATTCAAGCTCAAACTGTTTCAGATATTGGTTAATTTCGTTTATAACACCATCGTTTTTAAGGCTATTACTATTTAATGTCCGGGTGGGACTGCTACCTCGGCCTTTAATGTGTCATGTTGGGTTGATGATCAGAGACACATTGGAATGATCTGAGATGGATCTTGCCTCAAGAACAAAATTATTAATTTTACTTGAGAAGACATCTGAAATTAGGAAAAATTCAATTCTAGACCAGACTTTATGAGATGCCGAGAAGTAGGTATATTTATTTACTGTTCTATCATGATCAAAAATTTGAAATAAGTTGAAATTATTTAACAGGTCTTGAATAGATGCAGTCAATTGGGGGGGGGTTGCTTCCTGTTTTTGTATGAGCTGTTGTTCAAGGGGCCAATAAGCGCATTCCAGTCACCACCTACACTAAAGGAATAGTTAGTATACTGTAATAATAGATTGTGAATTTCATAAACAAATGGATGCTGGTTGGAACATGGGCTATATATAGGGCAGTTAAATTGAGGGTAAGAACAGGAAAATGGACACCACCGACCATTAGGATCTGATTTAGTGGTTAAAATTTCCCCAGGGAAGGTTTTTTAATTAAGATGGCTGTACCTTTTGTGGAAAGACTATTTCCAGTTGATATTATATGATTGATCCAGTTTCTTTTCCTATCATTATCCCATCGGTCATTTGTCAGGTGTGTCTCTTGTAAATAAAAAAATATTAGCTTTATCCTGGCAAATTAGGTGCATAATCAATTTCTTTTTTTCATTATCTTGAAGACCATTTATATTCCAAGTGTTGACTTTAATCATAATGCTTTAAGATTTAAGTGCAAAAAAAGAAAGAAAAACTGTACAAGTATTTTTAAAGAAAGTGATTTGTATGAACTTTGTCAGTATATTAAGCATAGTGTTAGATGATGTCCTATTGACTAAAAAAGGTAGTTTGAATAGAGTGTTATCCAAGTACCCTACTTCAGTCCTAGCGCCTAACCACAAAACTCCCTGAAATGATCTAATATAGCAAACAGACAAATGCATATCACATGTTACGGGACATTGTTGCATGTACAGAATAGCATTAAAAGTAGCAGGGAGAAAAGCAAACTAAACTCGATATTCCAAGTGTCGGCAAGCATTGGACTGCTCACCTCCTGCCACTCCATAAAAGAATTATAAATTAAAACTGAAAACAGAGTATTACCAAAGGCGTCATATCTCTGGGTAAAGTACCTTGAAGATTTACCTTAGATACCATAAAAAGCATGCACAAGTCAAGCTGTTGTCATTAAGTCTATGCCAAAGTTAAGGTAGTTGAACACCACTAGAACCTGACCTAGGTATGACAAGCTACTGTAACTGCCCTTCAGCAAAAGCACTGATGCAAGGATCAGGAAGCAAATAGTCTACTTAGGTTTTACAGTATGCATCCTTTGCTTATGATCATAAGCAGCAAGATAGCGTCCAATCAAATCTATTAGACTGTCAATAATATATATCTAGTATAGACTGTCCTCCCTCTGACAAAATAAAATCTTAGCTATAAGTGCGACTCGCTTCTCTAGTTTGTAGTTGTAATATGCTAAATGAAGGGAAGAAAGAGCAACAGAAGAGGAGTGTAAAAAAAAAAATTTGTATCAAGTTGCATTTCAACACCTATGTTAAAACAAGAACAACATGCATAAATATTAAAGCATTAAAGCAATCTAGTGCAATCAATTCTATCTAATCCAAAATAAATTAAAAAGAAAGCAACTATCAAGCCATTCCAATGCAATAAATAATGAGATCCAGCATGGGTGTAAGAATGCATGTGGGTAAGATTTCCAGTTATTCAATACCCCTTAGTTTAAAAAGCTTTAGTTAACTGCCATAAAGACATACATACATACATACATAAAGACATACATACATACATACATAAAGACATACATAAAGACATACATACATAAAGACATACAATCATACATAAAGACATACATACATGCATACATACAAACATACATAAAGACATACATAAAGACATACATACATACATAAAGACATACATACATACATGCATAAAGACATACATACATACATACATAAAGACATACACACATACATACATACATACATAAAGACATACATGCATACATACATACATAAAGACATACATACTCCCAAGAGCACCCCAGCACTACCAGGTTATACCTCATACCATGTTTTTCGGCCCCAAAACTTGGACCGACCCACAAAAGGAGGGGGAGTATCAATATTCGTCAAAGATACCCACACCTCCAGGTTGGTGGCACAGCACGAAGCATCAGAGACTATCCATGTGCAACTAACAGTGGGTAAAACTGCCTTCCAGTATATAGCCTGCTACAGACCACCCTCCCTAACCCAGGAACCCCACTCGGCCTTCCTGAGAACACTGGAAAATATGAAGGTCTCTCCAAACACCATTATATTGGGCGACTTCAACTACCCAAACATAGACTGGGAGCATTACTCTAGCTCCAACACCCTAGCCCATAGGTTCCTAGAATTTATAAACTCAAATGCTATGGAACAACTTGTTACCACTCCCACAAGAGGGGAAAACATACTGGACATGATCATCACCAACATGGGGACTCTATGCTCCAGACCAGAAGTGTATCCCTCACTGGTAAGATCAGACCATAAACTAATCTCACTGGATATTCACATCCCGACCCCACCTCCTGCCCAGAAAACCACAGTGAAAAACTTCTCTAAAGCAAATTTTACACTCCTCAAAACCGAGGTGGAATCCTTCAAAGCCCCCGGGCCTGTGGAAAATACGGCCCAGACCCCAGAATCCTTTATAAACGCATTCTATGAACACCTTCAGGAATGCATGGATCATGCAATCCCAAATAAAACCAAGACCCAATCCTCAAAGGCAGACGTCCTGTCTGGTGGACTCCAGCCATAAACAAACTATACAACAGAAGGAGGAAGCTACTAAATGATAGAGCAAAATTCCAAAAAGGGAAGGCATCTCTGATCAGTATTAGCAAAAAACTACGGGCACTCATAAAATCATCTAAGGCCAGCTTTGAGAGAAAAATTGCACAGGACACTAAGGATAATCACAAGGCTTTCTTTAGTTATGTTAGGAATCTGGGTGGTAATTCCCAGATATGCTCAGAATTAGTCCAAAATGACAAAAAATACACCGAACCCACAGACATTGCCAACATCCTAGCTGACAGGTTCAGTGCAAACTCCCCCCCCTCCCCACCAAAAGGGCAAATATCTATCCCAGCAGAGTGCTGCCCCCTGACATCTCAGATGCTCAGGTAAGAGCCGCCGTCTCCAAAGCAAAAAACACAGCATCAATTGGACCAGACAGTGTCCCGGGCTGCATCCTACATGAACTCCAAGAAGAGCTAAACCTAAGCATAAAACTACTGTTCAATCTCAGCCTTACTACAGGATATGTACCCAAAGAGTGGCGTACAGCAACTGTGGTCCCTCTTCACAAAAGTGGTGCCTCAACGGATCATGGAAACTATCGCCCCATAAGCCTGACTAGCTTGGTCTGCAAAGCTATGGAAAGGATCATCATGGACCTCATAAATAAAGATATTGGGGACCTACAGACACTGGATCCTACCCAGTTTGGCCTTGTTAGGGGCAGATCCTGCCTCTTAAACCTGGTTGATTTCTTTGAAACAGTCACCAAGGCCATTGACGAGGGGAAGGTGGTCCACACAGCCTACCTGGACCTCGCAAAAGCCTTCGATACAATACCCCACTCTGGCATTATAGATAAGCTCACCAGCTTAAATATAAAGCCCTATGTCACTAGATGGGTTGCAAACTGGCTCAAGGACAGAACCCACATGGTTAGAATTGGCGGAGCCATGTCAGACTCCAAACCAGTTAAAAGTGGCGTCCCACAAGGCTCAGTCCTGGGACCTCTCTTGTTCGGTATATATTTCTCGGAGGTACAGGCCAACACGGAAGAACTGTGGCTGACCAAGTTCACAAATGACTGCAAACTGGGCACCATAATCGACTCTCCAGCCGACACAAGTATCCTCCCAAAGGGCCTCATAGAAACAGACAACTGGTGCCAGAGCCATGGCCTCAAGCTAAACGCCAAAAAGTGTATAGTCATCCCCTTTGGCAAAAACAAAGTGCCCACAAATTACCACATAGGTGGTAATCCATTAAGTACCGAAGAAGTAATTAGGGACCTGGGGACCCAAGTTGATAGCAATCTCTCATTTGACAACCACGTGGCCAAAGTGGTTAGAAAAACATTTTATATAGCCCACCTAATCATGAAGGGATTCACATCTAAATCAGGGGAGGTCATCGTGCCTCTTTACTCATCCCTCATCAGGCCCATAATTGAGTACAATGCCCCTTTTGGGATGTACCTTATCAGACACCTGCAGCAACTGGAAAGACCCCAAAAGTACCTCACCAAGAGGATCAAAGGGCTCAAACAGATGCTATATGCTGTCCGGTTAAAGAAACTCCAGCTCTACTCAGTGGCATACAGCCTGTTCAGAGGCAATCTGTGCCTGATGTATAAAGCCATGTCCAACCCGGAATTAATGGACATGCTGCACCTCAGAAAATCCAAATCCCATTGAGCTACACGCTCGAGAGACTTGAACCTCTGCACTGAAATAAATAGGACATGTTGGAGGGACAGATTCATAACCCAGAGGCTCCCTTCACTCTGGAATAAAATCCCAGTCCAGGTTAGGCAGAGTCCCTCATTGACTCTCTTCAAGAGGAATCTTGATGAGTGGTTGGGTGATCGTAGGTTTACCCCGGGTATCACTTCTGTGTCACTGTTAGACAGAGGCACAGTATACTAACCTCAAAAACGGGCATAGCAAAATTAATTTAAAATGGGTGTCGAATGCCAAACACATTCTGGCTAGGCTTATAAATGCCCTAGGGCAGATAGCCTAGTATGAACCTATGAACCTATGAACATATACATACATACATACATATATAAAGCCATACATATATAAAGGCATACATACATACATACATACATAAAGACATACATACATACATATATACATCCATACATACATAATAGGTGCTCATTTCCCTTTAATAAAAATTAAGAAATGTTAATTAAACCATATGTGAAAAATATTTGCTAGTGTACATCCTGAGATGTAAATGATGAGATATGAGTGTGGTTGGGGAAAGACAGAAACTTTATGCAGTATACTCTAGCAGAATTCTAAAGTGGCAGCTTCATTGTAACATTTAAACTTTTGTGTGTGTGTGTGTGTGTGTGTGTGTGTGTGTGTGTGTGTGTGTGTGTGTGTGTGTGTGTGTGTGTGTTCCCCACTACCCAACTTAAACCCCTGGTACACATCATTAGTAGTAAATTTGTAAAGAGAGTGGGGGGAGCACACACAAAAATGTTATATATAAATATAAAAGTGGTATTTGAACATTATAAGAGGAAAACATATGTACAGTACTTTTAAAATCATTGTCCTGCAGATACTGGAGGGCACATGATGCCTAGTAGCAACAAAGAGCAGTTATTTTAATACAATACAGCCTATTTCTGACTGTAACAGCAACTAAAGTAATCCCTGTGATGCACTGCTTCATTTACGACAACCTCCCAACCTCATGACGTCATCTGCTGATGTTCCCGTTGAATTCTGGATAATGGAATTTTGAAACGGATCTGGAAGCCCGGGAAAAGGCTTGGAGTGCAAGACAAGGCCCAGGAAGGCCACAGAGAGCCCCCGCGACAGAGTTAAACAGGTCTGAATATTACTTATACGACCAACATTGGAAACGACCTCCAGGAGAGTCAAAAAACACAGGAAACACCCAGCTGTACTCCATGTAAGTCAATTTACAGTTAGAGATGAGTCCAGGCCAAAAAGATGTTTGGTTGTTATTGCTTCAAGTTATGTAATACTTTAACTTAATAAGAAAAATGCACTTTGACTTAGATTTTTAATGCCATTTAATGAAACAATTACAGTTTAATTGCATTTTATTGTATATTTTGAGCCATATACAATAATCCTAACAGGAAAACCATTTGTAGCAAGCTTTAGGTTCCATATAGGTCAGAGATAAATATTTGTTTATTCTTCCTTCTCTGTCTCCGTTAAACTAATTTGCTTAAAGCTTTTTAAAGATATAGAAACATAATGGTCATTTAGCTGGTTTAATTGTTAAAACTTATAACTAGTTTACTGCTCAGGTAATTCATTGAAAGCTCTCATGAACACATTTTTTGCTTCATCCACTGTGTGAATTAGATATTTTGTGTCATTGTGGTGGAAGGAGAGGGTAGCTGGATACTTCATCTGAAAACGTGTGTTCTTTTTAATTAAAAATGCACAGAAAGGAGCTAGAGCTTGCCTTTGAATGATGGGTTGTGGAAGGTCCTGGGAAACTGTAATTTTGTGTCCTCTCCATGTAATAGTGCTTTTCTTTTTTGTTGCCATAAGAATTATATTTGCATGTGCAGCGTTTAGTAACCTGGCATGTATTTGTCTGGGAGTAGTTTCATCTTGTGCTCTACGCAGTGCTCTGTGAACTCTTTCATTTACAATGTCCTTAGTGAGAGCTTTGTCGTCGGTAATTATTTCAAAGATTTCTATTAATATGACCAGTATTTGAGTTTGGTCAAACTTTTCTGGGATACCTCTTATCATAATGTTATTTCTTCTACTACATGCTTCTAAATCTATTATTTTATGTTGCAGATCACAGATGTGTCATTTAAACGTACCTTTGCTTGTAGATCCTGTATTTTCTTCACATTTTCTTCAGTTTTAGTTTCAGTGAGGTTAAGCCTTGTAATTATTTGATACAGATTAGATCCAAAAGAGTTAAGCTTGTCTAAGAAGCCTTTTATCTCATCCTGGAGACATTGCATGGCTGATTTAATGTCATCCACTGTACATGCAGGTTCTCCTTTGGTTTTGGAGGTTTCTTTATTAGATTCATGTGTTTTAATGGTTTTCTGTCTCTTAGATATTACATTTTTCTCCGGGTTAACTACATTGGATAGTTTTGCCTTAGATGTTAGAGTTTCCATAGAATCTTGCTGAGTAGTCATCTTTGGATGAATTTCTTTTAATATTTAGTACAGATCGGTACTATATGACTTGTTCTCCTTTACTTTTACTCTCTCAATTCCAGAACTCAGTTTTTGAAGAGAGGCATGTCACCGTGTGGCTGCATCCACCCAGTCAGTCACCGAAGAGATAAGCACAGGATAAATCAGGTAAAATGTTGAAAAAATCCAAAAATGTTGCTGATTTCCTTTTTCTTGTATGCCTGTTGATCAATATTTATCACTTTTTGTAAAATTAAATGCCAGATGCAGGTTATAATAAGCGCATGAAAATAGCTTTTGCAGGAGCTGCAGAAAGTGTGTGCTCAGTGCTCGACAGCCATCACGGAATCGACCCTAGGCATGCAGTCCTGAAAGGCCCTGTGCAGGAAGGTCTGGACAGTCTTGCTCTCTCTTCACACCAAGCTTGATGTGTGAATTCCACAGTGCCTGAAGAAGCCATGACCACTCATTCAGGTCTGCCTAACGAGTGAAGTGGAAGCTCCACATGCTTAAGACACACATTTGTAGATCATATGTTGTGCAGTTTAGCACTGGGCTGTCACACTACTGCATTTCTGTAGGACTACATTGTGATACTAAGAATAGTCATTGCACTACATTACAATGCTACAGGTGTATGATTGCACTGGACACATGCCTCGGGGTCAAGGTGAAATGCATGGCTACTGCCAACATGTCTGGCTAATGCAAAATGCTAAAGCAGCAATTCAGAAACAACACTGTTAAGTAGCTTTAGTAGCATAACCACCATTCAAAATGGCACTTCTCACAATGGTATAAAGCATTGATGCCACTTTGAGTTGTTCTGCTAAATACAGCACAAATAGAGAACAGAGGGATTTCCATAGAGATTCTGTAGATGTGCAACTTTATATATATAGCTAAGGAGGATTTACAGAGTTAATGAAGGGGTCTTACTTGGTGAAAGACCTCAGTAAGAGCAAAAAACTCTTAGGTGGATGTAAATTAGGCAGAAACAGGCTCTATGATGTACATGTAATTGGAAATTTGAGAAATTAGCATGACATTGTACCATCTGCCAATGCTTTTTGTTTGGGAGGGCAACCATGTACAATGGAAACCTTGTGAAGGACATGCCACATGGAGTGGTGGGCTTTAGGGGCACATGTTGAGGTGTGGCTACAGTATGTAGCTGGAGGTGGGGTCCTGTGTGTAGCATTAACTGCAGCTGATAAACAGATGCACAAAGGGTGTGGACACTGCCAACAACCATGTAGAGGCAACTTAGCTCCATCACTGGAAGATGTGATCCTTGATTCCCCACAACATCCCATGGCTACTATGTTCATCTCCGATGATCCCACTCCATCTCCTAGTGTTGCAGCCACCTGTCATTATGTTGTCTCTCACCTAAGCAAGAGATGATGACTTGTCCTGCCGCTACTATGTGTAATACTGTAATGTCTGATTTACACAATGGCCAGTCCATGCATGAACCTGCATAGCCTGGATATGATAATGCATGCATCATTTTGGACTGTGTTGTCTGCCTCATGGCTCATAGTTGTGGACCAGGCACTGCTTCTTTGCCAGTGTTGCAATGTATTGTGCCCTGCTCTACATCTGCAGTGGTACAACTCCTCATCTGTCTGTCCACCCAGCCCTTCATCTGCTCATACAAGTTGTATGAAAGATTCTAATAAAATGTGCATCATCTGCTGCTCGAGCTGCAAGCACAAAGCCATATTATGCAGCATAGCACACACAACAAAAATCTAGCTATAAACATCTGGAATTATTGCTGTGCCCTTTTGAAAATAACTAGGCATAGGAGCATCAGCTGAGAAGGCTAAACACCCACTGTACAATATTATGTGGCTCAGCATGTGCTATATTTTTCATCATTTAATATAGGGTCTGGTTGTTACATATCAGGTCATACAACAAGCCCTCTAGGGCATCTGTCATCACCTGCAACACGCAACAAACATCATAGTATATGTAGGCTTCTCTATACTTACACAGTACCTGTGTAAACAGATGTGTGTGCACATCTCAACCAAATAGAAAATCCTGTCACAGAAACCTTTAATATTGTTTAGAGAGGAGTTAGATGTGTGAATCACTGGAACTGTCCAGGTGGCGCAGGGACTCATTATAAATTATGCCCTAGACATTGCAAACCAGCTGGCAATGAATGGAGAGAAAGCCCTTCCAACTGATGCATCACTGTCCTTCTGGGTTTTGTTGGCAATTGGTGGATGATTGTGGTTCAACAAACATGCACAGTTTTTATTCAGTGGGACCACTGGGCAATGCAATCCAAGTTTTCACTTCTCCTCAGTGTTGTTCAACGTTGTGGGAGCTTGCTTCTGCAAAAATGCTTTTTTTGTTTCAAGTGCACATTTGAAATGCAATCTAAAATGTTGGAAAAAATCAATGTAATGTAATGAAGTTATGTGATATATGTGTGTGTGTATATATATATACACACACACACACACACACACACACATATATATATGTATATATATATATATATATATATATATATATATATATATATATATATAGACATATAAATGCAGGTTCCTATCACATAGCCGAACTTGTACAAGTTCGAACCCCATATAGTCGAGACAATTAAGTTTGAACGTTTAAATGGAAATCTCTGTAAGGGGAGGTTTCCATTCATTTCAATGTGGTGCGATCTCAGAGTTGGTCTATGTAAGTAGCGGGGGGGGGGTGTGGGTGGCTTGCCCCCCTGCTTACAACAGTTTATTTTGTTTTTACTTTTTTTTTTTTTTTTATCACCATTCAAAGTTTTGTAACTTCGAACGGAATGGTTCGAACATTCTGTGTTGAAAGTTATAACACTTCGACTATGTGATATAGACCCTATAAATGTATATATATATATATATATATATATATAAATGTGATTACAGGATTACAGACTATTAGCTTTAAACCATTGCCATAGTGTTAGAAAGAAGCATACAGACACTTAAAAACTGACACATCTTTGGAAATACAGCATTAGCAACTGAATCTACAAAAATAAAGACACATTTTGGAAAACAAGTATGTGAATATATTCCTTTCTTGATTTATTGCTTATCATTTAAGTATGTCATCTTACAAACTATGTGTAAATTCAAAATTACATAGACTAAACATCTGCCAAAGCCAGATAATAGCGTCACTATTCATTATGCATTCAGTGTGAGTCATGCAGAGTTAGAGCACATGTTATGTACAACCACACAGTGAACACAACTTAAATACCACTTAAGTGAGCACGGCCTATAATAACCACTGAGGTCCTAGAGATTATAAAGAGTTACTCAACAGCTGAGGCCATAAAGGGAAATCTAGTGCACATTTCAAGCACAATGTTGCTGCACTAATCCCTTCTGAAACATTCAATAGAGCAGTCCTGCATACTGCAAAACTGCTTTAACTGTTGATTGAACCTATAGCACACAATTAACAAGTCAAAATAAAAGATGGAGACATAATCTTTCCCTGTGTCTCATTAGAGGACCTCAGACACACTGCTGTTATCACAATAGCTTCTGTTTTAACACAAACGTAGAAAGGGTGTATTACAGTAAGCTTAAAACATAATAAAGGACACCGGACAGATAGTGTCAATGTTAGAAAGTGTCAAGCTCTATGTCCATAGGAGCTTGAACTGAACAATAATCCTGAGTTTTGTCTTTCCAATTAAATGTAAAGATGATCTTGCACGAAAGTGCATGGTGTGGTAATTTCATCTTCTAATGGCAATCAGTGCATTATGGGAAGCATAGACAAAAGACAAAAGTATTTCACTATGTCTGCCCCAGCAGCCATGTCGTGACTAGCCACTCAGTGGTGTAAACACTGGCTCTGTGTGATTTGGCCACACTGACTAATTCTGATATGGTACCCTGAGTCCTTGACCCCATTTCATGATGGGACAAAGGAGGTAGATTATGACAATGATTCTACTGTCTGCCTCAGAAGATTTTTCTAAGTTAGAACAAAAAGAAAATTACTAGTAACTATTTATATTACTGGTAGAACAATTAGTATAACATATAACAAAATAAAATAAAATGTGCTTTTTTTCATATCCAAGTAGTCATTTAAGCCTCCCCCAGAGAAATGAGGCATGCATACTTACATATCACTCTTTCAAATGGTACAGCTTACACTTCTACATGTTGCTGTAGGTTTGCAAACAGCTTCCAGTATGCAGTATGGTCACAATATCTTTGTTACTTACTTTGACCTCACTAAGACAGAAAGCAGGCAATTTGTCATTTATTCATTGTGACTTCCCCTCCCAGACTATGATATCCATCATTGGGGCAATACCATATACTATGGTAATGATGTCTCCTCCGTATTTTTTCAAAAGTAGTTGATCACAAATGCTCTGTTTTACAACTGATGTGAAGCCAGTGTGTGCTGTTTTGGTCAGTTTCCCCCTTCTTCAAGAATTCTGCAATTATGGTTTTAGTATATATAAAGTTGGATGGTGTTGGGGGTTTGGCTCAATGTGGGAGCTACAGGAGAGCTTATCCCTTTGCAAAAAGACTTATTTCAACCTGCCCTGCTACATGTTAACAGGCTACTTCTTATCAGTTGTGATCAAGCAGTTTGTTTCTGAGCAATTAGCTTTCAGCTGCTCATAGTGGAAGTGTTAATGACTGCATACACAGGAAGTGTTAATGACTGCATACACATGAAGTGTTAATGACTGCATACACAGCAAAATATTTTCATACCATCAGGGAAGCCTGTTCTATAATGCTGTTGCATGTTTTTATACCATCAGGTAAGTCTGTTTTATCATGCTGTTGCATGTTTTTATACCATCAGGGAAGTCTGTTTTATCATGCTGTTGCATGTTTTTATACCATCAGGTAAGTGTGTTTTATCATGCTGTTGCATGTTTTTATACCATCAGGTAAGTCTGTTTTATCATGCTGTTGCATGTTTTCATACCATCAGGAAAGCCTGTTTTATAATTCTGTTGTCTGTATATTGTTTCTGAGTTTCATGACTGTTTTATTTAAATACCAGTGCCTCCTTACCTCCCCACACCTCCATTTTCCATCAGTAACTGCCAGTTACTTACCTTGTGTAATGCCAGAGAACACTCAATATGAAAACAGTATATTCATCTGATCAAAAGGAAAATAAATTACAGGATCCAGATTCCACTGCTGGCCTCCACAGCACCTTACACCAATGTCATCCATTGTGCGCAAGTCTACTGAAGAGGCTAGGTAAACAAATTTAATATAGAAATATCCCATTACTGGCACTCCTTTTAATAAAACAGCAATATGAAGGCACTGCATGAAGTCTGCTGCCCATTCCTCAAATTCTGAGCAATATAAAGGCACTGCATGGAGTCTGCTGCCCATTCCTCAAATTCTGACCAATATAAAGGCACTGCATGGAGTCTGCTGCCCATTCCTCAAATTCTGACCAATATAAAGGCACTGCATGGAGTCTGCTGCCCATTCCTCAAATTCTGACCAATATAAAGGCACTGCATGGAGTCTGCTGCCCATTCCTCAAATTCTGACCAATATGAAGGCACTGCACGGAGTCTGCTGCCCATTCCTCAAACGCTGACCAGCAATATGAAGCCACTGCATGGAGTCTGCTACCCATTTCTCAAATTCTGAGCAATATAAAGGCACTGCATGGAGTCTGCTGCCCATTCCTCAAATTCTGACCAATATGAAGGCACTGCACGGAGTCTGCTGCCCATTCCTCAAACGCTGACCAGCAATATGAAGCCACTGCATGGAGTCTGCTACCCATTTCTCAAATTCTGAGCAATATAAAGGCACTGCATGGAGTCTGCTGCCCATTCATCAAATTCTGACCAATATAAAGGCACTGCATGGAGTCTGCTGCCCATTCATCAAATTCTGACCAATATAAAGGCACTGCATGGAGTCTGCTGCCCATTCATCAAATTCTGACCAATATGAAGGCACTGCATGGAGTCTGCTGCCCATTCATCAAATTCTGACCAATATGAAGGCACTGCATGAAGTCTGCTGCCCATTCTTCAAATGCTGAGCAATATGATGGCACCGCATGGACTCTGTTGCCCATTCCTCAAATGTTGAGCTATATGGATAAGTTATTCATCTTCCTTATCAAAGCCAGTAACAACCATTAGCTGTCTGATAGCAATACTGATATTATTATCATCATCTCCACCATTATTTTTTTGGTGTTATTCATGTTACACCTTGGTGTAATCAGTTTATCGTCATCTGTGAAAAAGCTAGCTGAACATTTGCCTAATTGTTTTCTTAACTTATTTATATTAAAGGCATTCTCCATTCATTTAATTACATTAAAAAGTAACACTTATGGACAACATAAGGATGTGCATACTTACAATATAGTATGCATCTGTATGCTCTATATTAATATCGTAGTACTCGCAATGGTTATTTAGTTGTTCTATATGCTACTATTTATAGAGCTTTTCTTATTGGTCTCCACTGAAAATGACTATAACCCAGCCTGACATCCCAGTTAAAAAACAACTAAGTAAATAAAAAAAACATCTCTCTCTCTTCATCTACATTCCTTTTGATAATAAACATCAATAACAACTTGTACAATTTCCATAAACATTATTATACTAACCAGTATATATATATATATATATATATATATATATATATATATATATATAGATATATACACACTGTATATATTCATAAATGATCTGTTCAGACAGCACTGCTTGAAACACTACCATCATTCATCATTCATAGTCACCAACTTAGGAAGTGCCAGTACTCAAATATTAGCATTTGAATTGCAGGAAATTACTTGCTAGGATGCAGAAAGGCTTACCGTCAGGGGGAAGCCTTTACACAACCATTTTCTCCATGTAGACTAGAACTTCTGATTCACAGACTGCTGTACCACTGCAGTTTCCTGTTACTGGGAGCCTCCTTTACACAACCATTTTCCTCCATGTAGACTAGAACTTCTGATTCACAGTCTGCTGTACCACAGAAGTTTCCCATTAGTGGGAACCTCATTGTGGAGGATGGTCTCATGGGCAGAGCTGCATACTAATGCAGGAATCTGGGGCACAGGCTGATAATAACTACGCATGTGCTCTCCCCCACAAATGCCAGCAGCTCCTAACTTATCTTGATGACCACTTCAGGGCATTCCTCAGCTGTGTAAATGTTCACTGCTGGAAGAACAATTGAACACTGTGAAGAGCTAGAAGTCACCCATTCATTCCTATGGAAGCACTCTCAGTGCAGTTACATTCAGAGAAGACATGGGTTTGATTGGTGGTAGTGGGTGTATGCATGAGAACGTGAGCATGTATGTTTGTAATGGCATGAATGTAGCTGCTTAAATGTGTGTGTGTGTGTGTGTGTGTGTGTGTGTGTGTGTGTGTGTGTGTGTGTGTGTGTGCGTGAGTGAACGTAAGTAAAGGGATGCCTTTGCTAACACAATGTATGGCTTGCTAGGGTGAACATTAGAACATTAGTTAACATAAAATTCAGGCATGATATTGAGCTGATAATTCCTAACTGCAGTCATAACTGTCACCGAATCACATTTTTCACCATTGAAGAAAATAATTTACTTGTGCTGGGCAATTTCCATGAAGAGAGGGTATTTCTGAATCCTAAGGTCCAGTTCTTTGTTGTAAAACAGCACAGTTGGAGAAATCAAACTAATGAGAATGGAATCCTTTTTGGAACAAGGGATAATTGATTCCTACAGTAACTTCAATACTTTTGTTGTCGGTGTTGTTCTTCTTCTTGGCAGAAGTCAAAATATAAATACTGAACAACAGCACTATAAATAAATACTATCCTAGATGATATAATGCCAGAGAGGGTAATGATTTATTTATTTTTTATTATTATATGAATTCTTCATGGATAGCAGCAACCTTGTGAAAAGATAATCCATTCATTACATCTGGCTTCCTGAAAAATCCAGATTTAATGAATGTTGTAATTTAAACTATGATATCTTCATTCTAAAATTCTAATTAACTGCGCATAAGTTAACTAAAAAGATTTTTTTGCCCATTACTGAGCTTTTCCCCTAGCTGTGCAATTTTTGCCTCTAGCAGGTATTTAAGCATACTAGAAAATATAGCTAGGATTTCCTTATTAATATTTGATTTAAAGGTTTAAGAAAAGGACCAAAGGAAAGCAATTAGTTTCATGACATTATGGCATGATATCAATAATTCTTTAATTGCTTTTTTGGGATTCGAACAGCCGAAAAAAGATGATGATTCTTTGAAAGTTTTTAGTAAGTTATAATTACAATCTTATATTTTAATTGTTTGTTAACAGGTCCTGACACAACTAAAAATCATCAAATTTTATGACATCCTGCATAGGTAACAATATTAGAAATTTTAACTTATATTTTTACACTTCTTACTTCCTCCTAAATATATTTATGTTCTTATAGTAAGAGTCAGTAAGATAAAAAATGCTTCACGGCACAAAAGCTACAGAAAAAAGTAGAATCATTTATACCCAGCATAACTTAACTAGCACAGGTTTTAGCATATTTATCCCATCAACTATAATTTTATTAGCACACTGCTTCTCTGACAGTGAAGTGAACCTCCTTAGGGACAGACCAACTTGTTTCATAAGATGTTGAATAAGTCAAAAAGATAACAGATATAAAATTGTTTTTAGTTTCTATTCATTAATGAATAAATGTGAGTTGGATTTCTGTGTGTGAATATGAATATGTGTGTGCGTGTGTGTGTATGTGTGTGTGTGTGTGTGTGTGTGTGTGTGTGTGTGTGTGTGTGTGTGTGTGTGTGTGTGTGTGTGTGTGTGTGTTTCAGTATACACACACGTGAGTGTGGAAAAAAGTGTTATTTTTGTATTAGGGACCCAAGATAATTTTGTGATATATCTAGGGAATATATGCAATGTTTTATATAGCTTAAGAGATCGATATAATAAACTGAACAAAACAGTGGCTTAACAAATCAGTTTGTTTAGTTACTATCTACCGTCTGGGAGCTTATAGCTGTTAAAGCCAAATATTCATTTCCTTTACGTACAGCAATGACTTCAGACTGAAACATAGGAGGAAGACTTCAGACTAAACTAAAATTAATTCTGTTAATCAAGTAATCAAGCTAGGATGTTAGCAGCTCATTTGAACTAGAAGCTACAGGAAATGACTTCAGAGTATTAATCAGATATGCACAAATATCCTGCATTTAACTTCTCTTTGTTTAATTCCCAGTTATGTTACCATTTGCTTTAGCTAAGAAGGACATAGTTTGCAATGTTACTTTTTCAGCTTTATGCTGCCTTTTCACAGTGATACAGTCTAGCCATGATGTTACTATAATGATTGATGAATTGATGAATATTATGATATATGAAACAAGTGGCATGTTTCTAGTAGTGGTCTTAAAGTCACAGAATGAAACATGCTGTGAGGAACCTATTTTGAATCTGGTACCAAACCCAATGCCTCTATATTACTATAACTCTTGAACTGCCCAATCAGGGAATGGCTTATTCATACAGTGCCTTTCCCAACCCATCCCAGTAGCAATGTAGAACAGAAGATGGGTGGATTCAGGCACTAAAAAGAAGATGCAACAAGGAAATAAGAATGTTTACTGCTAGAGAGCTGCTCAATGATTCGGATTAGGACACTGAACCTATCCTGGTGAAGTAGTGCAAAAGGGGGAGTACTGTGCTTTCCTCACTTTCTTCCTCCTCTCACAGCTTATGTCATCCTGTAGTTGCTGGCAGGCACCTGCCCCACGTTGGGGGCGCAAGGGGGCATCATCCACCTGCAACAAATATTTATGTTTTAAGATCTTTATTATGTCCATGTTAATCTCCCAAGGTTTTAGATGTTTTTTGGGGGGGGGTCATCTAATTCTGTGTTGATTAAACAAGATGTGATCATTCTTAATGGATCCAAATAAGAATTTGGCATATTGCTATCAATGACCTCAAAGGGGCACCAATTATGTGCTGAGCATGTATCCCAAAATTAACTGGATGCCATTTCAATACTCATAACAGGAATACAAGAAATAGTGTAAATATTATCACACTATACTACATTTATTTGCATGGGAATGTTCAAGCAATAATTACAAAAACACTTAACTATAGTTTGTAAAATAATACAGCTATCTCCTGAAACTGAAACATTCAAACCAAACTTGAATCAAAACATTTGCACATAATATGAATTAACATCAACTCATGTGACTGCTAACAATAAGAAAAAAAACAGTTGCCAAATGCTAAAGACTGTCAGAAGAATTCAATAAAAACTACACGGTTATTTTTCACTGAGTGTGTATCCCACTGCAATGCGCACATGGCTGCAGAAAGTTTTAGGTTCAGAAAGCACTGTGTGGAGGCACACGAGGTATACACTCCTGGGCACACCAGGTAAACAGCAAGGTATGCTAATTACAGCATAAGCAGCTGAACTGCATGCTAATCAACCAATCCAACACAGTGTTCAATAAGCTATAAAGCATTCATGTGGACTCTGTGTTGGTTTGTCCTGTGTATTCCAAAACTTTTGTAATACAGCCATGGAAAGGAGTCTACATGGACAGAACCGGCTCCCTATTACACTGTCGCAGAAGCAGGTTGTCGAATGCGTCTTTGTCAAACTGAAAAGAGCAAAAAGGCAAAATAGTGAAGTGGCTTTTTAGCGAATTCTTTCCCTGGGGAAAGAATTTGTTTGGACGCTTTCGCTACTTTACCTTTTCAGCACTGTAATGCGATCTCGGAGTTGCTATATTTAAGTAGGGGGGTGTGGGGGGTACATTATGTAATGTTATACAGTTTTTTTTTTTCTTTCGGAACAGCGATTTTTTTTCCCTTGGAAAAAAAAATCACTGTTCTGAGGTTTCAACATTGTAAGCTTTCGCTTACATGGGGTCGATTATGTGTCGTTCACTCTTCTGAGCATGTAATATAATATAGACCCGACAGAAGCATGTCAACTGCTCCACTTACAAGGTAAGTCTTGAACCTGGAGTGTATTGTGTAATAATAGGAATGGGTGGCATCACACTAATAGAGCAACATATCCCTGTTTGTGCCATAACAGTAACTCACCTTTGCCCCCCCACAAAAAAACAGTCTATCCTTGTTTGTACCACAACAGTGACTCACCTATGCTCTCCCCCCAAAAGATCAGAAAAATGACACATTCTGCAAACAAAGCCTCTCCAAAATGCTAAACATTCTCTCAAAGGAATTATCTCGGAAACATTTGTACATATTTATCACACAGCATTCCATTTTCATGTACTGGCAGTCATGTATACCTCTGAAATGACTTGGCAAACATACCCATGCCATCAGTACACTTATAACTAATGCATACAGATAAATGTGTAAACCTTTACTTCAGATATTTCTTAAATACATTCCTGCAAATGCAGTATGTAGCTGACCAAATGGAAGCATACCTTCTGAGGTGCAGCACTTCTCTGTGCAGATATATCCTGAAAAAATAGTGTTATATGCAGTCTTTCCAACCTAAACAAGTGCCACCATCAGTCTGCTAAGCTACATGGTTGGCTTTCTTTGGTGGAGATTTAGGGCTGTCAGCATGGCGAATATGCAAATGAGGTGTGAACTCATTAGAATTGCTGAATCCCAAAAAATTGGATCCATGTAGGGATGTAAACATACTGTAGCCACTCCCTCAGTGTTTGGTTTTAATGGATTGCAACTGTGACAGATTAATGTTTGGGAGAAGGAAAACACAACAGCACTGCAGGCTGCCTTACTTCCAGTTGGTGCGTCAGATCACATCTACAAACTAAGTGTTAGATGTAAGGTTGGAAATGTAAGTAAGCAGTTCACAAGTCACGGGTTGTGTGTCTTCACATCCAAGCTGCCCTTCATTTGTTGGCCACTGCATATGATATTATTTCCACTTAATATCTTCACACATTTTAAGGCCAATGATATAGAATGGTTTATACACTGCATGTCTCAGATTACTGCTCAGATAAATGAAGTATGGCCAACTAACATTGAAATGCAAGGTAGAGCTGTATATTTATAAGCAATAATCATTACAGGTTGTGTTATCACTAGGTGCACTACATCCAAAACTAATAAATACATGTACAAATAACAGTTGTATGGTTTGATATCAGTGTATATGCTGTTGCAGTTGGTTGTCTGCATATTGATTTAAGTTATTTGCTGCAAAGAGGGATAAGTCACCCATCCTGTGCTCTGAAGATTCTTTAGAGTGAGAGTTCTAGTCCAGACCTATGTACAAATATCTGATGTGTACTAACATTTTATAATGTGTATGCCATAGACTGCTTTTCCTCATTTCAACTATGTTTTTCTTTTTTTGGGGGGGTGACACTGTTTATGTGATGTGCTGATTAACACAAACATGACAAACTGGAGAAAAATGAATGTCAGGTTTGGCTGTGCTTATCTCATTTGCATGAACCATGGTAGTAAGCAAACTGGACAACTGGCCAGACAGGACTCAAACAGCCAAAAATAGAAACTGGATGCATTCAATTAATACTACTGGACATCGCAAAGCAATGTTGCACGATGGTTAACAGCAAAACCTTAAGAATGATTAGTAAAATAAGGGATGTCATGTAACTAGTCCTGTGACAGCAGGTGTAAGTGTAGGGCTGCAGTACAGATGGTCCTGGGTTCTAGTACAGGGTGTGCAACATTTGTTTTACTGTTGTGACACTGTGGTTTATAGCAATGAACTGTCACATAGACAAGTGTTTTTTTCAACTTTCTTATGGCAGCAGGCATAAGTTTAGGGCTGCCATTCACATGGGGCTGAGTTTGAATACAACATATTCCATGCACTTTTACTGCTGTTCCACTTCCCATTATAGTCACTATCACTTATAGCACTTGACATGGTATAGCTGATATTAATTATATGTATGAAGGCTGAGGCACTAGTATTATATCAGTTATGTATTCATTTATCTATATATTATCACATTTATTCTCACATGTTTGACTGTGGGTAGATTGTGTACTATATTCCTGTAAGTATATTTCTGCTATCTGGACTGCCATGGCTTTCACATTTGTCTAACCCACATATACAACTTCAATGTATGAACTCTTTGGGCTAGATTGATGAGGATGAGGGAAGTATGTGGTATGTATGCAGCAGATAAAACAAAAACTGGAAAAATCCTACAGGCTGTTGTGTACCCAAATGAACTAGAACAAATCTTCACTACAAAGTGTACAAAGGGATGCAGAACAACTTCTTTAGAGTAATAATCTTTTTAATCTCCACTTTTGTAAAAACCTTCTTCAGAAAATTTGCTTTTAAAATCTGTGTCTATAAATACGATTTCAAATATACAAGCATCCAATCACTAGGCTCAGTCAATTAAATAATAAAAAGCTACACAACAGGAAAAACTTTTAACCATTTCATTATCTTTCAACTTGCAATCTCTTAAAAAACATTTGATATTAACTGCTTCATTTAAATGAGGGGGAGAATCAGCTTTCAGCTTTATTTGCCATTCTATTTCTACCTTCTCTACCTGTTTTTTTTTTAAATCCCCACCTCTTTTGCTTCTAATACTTATTGTAATACAGCAAAAAAAAAACTTCTTATAATTACTACAAATAAGAAAATGTTTGCATGCAGATTAGTAGTGTTATTCTAGCATTAAAAGTTAAAAGATGGCTTTTTGGTATTTTATAGGGTTGCATCAAATTGAGCGTGCATATCTCAATTGTAAAAGCAGCTATGCATGCATTAGTCTGTAGCACAAACCAAGAGTACAATATTAGACTTTAGTGGGAGGTTGTGGGTTCAAAGACCATACTTCCCAACTAAACAATACTGTTAATTCTTCAATTATGTGTAATTTAAGGGTTTAAAGTAAAAGCTCTATACCAGTGGCACACATGCCCTGCTGGAAACTGTAATCTGTATAACTGGAACATGCACATGTGCAGGGTCTATATTAAATTAGCAAATGCTTAAAAAAGCAAACGCTGATTTATCGACCCCATGTAAGCGAAAGCTTACAATACTGAACACTTAGAACAGAGATTAATCGCTGTTCCAAAAAAGAAAAAAAAAACTTTAAAACATTACATAAAGTTCCCCCCAACATGGGGGACTTTGCCCCACATACCTCCCCACTTAAATATACCAGCTCCAAGATTACACTACAGTGACGAAAATGGCAAAATAACAAAGGCGGCCAAGTGATTTCTTTCCCAGAGAAAGAATTCGCTTATATGCCTTTTCGGTAATTTGCCATTTCGTGCATTCAAGTTCGATCAAGACGCATTCGAAAGAATGCGTTTTTGTATAATAGGGAACCTATATGCAATATATGCACATGTCAAGGAGTACTTGCTTCAGTCTGTAGTACAGTGAACATCTGGTAGAAACTGGTAGTCTTAAAAGTTATCTGTTAAAAGTTGGTAGTCTTAAAAGTAAAAGGTAAAATAATAGCATCAATTAATTTTATCAATGCATTGTATGTCACATATGAAGGTACTAATCTTATCTATTTTTATTCTCTCCCCCCAACCCTTACCTTCTCTTTTTTTTTATTTTATTTTTTTTTATTACATGTCATCAAAATGTGTACATGTCATCCACGTGTACCACATGATTAAATGTTCCACTGCACAGCGGGGTAGGAGTGCCCCACAGAATCCACCTGCCCCATCCTCCACCTGCTCCAGCATCATTGCCCAGCAAGTCTGGGAGCTAACCTGGCAGGACCACCTCTGCTGCCTCTGCACTAACTGCCCCCTCAGGTAGTCCTGACCAAGAGGCTGGTCCAGTGGTACCCTCAGTGAGCAGTGGTGGAGGTGGTGATTTTTATCACCCACGTTGAATTGCCAGAGATAGTGCTTAGGGGTGTGTGCTACACTGCTGCTGCATGCCAGTGTTGGCTGGACAAGCGGCTCTCCTTCATTTTATGTAATACCAGGAGAATGGGATGCAGACAAGCATTCCAGCCAGTGGTGGAGTGAGGTGACAGTGATGACAGTCCAGTGGGTGAGAACTCGATTCTCACTGCCACCCAGCCTGTCAACCATGGGTTCATGATGTCCCCACCCTCACCCAAATCATGGTCTCCCCCAACCTTCTATGTCCATCACTGTCCCTAGCTCTTGTCTTGTTTGTCTTGTCTTCCTGCAATTGTTTCCTCACCTACCCAACTTACCTCACCCAGACATTCCTTCTTCACTTCCACAACATTCTTCTCTCTCTCTCAAAAAAAAAAAATGGTCACCCATCCCACAAAAAAAAAATAAATGTCCCATACATTCATACATAGCTCTCCATTCTGCATGTGTCTTCCTAACACACTTGATTTGGAGCAATTGGCTATACAGCATGATTGTATTGTAGTCACCCCTCTCTCTGGAGGTGACAGTCCAAATTCAGTTAATATTTTCCACATATGTTCACTTTATACTGTTACAGAAATGGATAGCTACGGTTTTTCCTACCTCTCTCCTCCACATTCCTGCCCTACTTCCCTTTGTTCTTCCCACTGCTTGCTCCCCATTTCACAACTGCCCTGTCTTCCACATTTCTTTTCTATAATGCATTATTGTGTGATGGTGTGCATCACATGCCAACGAGCAGCAACGGTAATGAGAAAGTAGCTAAAAGGATTACATTCACCTGCATGTATGGCCTCAAAAAGGACTGTATCACTATATTAACTGCATTATCACGTGATGCCACAGAGTCAGTTAAGTAGCAGGTATATTCCAGAGACTCAGTATTAACTGTCAGACTTTGTTCTTCTCCCTATTTGCTCCCCATTTCACCACTTTCCTATCCACCCCATTTTAACACCTTTAATCTGGACAAAAAATAGAATCACACACAACACACAGAAGTAGCAGGAAAAAGCAATGGATCCTTTCACTTTTTGGGTTCCAAGTTTGTGAGGAGGTGCGCACTGCACACAAATGCACAGTGACAGTGAGAGGCGGCAAAATGCAGCAACACTTCTCATATAAACACTTTGTGTCATTGTGTTCTCAGTCTATAATGAAAAGTATTTAAAGTATTATATACACCTGTATTTGACCACAGTACCATCTGGGTCAAAAAAGGAATGTATCAGTGCATTAACACGTGCTACTACAGAGTCAAGTAGAAGATATATTTCATAGACTATTATCAGGCTTTAGCAATTCAGCTTGCATTTGTGCACTGCTCACCTATGCACAAACATGTATCTTGCATGCATGTGCACTTTGCTAACTGTTGCGCAAACCCACTGTCTGTTGCCCTAAGGAAATGTTTAGATTATGCTGTATTACTGATGTTTACTGTCCACTTCCTGTGTATGACATGAAATTGCATGTGTAAACATTACAAACTGAGGGCCCTATCTTACAATATGTTACATATCCATCTGTTGCCGCCACCCCTTCAAGCACTGCAACCCTGGTGTCTCAGTACTTTTTCCACATATACATCAACCACAATACAATGCACTTACATAGCCAAACTGGAAGCAAAACTCTCTCTGGCCAAGATTGTGCTAGACAGTCAAGAGGAGAAGGTTAACACCTGCATTACACCTCAAGCAACTCATAGCCCTTCAAAACCCACACCACCAACACCCACACATAGCAACACTAAACCCACATATGCAGAGGCCCTTACCATTAACCTGCCCAAGCAACAAGGACCTCCGAAGCTGAAGTGCAAACAAACACCAGTCACAACCAAAGTGACACATAGCTCACAACACCAGTGTGCCACCCAACAACAGCCCCTAAGGCAAGACAATGTACACAACATTTTAGTCATAGGTGACTCTAGAGTCAGGCACACTGATGTCCCACTCACCAGGCTGAACAAGGAGAAAATTACAGTCAGCTGCCTGTCAGGTGCCAGGATCCGCCACATAACGCATGCACTCAAGTCCCTCCACAACAAGTACAAATACAACTCTGTCATTGTCCATACTGGAGTGAATGACTTGAGACGTACCTCCCTGGACTACATGAAAAGAGACACGTAAGAGCTCTTGGATCATGTGACCCAGGCAGGTATGACCCTAGCCCTGAGTAGCATCCTGCCTTCGCCCAGAATGATACCACAGTATAAGGACAAAATGATTGACTTCAACAATTTGCTAAGCTTCTGGTGTCATTCAAATGGGATCCAGTATTTGTCTGCCTGGGAAGACATGATTGACAAACCACAATGCTTTGCCAGAGATGGTCTGCACCTGTCAACCCTGGGATTCAGGTTACTGGCTAAAACTCTTGCCACCCCTATAGTGCCTTTTTTAGGCAAGGTTCAAAGGATAAAACCACCACTGTAACAAATACAAGCATGCAAAATCTGAAGGTAATGCTACTCAATGCTAGAAGTCTAAACCTCAAAATGCACTCTCTCGAGGCACTCCTAAAAATGGAAAACATTGATATCTGTGCAATAACTGAAGCCTGGTTCAAGGCTCCAGAGAACACCCCTGCAATAACAGGCTACAATTCTTACCACACTTTTCGGCCAAAAAAACAAGACCGAAACACTAAAGGTGGAGGAGTGTCCATATTCACCACGGATATTCACACCTATAGGCTAGTTGCCCAACACAATGCATCTGAAATTCTCCAGGTGCAACTAACACTAGGTAAGACTGAAATCCAAATTGTAGCTTGCTACAGATCCCCCACCATGCCCCAAGATCCTCACTACACCTTTCTAAACATACTGGAAAATATTAAGATACAACCAAATACCCTAATACTTGGTGATTTCAACTACCCTGCCATTAACTGGGAAAACTACTCGGGTACCAACTCCTTTTCCCAACGGTTCTTGGAATTCATAAATTCCAATGCCCTGGATCAACTAATCCATTGTCCCACCAGGGGCTCCAATATCCTAGACCTGGTCATTACCAACATGGGAGATAGATCCACACCAGTGGTCATCCCCTTATTGGTCAGGTCTGACCATAAGCATATCACCCTTGACATCCACATCCCACCCCCACTCCACCCCCCAGTAAGGAAACCTCCTTAAAAAACTTCTCCAAAGCCAACTTCATGCTACTGAAGTCAGAAGTGACAAACTTCACGACACCCATGCAGACAGGATCTGGAAGTTCGATTGCAGAATCCTAAACTAAGGCACTGTATGAGCACATCCACTCATGCATGAATTGTACCATCCCAAATAGAACCAAGATGCTCTTCTCCAAAAAAAGGAAGCCAATCTGGTGGTCCCCTGCTATAAACAAACTATACAACAGAAGGAAGAAACTGTTGCGGAAAAGAAGAAAATCTCAGGATGCAAAAAACTCCCTCACCAGCCTCAGTAAGAAGCTGAGATCCCTCATAACATCCTCAAAAGCTAGTTATGAAAATAAAATTGCCAAAGATTCCAAAGACAACCACAAGGCATTCTATAGTTATGTCAAGAATCTAAATGGCAATGCTCAGATCTTCTCTGAGCTACAACAGAATGGCATTAAATATACTGATCCCAAGGATATTGCCAATATCCTGGCAGATCGATTTAGTGCCAACTTACCCCCTTCTCACCCCCTAAAGGGCCCATCTCAATACCAAAAGATTTCCAAATTCCGGTACTCACGGCCACAGAGGTAGAAACTGCACTCTCTAAAGCTGGCTTGGTAAAGGCGATCTATGCCTGACATATAAAGCTATGTCCAACCCAGAATTAATGGACATGCTCCACCTCAGTAAATCTAAATCCCTTAGAGCCACGCGCTTGAGGGACTTGAACCTCAGCACAGAAATAAATAGAACATGCTGGAGGGACAGATTCATAACCCAGAGGCTCCCTTCGCTCTGGAATAGAATTCCAATTCATGTTAGAGCACCTCACTGACTCTCTTCAAGAAGAATCTTGATGAGTGGATGGGGGATCATAGGTTTGTCCCGGAGATTACTTCCATGTCACTATTAGACAGAGGCACAGTAAACTAAACTTTAAAAAGGGCATAGTATACTCAAATCAAGGGGTGGCATAGGCCAAACACAATCGGGCTAGGCTTATAAATGCCCCAGGGCAGATAGCCTAGTATGAACCTATGAACCTATAAGAATACAGCATCCATGGGACCAGATGACATCCCAGGCTGTGTACTACATGAACTACAAAATGAACTGGCACCTCCCTTAAGTGTCATGTTTAATCATAGCCTCATCCCAGGCTTCGTGCCCACTGAGTGGCGCACAGCTACAGTTATCCCGCTCCACAAGGGAAGATCCGCCTTGGATCCTGGGAAATACCGTCCCATCAGTCTGACAAGCCTGATCTGCAAGGGCATGGAACGCATTATCATGGAACTTATAAATAAAGACATTGGCAACCTTCAAACACTGGACCCCACCCAGTTTGGGTTTGTGAAGCGCCGATCTCGTCTCCTGAATCTGATTGACTTCTTCAAATCAGTCTCCAGAGTTGTGGATGAAGGTAAGGCAGTCCACACAGCCTATCTGGACCTTGCCAAGGCCTTCAACACCATCCCCCACTCTGGAATCATAGATAAACTTACTAAGCTGGGCATAAATCCCTACGTCACTCGATGGGTTGCCAACTGGCTTACTGACAGAACCCAGACTGTAAAAGTAGCCAACTCCAAATCCAGCTCCAGACAAGTGACAAGTGGAATACCTCAGGGTTCAGTCCTGGGACCACTCTTGTTTGGCATCTACTTCTCTGAAGTACAGGCATACACTAAGGGACTCTGGCTAACAAAGTTCGCAGATGACTGCAAACTGGGAGCCATTATTGAATCCCCAAATGATGTGGATATTCTACAAAACGGCCTTACAGAAACAGATGCCTGGTGCCAGAGCCATGGGCTCAAGCTTAATGCCAAGAAATGTATAGTTATCCCCTTTGGAAAAAAACATGTACTTATGAATTAACACATAGGTGGCAGGACACTAAACATCAAAAGTGTGATGACAGACTTAGGGACACGTGGACAGTGGTCTCACTTTCGATAACCACATCGCCACAACAGTCAGGAAATCCTTCTATGTGGCACACCTCATCACTAAAGGCTTTTCATCCAGAAAAAAGGAGGTCATTGTCCCACTGTACTCATCCCTCATTAGACCCATTATAGAGTATAATGCCCTGTTTGGTATGTACCTCACCAGACATCTGCAACAGCTGGAAAGGCCACAGAAATATCCCACTAAAAGAATCACAGGCCTATGCTGACCGTCTAAAAAAACTCCAGCTATATTCTGTGGCATATTGTCTACTCAGAGGTGATCTCTGCTTAACATACAAGGCCATGTCAAACTCTGAGCTGTTGGACATGCTCCACTTAAAGAAATCCCAATCCCTCAGAGCCACATGCTGCAGGGATCTAAACCTTGTCATCACAATGAACAAAACATGCTGGAGGGATAGGTTCCTGACCCAGAGACTCCCCATACTCTGGAATAGACTGCCCATACATGTCAAGCAGAGCGCCTCATTGGCCCTCTTCAAAAGGAACCTTGATGATTGGATGGAAGATAGGAAATCCACCCCGGGGATCATGTCAGTTGCCCTGCTAAACAGGGGTCCAGAAAAGTAAATATTGTGGTAAGAAATATCCAGGGAATTGTTATGGCTAGGCTTGCATAGGCTCTAGGGCTGATAGCCTAGTACCAACCTATGAACCTATGAATATAAAATGTAATATCAAATGTTGTGCTAGGCAATGCACATCACTTTGGTAACATGCAGAACTACAACTATTGACCCATATGCCTAAGAACACTTATCTGCAAGGCTAGGGAAGGAATCAGCATGGACCATATCCACAGGGACATAGGTGATATTCAACACACTTGACCCTACCCATTTCACTTTGTCAAAGGAGCTTCTTACTTATTGAACCTTTGGACTTCTTGGATACTGACCTCACAGACCTGGATGAAGGATAACAGGACATACTACCTATGTTGGCTTATCCAAGGTCTTTGACACTATCCCCCCATTCATGTGTCATAGTGAAGATCTCCCATGTGGGAATTAAGCCATACAGTAGTATAGGGATAGGCAACTGTCTCTCTGACATAACCCACACTATAAAAGTTAGGGACTGCACCTTCATCAGTAGCTACTTATCATTAGAATACCACAAGGATCTGTGCTGGGCCCTCAACTGTTTGCAAGCTACTTCCCTGAAGTGCAGGCAATAGTAGATGGCCTGTCGTTTACCAAGTTTGCAGATGACTGGTAACTAGCCGCAATAATATAGAGTCCCCCAGTGATGTTAACATATTACAGAAGGAGCTGCCACACACAAATGATGGTGCCAAACTGATGGACTCAACCTTAAAGTGCTCCTTTTGCAATGAAGTACCCCTGCTAATTATGATATATATAGCACCTCTCTAAGCTCAAACACAGTGTTGTGAGCAGTCTATACTATGTGGCCATAGTGGTGACACACACACACATTCTGCATTGCTCGCATCATACATATTGACATCACATCCAAGACCAGGGTGGTCATACCTCTGCTGTACTCTGCCTTTATCAGACCACTAATTGACTACAATGCTCCCTTCTGTCTGTACCTCACGAGACACCTGCAGCAATTGGAGAAAACACAGGGTTGCATGCCTGGCCAACTCCAGGGCCTCCAAACATGACATACATGGAAATACTGAAGGACATGTAAGTGTACTCAGTGTCATGCAGGATGCTGAGAGGTGATCTATGCCTGCCCTACAGAGCAGTCTCAGACCATGCCCTACTAGAAATGTTGCACATCTAAAAATCAAATGAGACAAGAAAAACTTGGCCCAGGGTTCTCAACCTAGCCTGTGACATAAACAGAACATGCTGGGGAGATAGATATATCCCCCAGTGACTCACATTCCTCTATAATAGGTTCCCACTGTGTGGGAATCAGTGCTCCTCAATGTCCCTGTTCAAGCACAACCTTGACTACTGGTTGGGTGACTGTAAAGTCACCTCTGGGGTGGCACCTATATCCCTCATGGACAAGGCTCTGCTAACAATGGCCATCAAACTATGCTCAATGGTACTTATGTTTTTCCACAGCTAGGCTTCTAAACACCATAGGGTCATTACGTTAGTAGCTTCCTATGTGCATATGAAGCTATGAGCCTATGCAGGTTTCCCAACATTTTGTCTCCCACATGGCTTGCTGATGTTATCTACTATATGTTCACCTGCAGTCTTACTTTCGTAAGTCAGACTAGTGGCATGGTGCTTGTATAATGTACTGTATTCTGCAATTTGTTTACTTTGATAGGTAGGGGTTCTGTTCTCACTGCAGTCAACTGGTAGTGTGTGTCTGTGTCTAGCTAGAAAAGCATATGCATGTATCCTACACTTACTGCTCTACTCTCATGGATTGAAGGTATTTTAACTCATTCACTCCAGTGGAGCTCATAAAATTTGCACTGTAACTTCTAATGGGTGGAGCCTAAGCCTTTTGACAGAATTAAATTATGTCCTCAGATTTCAAACAAATGTTCATATCCCTGGAACCATAGGGGTTATGAAAGAAGTATAAATACCAAACTCTTCAGCACATTTTTATAGTGGTAGCATTCTTTAGGTTCTAGGTCTTAAACCAAATTTTATAAGTCACAGTAAACACAGTAACTATTACATTTGTAATATTTTTAAACAACTTACAAATATCTCAGCAACCATTCAAGTTACATACATATTGTCATCAGCATTTTATTCATCTAGCTGAGAGTTTTCATATGAGGCTAAGGACTTCTGTCCGTGTTACTTGTTTGTTGAGATATTAAGAAAATGTGAAAATTATATCTATACAAATAAGTATCATAAAACAACAGTAAATATCTATTTACCTGCACTACACAAAGATCAAATATTAATGCAGTTGAGTTTGCCATTGTGTATGCTTTAAGATGAAATCTTTTAAAACCTTGTACATAACTTGATTTTGGAATTATTGATACAAATATGAACAAAAAATATTTGATGCCTAGAGGTGTCAGTAGGAGTTAACTGCAGATGCACCTGGAGGCGTCACTTGGATGTAATGAGTTAATGCTTGTACATTCATTTCATGCAGGCTTCCCAGCTTCTTCTCTCCAACATATACTGCTGATATCATCTACTATACGTTGACCTTCAGCCATATAAACGTCAGACATGTGCTATGGAGCGTGCATAAAGTACTGAGTTCTGTAGTCTGTATACTTAGATAAGAGTCTGTTCTCACTGCAGTCAACTGTGTGTGTGTGTGTGTGTGTGTGTGTGTGTGTGTGTGTGTGTGTGTGTGTGTGTGTGTGTGTGTTTCTAGCCAGAAGAGCAAAGTGTGTATCCCACACTTAACACCGCTCCAGTCCCATGAAGTGACAATATTTTGATACTTGCATAGGCCTACAGATTTATTTCATGCAGGCCTCACAACTTCTTCTCTACAACATACACTGCTGATGTCATCCACTATAAGTTGACATCCAGCCATGTAAAAGTCAGACTTGTACTGTGGCACTTGCATAAAAGTACTGTGTTCTGTAATTTGTGTACTTAGACAGGTATGGGGTTCAATTCTCGCTGCAGTGAACTGTGTGTGTGTGTGAGCTGTTACTTGACATTACACAGAGCATTTTACACCAGCATGTCAGACACTGATATATTCTCTTCAAAAAACATTACTGATGTCATGCAACTCGGACTTCAGCTGTGGCACTTGCATAAAGTACTGTGTTCCATAGTTATGTACTGAGATTGGCAGGGGTTCTATATTCACTGCAATAGACTGAGTGTGTACATGTCAGCTGTTGCTTGACATTACAGAGAGCATTTTACACCAGCATGTGGGACACTGTTATATTCTCCTCAAAAGACACCACTGATGTCATCAGCTATAAAGTGCTGTCTGCGACACTTCAAGTCAGACTTGCGAGGTGGCATTTGCATAAAGTACTGTGTTCTGTAGTCTATGTACTTTGATAGGTAAGTAGGGGTTCTATTCTCATTGCAGTCAAGTGTGTGTGTGTGTTTGTGCACTTGCTTGACAGTAAAGACAGCATTTTCCAACAGCATGTGGGACATTGCTTTTCCGCCTTCCTCTCAACAGACACTGCTGATTTGCAGATGTGCAGTAACACATCAGAAGGGGGTCAGAGATGTCCTGTATTCCAGGCACAAGTCACCTTATCCTTTCCAATACAGATTTCAAGAATAGAACTTCAGTATATCTACATACATCATGGCATGGTTTGTAGGACCTGTATTATTTTGATGTGAAACCCCCGTGGTCTGTCCAGCTGCTGTAGGTGTCTGGTGAGGTATGTGCAAAAGGAAGCATTATACTGTAATAGTGTTCAGATGAGGTTTGATTTCAGTGCTGTTATATCCTCCTCAGAGCTGGATACAATGGTCTGACTTCCGATGTACATGACGTAGCCTTTCCATACCACTATGGACACTTGGTCGAAGTTCAGATTGCTATCTACATGCATTCCCAATTCTTCCACCCCTTGTTTCAGCATAGGGGAAAGTGTTGTCAATGGTGTATTTACCAGGAAATTCAGCTTTGCATAAAGCACAAATCTTGACACATTCTGCATTTATTAGTAGATCGTATAGTTATGGCACCAATCATTTGTGTGTGTTAGCCCCTCTTGTACTATAGTCACATCATTGGTAGACTCAATGATTATAACCAATATGCATAAGTCAGCAAACTTGGTAAGTTACAGATCATATTTTGTAACCTTGATTGTTCAGAAATAGATTCCAAACAGTATAGGGCCCAGAACAGATCCTTAGGGTACACCAATGGTGACAGCTGCAATGGTAGAGGTTGATTCATTAACTTTCACAGTATGTGGTATGTCAGTGAGAATATTGGTTAAGCATCTAGTGACATAAGTGTTAATCCCCAGATGGAAGAGTTTGTCAATGATATCTGAGTAGGAGGATTGTGTCCAAACTCTAGGACAGATCAAGACAGGCAGTATGTACTGTGTTACCTTCATGCAGGTCTATCACACAGAAACAATAGGGCATGACAACATCACAGATAGCATGACTCAGAACATATGCTTACCTAACACAGTGTGATCCACACTTCAACACATCCTGCAGATGAAGTATGTTCCCGTAGAAGGGTTTACATCAACATGTATCCATCTGAGTGGGCTGGGTACAGCACCTGATGCATGCATGTATAGACACATCCTGACTCTCCTGATCTGTGAGGTAGACCAACATGTCATCATGGACCTTCTCTAAATGGACACTAGTAATATCCCAGCTGTGTGCAATAGACATGTGTGAGTTTTTGATGCTACATCTATGTCTGTTACATCTGTCAGATCTCCTCAAAGAGCATTATCCTGTGGAATTTGAAAAGGCCAAGGCAGTCGACAGGATTCCACACTGAGATATTCACTCCACAATGACAGATGTGAACATCTACACCTATATCACCAAGTAGGTAGAACAGTTGCTCACATACATGTCATCTAAATATGTAGAAATGTGTGAAGTGACCTATACCTCATGTCCAGTGATCAAGTGTGTAAATCAAGGCTGCGTGCTAGGCCATTTTTTGTCCATAATTGAAATCATAGACATCAAGAATGACATACAAATCCTGTGTCCTAACAGCTGTCTGGAGGACTACAGATTGTGGACAATCATTTAATCCAACTGTGATATTAGTATAACACAGACAGTACCAACACACGTCAAAGACTGCTGCCACAGCATTGACAACACATGAGATGAAAAAAAAAAAAAGTGGGGATTTGTTTCATTATACAAACAAATGCACAAACCAAGGATCATATAGATGTCATATCCTTTCAGCAGACCAGTTGTTATGTGGCCTGTGGCCTGGGATATATGGTATGTGGAATGTCCACCAGCATGTGTCCATAGTGTTGAGTACCCCCTTGTATGTAACACAACTACTGAGTATCTGCAGGACATCCACATGACAGGCCATAATACCATCATACTTCACAGACTTCACCACACAAATACCTGAGTACAATGCACCCTTCCTCATCTCCCTCCATACACATCTTCCAATGATGTGTAACTGAAGTGTACCATTTTTGTCACTGTGAGCTGTCACACATCTATTTGTGCATACTTAGGTATTAGTTTTGTTGCATAAACATGATTGTCTGATGGCACGGAACCCCCATCAAGGTGTGCTACCACATGAATGTGTAATATCTGTTTCAGTGATGCATTTGTGACATACATAACTGTTTAATGACATTGATGGTATTGTTTACATTCATGACAGTGTGGATTGTGCCATATATATCTCTGCCATGAACACCAGTCAACTAACCTGTAATGATCATAATGGAAAGTGTGTCTTCTCACACCTCCTGCACATGTTAGTGTCAAGAGAGTGTGGTTGATTACACTCATAGATTGCTGACATGTCCTAAAAGTTGTACAAGTGTATTGGTGCAGAACCATCTATGCTCACTTAGAAGCACATATGCTGTGTCAGAGATATGGGTATTACTGGTGGTACTATTCTGATATTGTCCATGATTGAGTGATGGTTTTACTGTTGGCCATTACCTTGTATCTGTGTCCTACTTGTTGGAAGCTTTTGCTGAAATTACAGGCATACTCAGGCAAATCAGTCTGCACAGCTCACAAAATATACCCAAACCCAATTGTATTTAACATCCATGATACATGTCCTCTCCATTGCTCATGTCTGGATACTTTATCACACAGACATCCCCCACTGTTATGTCACCTTGTGTGACAGACACATCATATACATTTGTCACTGTGCAGTGAGTACTGTGCCATGTGGAGATGTAATTAGTGTTCCTGCTGCAACTGCCTTCTTTTTACATTTCCTCGTGTGTAGTACATTACAATGTTTCACCTGTCCTCCTTCCTAGTGTTCATCCCTAAACTTCATTTGTGCATCCCTATTCAATAAACACACTTCCCATGACTGTTTCTTATAAATAGCAGTCCATGTACCCTTACAGATCATTGACACAACTTGTACAGACTGCCTGAAATGGGATCACACAATACTCAGCAGTATATACACTGTCCAGTCTTGTGCCTGCAACACGTACATTAATATATGAAAAACCCCGGTGGTCCTTGTGGCATTCCATGCAATTCTACTAACCCAGTATGCTGAAGTGAACACATACACTGTCCTGCCCACGCAACATAAAACATTAATATATGAAAAATTCTGGTGGTCTTTGTGGCATTTCATACAATCCTGCTAATCCAGTATGTTGGAGTATACACATAAACTGCCCTGTCCTGTCCCCACAACATAATACATTAATATATGAAAAACCCTGGTGGTCCTTGTGGCATTCCACCCATCCCTCTAACCCAGTATGCTGGAGTCTACACATACACTATTCTGTCCCTGCAACATCATACATTAATAAATGAAAAACCCTGGTGATCCGTGTGGCATTCCATGCAATTCCGCTAGCCCAGTATGCTGGAGTATACACATACACTGACCTGTCCTCGCAATATAAAACATTAATATATGAAAAACTCTGGTGGTCCTTGTGGCATTTCATACAATCCTGCTAATCCAGTATGCTGGAGTGTACACATACAATGTCCTGTCCTGTCCCCGCAACATACTACATTAACATATGAAAAACCTTGGTGGTCCTTTTGGCATTCTGCCCAATCCCTCTAACACAGTCTGCTATACTGTAACTAAGTTCACTATCCATATTGCTTTATACATTTTCCTGGCTGCCATGAAACCCTGCCTGCCTACGTTCGAAGGCGAGCCGCAACATGCATATTCATTAAGCACTGCTGCTCACCACACAAACACATAAATTCCATGTAGGCTTCATGTGAAGCCTACACGGAGTTTATTGAATTCCAGGGTATACGTAACCTACTGGTGGACGAAGGCTGAACAATCAAGCTTCAATTGCCAGCGGTTCAACATACAGATGAATGGAGCTCCTCCATAGGAAATCATGTCAGCAAGTTGTGCTGAAGTTATATCCTTTTTGAGGGAATTTCCCTCTTCTCTGAGTTGGTGCAACTATGCAGCTGGTATATATAAGTTTAGGAGGGTGACAGGTTTGCTCCCCACATTGTGAGCTGCAGGGAGGGGGGGGGGTTGCCAAAAAACACCTCAAAAGTATTTTTTTCTGGCAGTTTTTTTTTCACAAATGCGGCTCGGGGATTCTGATCGTTGGTGGATTTCCTTTCATCCACTACAAGTGCTTTATATATTTTATATCAAGCATTTGACAAAGCTTGTTTATTCAAATAACAGGTGTATTTTAATATGACCTTTGCTTACTTGCCTGTTTGAATTCCACCTGATTTCTAAAGTTCTTTGCAATAAAACACTACAATAAAGTATTGAGCAGAGCTGTTTTAATAACTCTTAAAATGTCATGTTTATAAATAATGATATACTTTGTCAGTGTATGCTTATATAAAGTCTGCAAGAGAATATTTGGTTTACTCTGATGAAGCCTTGTCAGAAAAAGCTTACACTAATTAAATAAAGCTAAATCCTGCTGAATGTCAGTGTGGCATTTATTTTTTAAGTAGAAGGTATAGGTACACAAACAAAATTAAATGGAAAGCAGCCAAAAAAGGAAAGGGATAGAAGGAAAAACTGCCATTGCTGAAAAGGGAAACACAATATTAAGGGCACTATCATGAAAAAAACATGAAGTCATATTATGGTTTAAAAGTAAATAAGTCTGGAAGATAGACATCAGCTTCTACTCCTCAAAACAATTTCAAGTTGGAGACAGTTCAATGAATGTTATCAAAAGTGAAAGTGGTCCTAAAAGAAATGTTATTAAATGAGAAACACAGTAATAGAAACAGAGATAGAGCAGGAAAGAAAGAGACAGAGAGAGAAACTGAAAAATTTGTATTAATCCCCAAGTCCTGGTAACAATGTATACAACAAAAGCAATGTAGGACCCAAGCACATGCTTCCATGCGTACCCTTCTGTGAATCAGTCTATCAAACAAGACTTTGTCAGCATGCTTACATCTATGCATGTCACAAATTAAACAGTTAAAAGCAACAAAACATAAAGATTCATCTTCTTAGATATAACAAAATCATTAATCTAAAAATAAACTTGTGCAAGCTACAAGAAATGTGTATTTTGAACTGACGTACTAGCCATAATCTGGCATGATGGTAAATTACAGAGATAACCTCCCTGTATGCATAAAACTGTGCCCTGGAACATTACAGGCAGATTCTAGAAATCGTTAAAAGACACCTGCCAGTTGACTAGTGTGACCATAACAGCAAACAGGGATCAACAGCTAGCTCTTTAAGCAAGTAGAATCTAAATCATCCAGGGCAAAGTATGCGAGTATCAAAAACTTGTATACAAACAAACTTGTTAAGGTTACAAACACCCACTGCAGGTAACATGGGGTAATTTGGTTATACTGCAAACATCACAGCATAATACACACTGCAAAGTTGTGTACCTATGGAATGTGCTTAAAGTCCAGGTAACCACTGTTACAATAATTCAGTCATAGAGAAACCAAGGCATTCCTAGTTATAACAATATTCTTGCAGGAAATAATATACTTGAGTCTGGTGATGTTGATTTGTCAGCAGTTGTTCCCTGATCTTTAAGCAGCAGACATATTTTGAGAATTGCCCTCGAATTCTGCACCCAGGACACAAATCAAGCCTGATCCCACCATAATGTTATATGGGAATAGGGGTTTAATTTAGCTGATCAACTTTTTAAAATGTTGACATTTGCATGGCAAAGAATTTATGACCAACATTTAAAAAGCTGACTGGATTGTACTGAGATTGCAGTACAGTGGGGATTGAGAATTTGCTCTTTTCCAAGCCGTACTGCAATCTCAGAATTGTTGTTTATATATAATTAGCCGGGGGGGGGGGGGCAGTAGAGAGTAGCCACCTGTAAAACATTGTATTGTCTTCTTTTTAAAATGTTGATCATATGGTATAGACCATGTGAATTTCAATATTTTAAAATGTTGATCAACTAAACTAGATCCATGGGAGTAGGACCAGAAGTTGTAGTGTGCCCTAAGGTAGCATGGAAAATCAAAGCCTCCATCTTCGCCAGATTATTTGTGATTGTTGCTTGAAAAGTCCCATGAAAATAAAGGTAGTATATTATGATAACTCTTTCTTGTATTTTTATTACAAATGTTAAAATGGCATCCATTTAACTTTGAAACATACCAATCAATCGCTTTATGCAAGAAATCTGGACAAAGACTGATATAATGGGGGAACAGACGCCAAAAAATAGGGATGGAGTTTAAATACTGCTCTTAAAACCTTGGAAAGTTGCTAGAATAACAGGGTTAGTGTTAACATGCATTTTATGAGGGATATGAACTGTGAAGGTCAAATGTATGTCATTATTTAGTGACTTCAGTACTCAGATCATCCTAGTGATTTGCCAGAAAACCACACATTTTATGAGGAAGAGACCAAAAATATGACTTAAAAATCTGGAGAGTCTGTGAAAATCTGGGCAGTTGAGAGGTATGAGATACCTGATCAGCACAATAATTAGTACTCTTTTGAAGTCATAGATATGTAAACATTACAGTACATTAAAGTTATTAACATCTGTTTCCTTTACATTTATAGCAGATTGTAAGTAACATGATAAATTCTTATTTTGGACCCCGATAAATGATCGCATCCTGTTTAAGTAACAGACAATTATCTGACCTCCTACCTTAGGGACACTCAAAAGGTCAATACATGTGATTTTTTTGCAGGCGGAGCCTCCCCTTGTAACCCCCCAGTGGGGGCCCGCACCCCAAACTGTATGTAGTAACTATGACACTGAACTTCAAATTCCTTCATTTATGGCAGGATAGTGTCCAAACTGCTTTCAACAGCAATAAAAGTCAACATGATGAGGTTAAACTCATTTTCGCTGGACTAAGAACAGTACTGTAACTTTCTTTTTCAAATCATTTCTATCAGTGGAAGTATATAGTCACCAGTGATGGCTTCAAGATGGAACCTTTCAGGTCATCAAAGCAGAAAGGGAAAACCAAGGAGGGAAAAAATTTTTAAAAAAAATGGGAAAAAAAAAAAAAATTGTTTCCCCAAAATTCTTTTTTTTTTGGCACCCATGTTTTCCCTTTTTGTCCTATTTTCCAAATTGGCATACTCAGGCAAATCAGTCTGCACAGCTCACAAAATATACCCAAACCCAATTGTATTTAACATCCATGATACATGTCCTCTCCATTGCTCATGTCTGGATACTTTATCACACAGACATCCCCCACTGTTATGTCACCTTGTGTGACAGACACATCATATACATTTGTCACTGTGCAGTGAGTACTGTGCCATGTGGAGATGTAATTAGTGTTCCTGCTGCAACTGCCTTCTTTTTACATTTCCTCGTGTGTAGTACATTACAATGTTTCACCTGTCCTCCTTCCTAGTGTTCATCCCTAAACTTCATTTGTGCATCCCTATTCAATAAACACACTTCCCATGACTGTTTCTTATAAATAGCAGTCCATGTACCCTTACAGATCATTGACACAACTTGTACAGACTGCCTGGAATGGGATTCCACAATACTCAGCACTATATACACTGTTCTGTCTTAAGCCTGCAACACATACATTAATATATGAAAACCTCTGGTGGTTCTTGTGGCATTCCATGCAATTCTACTAACCCAGTATGCTGAAGTGAACACATACACTGTCCTGCCCACGCAACATAAAACATTAATATATGAAAAATTCTGGTGGTCTTTGTGGCATTTCATACAATCCTGCTAATCCAGTATGTTGGAGTATACACATAAACTGCCCTGTCCTGTCCCCACAACATAATACATTAATATATGAAAAACCCTGGTGGTCCTTGTGGCATTCCACCCATCCCTCTAACCCAGTATGCTGGAGTCTACACATACACTATTCTGTCCCTGCAACATCATACATTAATAAATGAAAAACCCTGGTGATCCGTGTGGCATTCCATGCAATTCCGCTAGCCCAGTATGCTGGAGTATACACATACACTGACCTGTCCTCGCAATATAAAACATTAATATATGAAAAACTCTGGTGGTCCTTGTGGCATTTCATACAATCCTGCTAATCCAGTATGCTGGAGTGTACACATACAATGTCCTGTCCTGTCCCCAACATACTACATTAACATATGAAAAACCTTGGTGGTCCTTTTGGCATTCTGCCCAATCCTCTAACACAGTCTGCTATACTGTAACTAAGTTCACTATCCATATTGCTTTATACATTTTCCTGGCTGCCATGAAACCCTGCCTGCCTACGCTCACAGGCGCAACATGCATATTCATTAAGCACTGCTGCTCACCACACAAACACATAATTCCATGTAGGCTTCATGTGAAGCCTACACGGAGTTTATTGAATTCCAGGGTATACGTGAACCTACTGGTGGACTAAGGCTGAACAATCAAGCTTCAATTGCCAGCGGTTCAACATACAGATGAATGGAGCTCCTCCATAGGAAATCATGTCAGCAAGTTGTGCTGAAGTTATATCCTTTTTGAGGGAATTTCGCTCTTCTCTGAGTTGGTGCAACTATGCAGCTGGTATATATAAGTTTAGGAGGGTGACAGGTTTGCTCCCCACATTGTGAGCTGCAGGGAGGGGGGGGGGGGGTTGCCAAAAAACACCTCAAAAGTATTTTTTTCTGGCAGTTTTTTCACAAATGCTCGGGGATTCTGATCGTTGGTGGATTTCCTTTCATCCACTACAAGTGCTTTATATATTTTATATCAAGCATTTGACAAAGCTTGTTTATTCAAATAACAGGTGTATTTTAATATGACCTTTGCTTACTTGCCTGTTTGAATTCCACCTGATTTCTAAAGTTCTTTGCAATAAAACACTACAATAAAGTATTGAGCAGAGCTGTTTTAATAACTCTTAAAATGTCATGTTTATAAATAATGATATACTTTGTCAGTGTATGCTTATATAAAGTCTGCAAGAGAATATTTGGTTTACTCTGATGAAGCCTTGTCAGAAAAAGCTTACACTAATTAAATAAAGCTAAATCCTGCTGAATGTCAGTGTGGCATTTATTTTTTAAGTAGAAGGTATAGGTACACAAACAAACTTAAATGGAAAGCAGCCAAAAAAGGAAAGGGATAGAAGGAAAAACTGCCATTGCTGAAAAGGGAAACATAATATTAAGGGCACTATCATGAAAAAAACATGAAGTCATATTATGGTTTAAAAGTAAATAAGTCTGGAAGATAGACATCAGCTTCTACTCCTCAAAACAATTTCAAGTTGGAGACAGTTCAATGAATGTTATCAAAAGTGAAAGTGGTCCTAAAAGAAATGTTATTAAATGAGAAATACAGTAATAGAAACAGAGATAGAGCAGGAAAGAAAGAGACAGAGAGAGAAACTGAAAAATTTGTATTAATCCCCAAGTCCTGGTAACAATGTATACAACAAAAGCAATGTAGGACCCAAGCACATGCTTCCATGCATCTTCTGTGAATCAGTCTATCAAACAAGACTTTGTCAGCATGCTTACATCTATGCATGTCACAAATTAAACAGTTAAAAGCAACAAAACATAAAGATTCATCTTCTTAGATATAACAAAATCATTAATCTAAAAATAAACTTGTGCAAGCTACAAGAAATGTGTATTTTGAACTGACGTACTAGCCATAATCTGGCATGATGGTAAATTACAGAGATAACCTCCCTGTATGCATAAAACTGTGCCCTGGAACATTACAGGCAGATTCTAGAAATCATTAAAAGACACCTGCCAGTTGACTAGTGTGGCCATAACAGCAAACAGGGATCAACAGCTAGCTCTTTAAGCAAGTAGAATCTAAATCATCCAGGGCAAAGTATGCGAATGAACTTCGACCAAGTGAGCTTTCAGTCAAGTGAGCTTTCAGTGAAGTGCAATGCCTGGTATCATTTTCGACTAAGTGTAATTCGACCAAATGTATGGAATCCATATATATATATATATATATATATATATATATATATATATTCCTGTCTACACATATGTAGATTTATGTATGTTTGTGTGTGTTTTTGTTCTCATTGCAAGCATTGTTAAACAGACAGAGAGAGAGTGAGATATATATATATATATATATATATATATATATATATATATATATATATATATATATATATATATATATATATATATATATACCAGTGCACATATATATATATATATATATATATATATATATATATACATACATACAGCACAGTGGCAAATGAAGATGGAACATGTGGCATATGGGTGACACAGTGGTGCGGCAGGTAGTGCTGGCACCTCACAGCAATAGGTTCTTTTGGTTCAATTCTCAGTTGGGGGTGCCTTCTGTGCAGACTCTGCATAACCTCCATTTGTTTGTGTGGGTTTTCTCCTGGTTATTTGGTTTTCTCCCACATTCCAATGGCATATAGTGGGTGGAGAGCACTCTCTAAACTGGCAGTAGGAGTGAGTGTGCATATATATATATATATATGTGTGTGTGTATATATATATATATATATATATATATATATATATATATATATATATATATAGGTTTACCATGACAATGTCGCCGTGCACTTGCACGGCTATGAAGTATTCGAACATCAGATGTTCGAATACTTCATAATGCGGCAGGTCATCTGAGCGAATGTTGTAATTGCGAATGGACTGTGCATTCGGAATAACAACGTCATCATGGGAGCGGACCGCGGTACAGGGCGGACAGGAAAATCCACCCCTTCCCCCACTGTAGTGCGATCTCGGAGTTGGAATACTAAGTTGGGCGGGTGTGGGCCGCACAGCCCCCTCATTAGTGCAGGGGGCACAGCCCCCCTGCATACGCGTGTGTTTAGGTTGGGTAGTTCTGTGTATTTGGCAGGGTGGGCGTGCTCTGTGTTGCCGTAAATGTCGCGAGCGACATTTTCGGTAATACAGCATTGTTTTCGGGTTTACTATGTTTCGAAAATGTGAATTTTCGATCCATAAATTCGAAAATAAAGACATGATTTATTTTTATTTTCGAATTTATGATAGTAAACCATATATATATATATATAGATATAGATAGATATATATATATATATATATGTATACATGTGGTATAGCAGAACAACTATGGAAGGGCTAACCACCCAGCTGTGTGAACACTGAATCTAGATGATTGCCACTTTTTGTAGTCATATGCCAACTCCATGTACAAAAATGGGAATAAAGTGTTGTGGATGGATGGGTATATGTCTGCATGCTGTGTGGCTGGCACTTTAGATGATTATGGGTATATGTCTGCATGCTGTGTGGCTGGCACTTTAGGTGATTATGATATGTTTATATCATGCTTTGTACACTTACACTGTACCACTGACAACCCTCAGAGTTGACCAAGTAGTGAGGGACATGGAGACACACATAGACAGTAATCTAGCCTTTGGCCATCTCGAGCCTACAGCATGAGGAAATCATTCTATGTTGTGCAACTTATAAACAAAGGTACGGCATCTAGGTACAAGGAGGTCATTATTCCACTACATTCGGCATTCGTCAGACCTGTCATTGATTACAATGCTTTGGTATGTATCTAACCAGGCATATCCAACAATTAGAATATCCACAAAGCTTCCTCACTAAAAGAATACAGGGAGTAATTACCATGCCCTATGCAAACTGCCTCAAGGTGCTATGCCTGTATTCTGTCTCCAATAGACTGTTGAGGGGAGATCAATACCTTGCATACAAGACATTGTCAGACCCCACCCTGATGGACCTCTTGCATATTCACAACACAAACAGCCCAAGAATTACTCACTCAAAAGACTTAAACCTTGTCTGTGATATATTAGTACCTGCTGGACAGGCAGGTATATATCCCAGAGACTACCTCTTCTCTGGAACAGGCTCCCCATCCATGTGAAGCAAGTGTTACTTGGACTATTGGATGGGGAGCAGAAATTTCATCCCTGATTTGGCACTTATGTCCCTAATGGGCACAGGCAGCCTGCAAATGTTTCATCTGAAAAGACCCTGCTTACATTTATCAAGGGTACCAGAACTTGTCAGAGATTTGAGGTGCATGGCTAGGTTTAAAACCATCCTTGTGGTTGTTAGCCTAGTACACACCTATGGACCTGTTGATCTATGAGATGGGGTGTATGTGGCCAATTAATAAACTTCTGCAATCTGTTGTAGAGATATGGCTGAAAACAGCTATGGTGTTCTGTTGTGTTGTCCAAGAACTGGGGTAGCATTGATACTCCTGCTGTGTTGCTCATTTGCACATGTTCAGTGCACAAGATAGAGGATTGCTGCATTTTTACACATCTATTTTTATTTTTATTGTATTTATTTATCCTTTATTGACCGGGTTAGTCCCACTAGGCTACTGGCCTCTTTTCAGGAGAGACACTGAGTGGTATTGATCTTACTGGGGAGAATATAGTCAGAGTATCAGGGAAGTTCCCCCTACTCTTTTTCAGTAGGTGCTGTGGGATTTTTACATCCACTTGAACTCTGCTCCGACTCAAGCAGATGGGACTTTGTTTTAATGTCTCATCCAAAGGACAGTACAAGCAGGAGTGCAGCACCCTCTAATGATGTAATATAGTGTCAGCAATCCAATCACCTGGAGTGGAAATAGAACCCACAGCTTTCTTGTCTTCTGGCACCGATGGCAATTGTGCTACTTCTTCAGCCATTGATCTTGTACTTCTACTCCAGCATGTACAAATCATGTGTAGGCTTCTTCCATGCATTTCCATGCCTACTAACTTGGTTTGCTGCACACTGTTTCTATGAATCATGTCCAAATTATCAAAAATATTACAGCCATATATTCCGCAAACAAAAGAGCTCAGAAAAAAGAATAAATGCAGATATTTATGCTCGTGTCAAAAATATTCCATCATAACATGATGGCAGAAAACCCCTAAAATTATTCAGCTACTACATCATAACTGATTTAGCAAGCAGGACGAAATGTTAATAACTAAAGTTTATTTAATAAATTAGTTTATTAAATAAATATATTGATAGAAACAGTGTAATAATTTACAGGATGCTGACAGAAGTTCATTAAATGGCATCAACCTCTTAGAGCAAGAAATCGGGGCAAAGCCATAAATAATGGGGAACAAAGGCCCAAACATAGCGGCAGTTTTTAAATATTGTTCTTACAAACTTAGAAAGTTGATAGAACAACAGGTTTTGCATTAGTATGCATTTTATAAAGGATATAAAGTTTAAAACTCAAATTGCTGTTATTATTTTCTGACTTCAGTCCTCAATGATTTGCCAAAAACAAAACCCACAATTTTTGGAGAAAGAGACCAAAAATACGAGGCAAAGGTCTGGAGATTGTGTGAAAATCTAGAGAGTTGAGAAGCATGAGAGGCATTCTTTAAATGTGCTGTACATTGTGGCCAAATTGTGAGAATATATTTCAAAAAGAAGGGGTAAAAGGAAAGTGAACACGTGCAGAGAAAGGCAAAACAGAGTACAGTCAGGCAGACATTTGCAATACTGAAATGTAAGAGTTAACATTTACTATGAGTCATAAGCAGGCAGCCTATCAATAAAGCAGGATGAGCAGCCTACATATTAGTACATTTGATTAGAATCTCATGGCAAAACAATGCTCCATGGAGGTTATCTTCTGCTGGGTATAAAGTAATATTTTACTGTCTGTTGTCTTCAAGAGCTCTGAGTTTAAAACTGGTTGCATTAATTTTTAGATTTTCTACATTTAAGGGTTGGATATTTACATTAATTTTTGATTTTGGTATTATTATTACAATTTTTTGTATTTTAAACTTTGTTTTACTTCAAACATTTTTTTCTTGAAGTCTTCTTATTTAAGGTATTCACCTACATTCCTCTTCAGCTACAAGAACTCCAAGTTTAAAACTGCTTTTTGACTGCATTGATTTTTGGACCTTTTCCCACCCACCTGCCATCTCTTGCTATGGTTTTAAACTCAGTGTCTTTTTAGCTTCCTGCCCCTACTGTAAATTAAACTTTGTAAGTCCATCCCAGTGCTATTTCTTCTGGACACTGATTGTTCAAACTGATAAGCCACTCCTATTTGACTCTTAAATCTTGAGTCAGCCTCTGTTTCACATAATCCCATTTCAACTAATTCATGCTGCAATATTCAGTGTTAATTTGAATTGTGTATTGCTCTTTTTTTAAACAAAAGTCAACTGTTTGCATTTTAACTTGGTCTGAGACTTTAGTTTTATAGTACTCCTCACAGCAGTGGAAGAATTGTGAGTGGCTGCAGGATTTGAGCCTCAGTTATTTCATTTCTACTGCTTTTTACTGTTTGTACTTTACTTGGTCTAAGGGCCTTAGTCTTGTTGCATAAATCACAACAGTGAAATAATTATTTTGACTTGCTACAGGATCTGAGTCTCACTTATTACATTTCTACTGATTTTTTCTGATTGAATTTTACTTAATCTGGGAACCAATGTCTTGCAGTATCATTCACAATAGTGAGAGAATTATGAATTGCTGCAGGATCTGAACCCAATTTACTACATTTCTACTGCATTTTTTCTGCTTGCATTTTACTTGGTCTGTGGACCTTACTCTTGTCTTGTAGTATCACTCACAATAATGAGAACATAGTTGAATTGCTGCAGGATCTGAGCCTCATTTATTACACTTCTACTGCATTTTTTCTGTTTGCATTTTACTTTGAATTGCTGGAGAATACATGTACACTGCATTTTTACTGTTTACTGATTGGATTTTTCTCTAACTCATCTCCTATAACCTAGCAGTGGTTTGCAGTGTCCTGTATAGATGCAGCCATCTAGAGTTGTAATTTCCATATAAAACTTCCTCTGCTATTTTCTCAAGAATCTAGCTGAGTGTAGAGCAGCTAGTTTCTTCACTGAGAAGCATTACCCCCAAGAGTGTTGTTTTAGATCAATCTTAGACTTCTCCTCCCACCCTAACAACTCTAAACCCAGATTGCACTACCCTTTTTAGATCACAAAAAAGAGGATCCACAGCTACGGGTTTGTACTTTCCTACTCTCTCTGTACTCAGCCTAGAGGAAATGGACATCTTGAGACAATGTAGCAATTTCCTCATGCTTACTGACAACCACCTTTTTCCTAAGCAGACTGACACAGTAAGTGAGAGCTGTAATTATACTATGTCTTTGGAGGAAAAGCTCTCTCATACAGACACAGTTATCTCCAAACAGGTGGTCACTAACACACACACTACACCTACTATGGATCAGACATATAAATTCACATATGCTGAGGCTCTTAAGACGTTGTCCTGTTCGATTCTCAGCTAGAGCGTCTTCTGTGTGGAGACATGCGTGAATGGGTGTACCTTTGTTGAAGGTTGTGCGTCAGGGCCAGCAACTCGGCATGTAAAAATCTACTGCCAATCATTAGCAGACCGGAGTTCCGCTGTGGCGACCCCCTAACTGGGAAAAGCTGAAAGACAGAAGAAGATGCTGTGGCTCTTAAATACAAACTACCCTAACATCAAAGGTTCCCATACTCTGCCCAAAACTACCTCCCAAACACTCTACAAAGACAACACTCACCAGGACATGTAAAACCACTACTCACAGCATCTCAACCTCTGAGCCCTTAAGGCAAACTGACATACAACCCAATATATTGGCCATTGAAGACTGTTGTGAGACACACTGATGCCTCCTTCATCAAGCTGATCAAGGAGACAGTCACGATCTGTTGCCTATCAGGGGCAAGGATCCACCAGATCCCACATCTACTCAGGACATTGAACCACAAGTACCAGTATGATTCTGACATAGTCCACGTGGGTGTTAATGACCTGAGATGTACTTCTCAAGACTATAAAGCGAGGCAGGGCAGAGCTTTCAGATTATGTGTCCCAGGTCAGCATAAGTGTAGCATTGAGAAGCATTCTACATTCTCCAAGGATGATACCACCATATAAACAAAAGATGATTTGTTGTAGTTGCTGATGGCATTCTAAGGGGGTCCAATATTTGCCAGCTTGGGAGGACATGCTTGACAAACCACTCTGTTTTGCCAGGGGTGGTTTGCACCTGTCTCCACTAGGCTTTTGAATATTGCCCCAAACATTATCCACCCCATATAGTGCCTTTTTTAGGCAATGTAAATCTGATAAATCTTCCAGCATAGTAAATTCTATTTATTTAAGTTTGATAACCAGGGAAGTCCACTGGGCCAAGAAGAGCCCATTTTCAGTGGAGGCCCAGGGAGAAAAGCCCCACAATAACTGCACGTTACATTTCACATGTTACAAAAGGATATAGTTCATACAGCTAATTAAACATTTACAGATAAGCTCCATGATATTTACAATTAGCTTGTCACAATGTAACAAAAATGAAAGACATAATTCAATACAGAAATTTCAACATTTACATAAAGTGAATATTTTTGTTATAAACTCAGTTGTAGGTTTAACATTTCAAAATATATAGCTACTAACCATTAGTAGGTTAGGAAAATATTATGCATGGAGAGGGTAATAGTATATATGAGATTGGAAAGCATAGTACAACAGATATTAAAGAGAAAATTAGTTTTTGGTAGGGGAGGGATTGTTTTGGGTGGGATGAAGTAATAGTAGAGGTAGTTGGATGAGTCAACGCAAGGTGGAATGAGGGGGGGGTTAAGTTGGAGCATGGCAAGGGCATTCCCATTTGGAAGAAAGATGAGAGAGTAGCTGAGATTTGATATTTGTATGGTTAGGTAGGTTGCGTAGGTGTGTGGGGAGAGAGTTCCACTCTTTAGCTAAGGAGTGGGACAGCAGTAGATGGCCAGGAGGTCGTGCAGGTTTGTGGACCTGAAGGAGATTTTGGTTTTTGGATCTGAGTGAGCGGTTAGGAATGTAAGGTTTTAAGGAGGTAGCAAGAGCTGGGCAGTTGGCAGGTTTAAAGATGAGCTTGTGGGCAATGGTGAGTTGTAGTTAACTGAAGAAGTTGAGTAGTTCAAGCCAGATGAGGGTGAGGAGGGAATGGCAGTGGTGGGATGAGTTTTTTGAATTGGTTGCAAATTTGGGGATCTTGTGGTAGCAGGATTCAAGTTTGGACTGAAGGCCAAGATGAAGATTGGTGAAAAGAGGGGCACCATACATAAGGGAGGGGAGTAGGAAGGTGGATGCAAGAGTTTGATGGATACAGGGGCTTAGGAAGTGGTTGTACCTGTAGAGAAGACCTAACTGTTGGTGGGTTTTCTTGATTGGGTAGCATATGTGGGTGTCAAATTTTAGTTCTTCATCAATAATGATGCCAAGAAGCTTGGTGCTGGGAACAATTTCAAGGAGGGTGTTGTTTTGGCTCTGTATGGTGAATATGGATTTGTCAATGAAGTTTTTGGTAGGGGAAAAAAACATTATTTATTTATTTATTTATTTATTTATTTATCATTTGTTGATCGGGAAAGTCCGACTAGGTTCCACAGAGCCTGTTTTCAGCGGAGGCCCGGGGAGAAATGCTCCACATTAGGTGGTTTTATTTGCATTTAGTACCAGATAGTTAGACTGCATCCAGGTTTCAGTTTTGGAGAAGAATAGTTGGGTTTTTGCTAGGAGCTCAGAGGGGGAGAAGGCTGAGCAGATGATTGTTGAGTAATCTGCATACTGAATGATAGATGAATCGGGAATGGATTGGTGAAAGTTGTTAATGAATAGGTTGAAGAGAAGAGGGCCAAGAACAGAACCTTGTGGAATACCTGTGGGTGTGGGAAGGAAGGGGGAGATTGAAGTTTTCCATTGGACAGCTTGCTGGTGGCTGGACCAGTAGCTGGAAAATCAGGTGATGGTGGTGGGAGAGAGGTGTAGGGGGAGAGTTTGGATATAAGTAGGGTGTGTGAGATGGTATCAAAGGCCTTTGACAGATCTAGGATTAGTGTTGATACGAACTTGCCTGAGTCGCATTCAAAGTTTATGGTTTCAAGAAAGGAAAGAAGGGCAGTCATGGTGCTGTGGCCAGGCCGGAAGCCATGTTGGGTGGGGGAGAGGAGATTATTTAGTGTCATGCATGCCATGAGTTGTGCTTGTATTATTTTCTCTAGTATTTTAGAAAGAGGGGAAAGGATGGAAATAGGCCTGAAGTTGGTGGTATCAGTATTTTTGCTACCTTTGTGGAGGGGGCTGACGTAAGCATGGCACCAGATAGAAGGGATGTATGATTCTTGTATGGATCTATTTATAAGAATAGAGGTGGGATAGGCAATGCTGTCTGCAGATTGTTTAAGGAAGGCGGTTGGAAAGTTGTCGGGTGCATTGTGACAGGGTTTGAGTTTGAGAAGTCTTTTTATAGTGCTTGTGGGGATGGATTTGAGGCGGAAGGATGTGGAGGAAGGTTGATTGGGGTGATGGTTGGGGCAGGAGGGGGGGTGGTGGTGGAGGAGGGGGATGGGAAGGAGGCTGACAGTTTAGCTATGCAGTCTATGAAGAATGAGTTGAACTGGCTGGCTGCTTCAAGGTTGGAGGAGTTGGGGTCTGGGCAGGAGTTTTCTTTGTTGCCAGGATGCAGCATGGATGAGATGGAGTCCCAGAATTTTTGGGGATTTGTTGAGTGCAAGGACTGGAGTTTGGAGTAGTGGGCTTTGCAGTCTTTAATTATTATTTTTTTGCAGAGTTTCGTAGTTGCTTGTACTCTAGGAAGGTGTTAGGGTTTTTATGTTTTTGATATTGTTTCCATTTTTTGTCCCTTTGGTGCAAGGCTAGTTTAGTATCTTTTGATAACCATGGGCAAGGATTGGTTTTGATGCATTTGGTTCGGGGGGCGGGGGGGGCTTGCTGATTGTGAAGGGATAGGAATGAGTGCTTAAAGCAGGAAACGGCATCATCTAGAGGAAGGGTTTTTAGAGGGGACCAGTCAGTACGCTTTAAGCATTCATTGAAAGTTAAGAGGGTTGAAAGAGGAAAGGTTGTGGGTTTGGATGTAGTGGTGTTTATGCAATGGAGATGTAAGACAGTCAGTGAAGGCTGGTAGGTGATTGCTGAAAGGATCAGGTAATGTTCTGGCTTTGGTGATAAAGTTTGGGTGAGTTGTTAAGATCCAGTCAATGATTGTACCACAGGTACCACCTTTATTTGGTCTGGCTGGAGATTGTATTAGTTGGGAGAAGTTATACAGGTTGATTGTGTAGGATGGGGCTTCATACTATGCCATTAGTATGTTACAACCAGCAATGAGGTGTGTGACTGTTTCCAATTCTATTTTACAAAACCTACATTTGTCTGTTTCTCCCACATGTTCCATGGACTTTGTAAACCAGCATGTACATAGCCCACTGTCTTGGGCTGCCAGTATTAACCTTTCATCTCTTGGTTTGAATTTGCCTCTCCTTAACCATTCCTGTGTTTGTTCCTGATCAACATGAGGTTCTTCCAGAAGTTTTCTATGCTTGCAACTATATTTATGCATTTTCCAAATTTCTTGCCTTCTCATCTGGTCCTTCACCTTATACTTTATCTTTTGTTTTTTGGCACATTCAATTGCTGCCTGGTTTTATCTACTTCTGGTTTAATTTCCATTCCTGCTTGATGCTGACATGCTTCTGCTAGATTAAGCAGAGAAGTCATCTTAGATTTAGTCTCCTCATGTTTCAAAACTTTCACTACGTTTGGGTCTTGTGAGGTCAGCAGATATGTGTGGAGTCCCACCACTGCAGATCTATACATGTAATCAATTTCAAGGTGGCCCATCCCTCCTTCAGAATAGGGAATATATAATCTTGGCATGCACTCACTTTTATAAATCATTTGATGAGCATGAAGCATCCTTCTTGTTTTCCTATCTAATCTATCCAACATGTTTTGGGGCCAGTCAGTCACTTCGAAACTGTAAGTTAGGACAGGAAGAGCAAATTGGTTTATAGCCTGGATTTTGTTCCTAGATGTCAGTGCTGTTTTCAGGATTAAGTCTTCTGAAATATTCCTTACTAAGTTTTATTCTCATTTGTTTATGTTTTATTGTTGATCCTTCATCAGTTCCCAAATATTTATGCACTCCTTGCTCAAGTTCTTTTATCTCACATTCTTGTCCCAAACTGATGTTTTCCTGGTGTTGCAGTTTTCCTGCTTTAAAGGTTGCTTTTGCATATTTATCAAGATCAAAGGACATTCTTATATCATCTGAAAAAGTTTTTACAACTTGCAGTTGTGCTTTCAGTTCCTCATCTGATGAGCTGTAGAGTTTTAAATCATTGACAAAGAAACGATGAGAAGTCTTTACACTCTGTTGTTTTCTATGAGCCAAATTATAGCCATGGCCTAAGCTGTTAAGTAGATAGTTTTATGGGTTAAGGGGCATGGCAGAATATCTGCAGTGAAAAAGAGTCACCCTGGAATATCCCCCTTTGAATTTTTATCCCTGGGATAATAATTTGTCCTTATCATGGCTTAACTGCAAAGTGATCTGACACTGTTTCATGGTCACTGTAATGTAGTCGATCAGTGTAGGATGTATCTTACACATTTTTAAGCACTCTTTTATTCATGAATGTGGGATACTATCAAATGCTTTTTTGTAGTCAATCCATGCCATACTTAAATTCTTCCCCCTTTTACAGTTCTCCACTATGACTTTATTTAACAACAAATGATCCCTTGTTCTATATGACTTTCTTTTATTTCCCTTTTGTTCTATTGCCATAACTGAGTTTTCTTCTAAATGACTATAAACTCTGTCGGCATCAATTCCTGTGTATAGTTTATACCTCGTCAGAAAGCAAGTTATTAGTCTATAATTCTTAGGGTAACTTGCAGGTTCACTCTTAAGTAGAAGCATTGTTTTTCCTGTTGTTAGCCAGTTTGGTATCTGTTTCAGGTGTGCATATAAATAGCTCTTACTCATGGCTAAATCTTCATGCAAAGATGTTAATACTTTTAGCCAAAAGTTAGGTACTACATCTGGGCCTAGGGTTTTCCAATTAGAGACATTTCTTAACTTTATTTCACTGTCTTTGGCTCTTACTTCATCCCATTTCATATCCTGTACCTTTGAACTTCTTATTCTTTCTTAAACTTCTTCTATCCATTTAGCATCTTTGTTTTGTTCCACAGGATCTTCATAGATACTTCTCCAAAATGTATCTATTTCTTCTTTTTTTGGTGGGCTTTCAATTCCTTTTACTTTGTTTCTCAGTTCTCTATAAAACCTTTTTGGGTCATCAATAAATTGCTTATTTTGCACTTTTCCTTTATATTTATCTTCATATCTTCTAAGTCCTTCCACCTGTGCTGAAATTTTTAGTTTGTTATTTGTGATAGTGCATGATAGATCCTGGTCTGTTCTATTACTGTGCATTGCTTTAATCACATCTATCTTTCTTAGTAATTTTGTTGATCTATTCCCTTTTCTATAGTCTTCTAACAGTGACACTTCTTGTCTTAACTGCTTTATAGCTTTCTCTATTCGATACTTCCATGATAGTATTCAATTTCTCCCCTTCCTTTCCCTCATTAACCTGTGTTCTTGTAGTAGAACTTTATCAGTTACTAATTTAGCTGCACAGTAATATATCCTCTTTACTTCTGTTACATCGCATGGATCTTTATGGGCAGTTCTAATTATTGTGTTCATTTGTTTTATCAAACTTCTGAGATTTTGGGTTTTATTGCCTTCTGTAGTCTATTCCTTTCATTGATCTCAGTATGTCTATCTATTGGTATTAAATAAAGCAACTTTTCTCTTAGCTCGTTTTCTTCTAAACTGAGGACACATTTTTTGTTTTTCATTTCCTGCAGGTGTCCTATAGAGAGGTCTATTGCATCTTCCTGTGGCATATTCTTTCAATTTCACCCTGTGCCATTTATTGCTCTGTCATATGAGAACTCACTGGCCTATCACCCCTCAATACTAACTGTGTCAGAGTTTCCACAGTTTCCTGTTCCTTCCCTTGCCATCCAGCTTCAAGTTAATGTTTATACTCATTTTCCATGGAAGGCTAAAAAATATCTTGATATGGCACCTGACCAAATGCTTCCCATTCCATTGGTTCCTTTTAATATGGAGTTCCATTGCTCTAGCCTGTTGTGGTGCTTTCTGAATTAGATTTTCTACACTGAATCCTTCATTTTGGAGGTACTCCATAACTACAATTTCTGTTTCTTTAACTCCTCCATTATTGATCTCCTCCTTCAAATATCTGTGGTGCTGCTCTTTTTGTATTGATTAATTTTGCTTTCACCTTTGCATAGATATTACACCATATTAACTCTCGTTTTCTTTCCCATGTCCATATTTCTTTTTTATACTTTTCAAAAATTTTCTAGGTTTTGTTATTTATATTTTCACACTACCTCAGATGCTTCTTTTTCCAAACAGATCAAAGTTTTGGGTCTATATACTGTTTTTCAAAAATCTGTTGTATTAATGACCATTTGAAGCTTCTGACAGTTTTTCTTGCGGAAGTATTTTTGTTTCCTCTAATTTCTCTCTTAATCTTTTTCTATATCTTGTGTCTGGAAATTCTGGGCTTTTTGCATAATAGTAACAATGTATAATTTCTTTCTTATCCTCAATAGTCCACTCTATCGTCTATATGGCGCTTCATTGGCCTATCAGTTTTTTTTTGTGGTTTTTGCAGACTGCTACTTCCTTCTACAGCAGGGGGGGCACCCCCCCTCCCCCGGGCCTGGCCTGACAGTATTGTAGGTATATTTCTGTATTTTGAAGATTCTGCACTTCTACACTGACATTTTTTCCAGTCCTGGCACCAGTCCACCTTGTGCACCCAGCTGTCTTTTTTAATTATTGACCTACTTCTGTCCATGACATATGCTATATAAATACTGTATATATATATATATATATATATATATATATATATATATATATATATATATATATATATAAGGTACTCACCAAGACTTGAGGATGAATTCAGTTTTAGCATTACTACTGTCCTTTCCTTGCTGACTTTTCATTTTGCCATTCAGTCTCCATGTCTGGTGTGGCTTTTAGTATGGATGAATAGGTGAAAGCTAGGGTTCAGTGCAAAAATATTCAGAATTCCTTTCCTGGAGAATTTAGAGAGAGCATACATCTCATGAAGGTTTACCCTAGATGTAACAGAAGAAACATGATCTTAGAATTATAAACACCCCTAGTCTGAGTAATGCAACCCAAACTGAAGAGACAGTACAAAAGTCATCAAGTCACTAGGCTGTGTAGCAAGGGTAGTAAACTTGAGAGATGCGAGGGTAATCCTGTGTGTAGACAGCACAGGAAAACTGCAATTCTATTACTTCATCCATACTGAGAAAAGAAGGCTAACTCAGTCAGTACAGAATAGTCAGGGGAAAGGAGTGGTTAGAGTATGTGAAAAATTCAAAGATCCCAGCATGCCTGCTGTGCAACACAGGCACAGAAATGCAGCATAGTACAGATGCACCATATTATCTGATACAAGCGTATAAAACAGGAGGTTTTAATGATTAAATGAACAACAAATTGTGACCTACAGTTCCACAAATAAATACATAAATAGGTAAAAAATGAAATGAACTGGCAAAAACTCCAGAAAACATTGAAGCTACAAATCATCAGCAACACCTTATACTATAAATCTCATATAAAACACTCCAACCAATCGAAGTAAAAATATAAACTAAATGCTTCTAAAGCCCTTTCATTCGCCAATCCCTAAAGAAGCAAAGTGATTTCAATGAGGGGCTTTGTCCCCTTACACTCTTTAGACCTATATATACACCCACACCAAGTTTACATTGAAACCTAGAAAACATTTAACTTCAGGAATATATTCCAGCCTTATCCAAAATAAACATTTCCAACTTTCCTTGACAGCTTTCGTTGAACATTCACAATCAACTATTACAGCATCAACTGAACCTGATATCTTGCCATGCTTTCCTTGAAGAGGAAGAATATGGAAGAATAGAGATGAAAGCATGAGTGGCATCTGTAAGGTAATGAATCAAAGATAAATGAAGAAAATATTGTTTAACTGACAGGGTGCTGACATACAGTGTACAGCATGTATTAACAGACGGCCCAAAGAATACTTGGTACCGATGAAAGAAGGGAAGGGGCAGGACAGAGGAGACCTAGTTGCACAGCTGCTCAATGTAATTCTCTGCTCAGCCTGACAGACTCTCTCTTAGCATCTTTACACATTTTAAAAGGCATTATGTCTGCTACGTTGGCAGATGTTCTTCGTGTTTCACTGTTGCAGTCATTAAATTTGGGTTATCTGCTTGCAGGTAGCCCTCAGTCGGCCTGATTAACAAAGTCTTGGGTCCTGCGTCGGTTGCTGTCCCTTCTTCCATGACATCAGGTCGACAGGGGTATAAAACATGCAGCTGATGCCATTACATCAGTCTTTCTTGCCGTGCGGTGCCCGAAGCAGAAGCAGTTCGCAAGTGCTGGTAAACCAACTCCTGAAATTTTCGTTTTCAAGTTTCAGAACCGAAGTCTTCAACTAAAGCTAAGTACCCCATTGGGGAAACTTTTTCTTGCTCCTTACCGATGTCAGTAAAAGTTAATAATTGCATTACTTGTGGAAAGCAAATACCTCATAAAGATTTTCATTTGTACTGTATTCCTTGCCTAGGCCCTGACCCTGATGTACCTTGCTGTCGGTTTTGTGCTTTATTTAATCAGCACACTATCCTTCGTCTTTGTATTTTCGACTCTAAATATTTCGGTTCTCAGTTTAATTATCCAGAAATGTCATTAGTTAGCCATCCGACTACCGGGATTCCAAAAAAATGCAAAGATAAAGACAGAGACAGGCCACCGAGGTCCAAAACTGCCGACGATGCTTCTCCTAAGCCAGTCACTAATTCGCCGTTACTCAGTGAGGTGCTTTCTCAGCCCCTGATACCCGCTACTTCTGATTCGCAGGCCTCTACTGAGACCCATTTGAAGTCCGGTATGCCACGAGATGCTTCAACTATGGAACCCGTGGATGTCTCTACCTTGGATGGGTCCAGAGCCGCTGTGCAGGCACCGGCTTCTGAGGGTGTGTCCAGGCCTATGGACTTGCATATTAAACCGACGCCTCCTTCTTTACTTAGGTCTAAATCTCGAACCATGTCTAAAAAACCGACGCCCAGGCCACATGCTCAGGCCTCTAGGCCTAAAAAACAAATGATAAGAATGGCTGAAGATCTAATAACTCTAATCAGGGGTAGCCAACCCCCCTCCCCCCTTCTAAGAGGCCTAGGACTGAAGTTGATTATGAATCTTCTGATCAGGATTCTGTTTTTTCTGATTCTTCTGATGATTTGGATTTGCCCTTATCTACTTATGAAGATTCTGATGCAGAGGACTCCATTCCCTCTGCTTCCCCTCCTGAGGATTTTTCTTTTGGGGAAACCTTACATACTCTAAGGAAGCATTTCCACTGGGAAAGCCAGGATTTTTCTGATTCAAAAAATAGGCTTAGGGATTTCCTTCTCCTACCTCAGCATAGGCCTTTAGCTATTCCTCCTGCACTGGACATTGTTGATGATGCTTTTTCGGAATCTAGTTTGGCCCCTGATTCCCTGCCTCCTGCTCCCAGAAAACCTGACAGATACTACAGAGTCCCTGAGTCCCACAAGTTCCTTTTCAAAAATCCTATTCAGATGCAGACACTATTTCACAGGGGCCCAAGGGCATTAAGGCTTCTACTGCTAAAAATCCTACCCCTTCTGATAGAGACTCCAGGGTGCTGGATAGATGGGGTAAGAAGGTTTACACTTCTGCAGCCTTGGCCATTAGGGCTTTAAACTGCCAGTTTCATATGCTAAGGTATCAGCAACAAGGTATTGGACTGCTTAAACAGAACATGATGTTGATTCCTGACTGTGTGGAAAATAAAGAATTACAGGATTTAATGCATTCTGCTGAACAAGTTGGAAAACATACTTTGCAATGTGGTTTTGATTCATTAGAGGCCTCTTGCAGGGCTGTCATTACTGGGACTGTGCTCAGAAGGCATGCTTGGCTTAAAGAGCAATCTTTGCCTGATCATGTTAAAGCTAAATTGTTAGATGCTCCTTTAAATCAGGACCACCTGTTTGGCAATAAGGTTGAGGAAGTTCTTAAAAAGATGGAAGATAAAGCTAAATCTATGCAAACTGTTAAAGATTTTTTACAAGTTCAGCCTCCTAGATTTAGTAGGCACTGGCCCTCTAAGAATTGGTCCTTTCCAGCCCCTTCCAGGTCTTCTCAAGCCAAACCCAGGCACAGCAAAAAACCCAGGTTTCAGTCCCAGGGGACACACAGAACTAAGCAGTGGGGTGCCTCCACTTCCAAATCTGACCCCCCCCCCCATGGCAAACTGTCTCAATGACTTCCTTTTAAAATTTCCAAGCACTTATCAACTGACTGCCCCTTTGGGGGAAAGATTGCTCTTCATGCAAAGAATTGGGAACTCATTACCCAGGACAAATGGGTTTTAAATATAGTGTCCCAGGGATACAGATTTCACTTCCACATGTTGCCAACACCAAGTGGGTGGCCAGACCTACCCCCAAATCTGTGGGCAGAGGCCCAAAAACAAGTACTTTCTCTCTTAAGCATGGGGGCTATTCAGCTGGTACCAGAAGAGGAAAAGGGACAAGGTTTCTACTCGAGACTTTTCCTGGTACCCAGAAAAGACAATTCATGGCGTCCTATCCTGGACCTGTCTACTCTAAACACCTTTTTGGAGATTCCAAAATACAAGATGCTGACTCTTCACCAATTACTTCCTATGCTAGGCAAAGATGCCTGGTTGGCAACACTAGATTTAAAAGAAGCCTACCTGCTCATCCCAATCAGGGAATTTTGCAGAAGATACCTACGCTTCAAAGCAGGCTGCACTGCCCTTTGGCTTATCTACTGCACCCAGGGTATTCACAAAGTGCCTAGCTCCAGTTATTGCATTTTGCAGGCAAAGAAATATTCAAATATACCCATACCTGGACAATTGGCTAATTCAGGCAGAAAGCCAGGACATACTTTTGAATCATCTGGCCTTTGTAAAAAGGGTTCTAACTTGTCTGGGGTACTCCATAAATGAAAAGAAATCACACCTGGTACCCTGTCAACAAATTATATTCCTGGGAGCAAGCTTGAATACAACTTCCCAGATGGTTTACCTCAAGCCAGAGAAACAAATTCATTTGACAACCTACTTCAAACAAGTGGCCACAAAACCCTGCTATCTGCAAGACAAATACTGCAAGCCTTGGGGTTCATGGCCTCCTGCATTCTTCTAATTCCATATGCAAGACTGCATATGAGGATACTACAGTGGTATATAAAAAGCCTTTGGTGTCAACATTCTCAAGACCTAGAAACAATTATTCCTATCATACCTTGCCTGCACCTAGATTTCCTTTGGTGGGCAGAGGCCTGCCACCTAAACAAGGGACTACCTTTCACACCACCCCCTGCCACCCAAACCCTAACAACAGACACATCAGACTATGCATGGGGGGCTCACCTGGCAGGGAAGTGCATTCAGGGCAAATAGAACCCAAGTCAAATGCACCTGCATATCAATCAAAAATAAATGTTAGCTGTGCAGAATGCTTTGACAGCTTTCAAGGACCACATTCTTCCAGGACAACTAATGGTAAAGATGGACAACACCACTGTTATATGGTACATAAACAAGCAGGGGGGTACACATTCCTACCCCCACTGCAGACTAGCCATGGCATTGTGGAACACAGCCTTGAGCTACCAAGTGCAACTACAAGCACAATTCCTGCCAGGAAAATTAAATACACTGGCAGACAGAATAAGCAGAAACCTCATGGACCCACATGAGTGGAAACTGGAACCAAGGATTTTCAACATGTTGGCAAGCAAGTGGGGGAGCCCAGATACAGACCTGTTTGCCTCTCCCCAGAACTACCAATTGAACAAATTTTGCACAAGGACTCCTCACAAACAAGCCTGGAAAGTGGATGCTCTGTCCTTCAGCTGGAAAAACCTGTCAGTCTATGCCTTCCCCCCTCTGCCTCTGCTCTCCAAAGTACTAATAAAAATCAAACAGGACAAACCAAGGATGATTTTGATTGCTCCAGACTGGCCGCGCCAACACTGGTACCCCCTCCTGCGCAGTGTGTCATGGATATCTCCATGGCACCTGCCTCAGACTCCTTCCCTGCTGTCTCAGCAGGAGAACCAGATTCTGCACCCTCAGCTTCTAACACTGAACCTTGCAGCCTGGCTAATTACTTAATCTCTCCTTTACCATCCCTCAGCAAACCTGTGATGGATATCATTTTACAGGCAAGGAGGCCTAGAACTAGAAAAGCTTACGCTGAAAAATGGAAAAGATTCTGTGCCTGGAACCAATCTCAAGGGATGAGCACAGCAGCACCCAATTTACATCAGATTTTACAATACTTACCTGAGATGCTTCACAAGGGCTTGTCTTTTTCCTCCATTAAAATCCATGCCTCAGCCATCTCAGCTCATTCTAACACAGAACCTCCCCTCTTCTCTCATCCACTGCTCAAGCAGTTCCTCAGAGGGGCCAAAAATTTGAGACCACCCAGGAGAGCTCCAACCCCAGCCTGGGACCTTAACTTTCTCTTGGAGAAACTCACTCTACCTCCTTTCGAGCCAGCTGCTACTGCAGACTTAAAATTTCTTTCTTGGAAAATCCTTTTAGCAATCACTTCAGCTAGAAGGGTATCTGAATTACAAGCCCTTATGGCAGTGGAGCCTTTCATCATCTTTCATGCGGACAGGATGTCCCTCAGAACAAATCCATCCTTCATGCCCAAGGTGGTATGCAGTGTGGCTCTTAATCAGTCCATTCATTTGCCAACCTTCTTTCCCAATCCACAGAATAAAGGGGAATGGATACTGCATTCCTTAGATGTGCACAGACAATGTAGATTCTACTTGAACAGGACTAAACCTCAAAGGAAATCTGAACAACTGCTAGTGGCATCTGCTGCAGAGGCAGAGGGGAAGGCTATTTCAAAGCAAACCATTTCTAAATGGATAAGCCATTGCATTCATTTCTGCTATAAGCACCATGGAAAACCTATCCCCCAGGGGATCAGACCTCACTCCACCAGGGCTACATCTACCTCTACAGCCTTTCTCAGTGGTGTCCCTACCAGGGACATCTTAGAAGCTACTACCTGGAGTTCTGTGCATACTTTCACCAAGCATTATCATTTGACAATTTTTTCTAAATCCAGAGCTGGCTTTGCCACTGCAGTCTTGCAGGGCCTTATAGCTGGCCCTAATGCTATCTAAAAATCCTCCTCCCAACCATAGCTTTGGGAATCTACCCAAATGTAATGACTGCAACAGTGAAACACGAAGAACATAGTACAGTTGTGTACACTTACCATAAATTTAGATGTTCAAGTGTATTCACTGTTGCAGTCCTGGTTACCCTCCCTGCAGCCCCCTAACTTCTTTTGGCTATACCTCTACTTTCCTTTACTATGCTTAAAAGCCTTTTTGGTGTATTTCCTTTTTTGTTGGAGGTATATCCTTGTACTTTTATATGTAATTGCTTCCCATTATGGGGGCACCTGACATCTGGGGCAAGAAAAACTGATGTAATGGCATCGGCTGCATCTTTTATACTCCTGATGACCTGACGTCATGGAAGAAGGGACAGTAACTGACGCAGGACCCAAGACTTTGTTAATCAGGCTGACTGAGGGCTACCTGCAAGCAGATAACCCAAATGTAATGACTGCAACAGTGAATACACTCAAACATCTATATTTATGGTAAGTGCACACAACTGTACTTTTTTGATAGTGGGATATAGTTGGCTAGGGAATTGTGGAGTGGGTTCTTGTGACAGAGACTGTCTAGTCAAATCAAGAAAAAAGCTTACAGTACACACTGTTCACATCAATTGGTTCAGTGTGTTAGTAGTCTGCATGACCAAGTGATTTTTAAAAGGTTAGGAACTGTTTTACCCAACATCTATTTAATTTTCTCCTTTCAAGGATGTACACTATGATACCGATGTGAAAAGTCTGTAATTTTTATAACACTGGTTTCAAGGTCACCATATTATGCAACATGGCTTACTATGGATTTTCATTTTAGTAATCAGCTGTCTTCAGTTATCTCGAACTTCGAGAAGAATCGGCAGAGATGTGTCAAGGAAGTTGCATACAAAATCTTTTAATTCCTCTGACTGTGGCAGCAGAATTGTGTTGAGTTGCAGAAGTCGAAATTTAAAAGAAAATTAGGTGCTTTTGAATCAAGTGTCTTGTTCTATGCCATTAGGATAGGTCAGTCCTATAAAGAAAGCTTATGTTTAAATGCGCACTGCTTTACTAGAGTAATATACGCATATGCAAGGCCTCTTATTCTACCTGTCCTCCCAGACCTACTATGGCCTCAAGTACGACAGTTGAAGACACCCATCTTTGTATAGATCTATGTGAGTTTTGGACAAGGATTAATGTGTTGTCCTTGACAGTGTTAGGCATTATGTGGTGAGGTATTCTGAACTTCTCAAAAATATGTGTGAAGACTACTAAAGGAAAACATTTAAAGTTAATGTCAACCTAAGTGTAGAATTTTGCACTAGTTATTATACTAACTAGCTGTTGATCTAGTTAAAGCATCATGAGCTACAGAAGTTACAGGTATGCAAAGGCATGCACATATACTCAGATTAACAGTTTATAATCACAGACAACAAAGTTGTAAATCTATTCTAAAATATTTAAAAACACTTACAAAATATATGGTAAAAAATAAAATGATAATTACAATGTGAGCTCTTCATAATTAGTAAGATGAATGCTAAGATGGAATGAGTAGTAATAGTCAAGCATGCAATTTTTCATTCCAGGAATAACTTCTTTAAACTATACTTCCCTGCCATCAGTCATTCAGACATACAGCATCCCTTTTCTATAGGGAACTACTTGTCAAACCATAATGTCATTATATCTTCTGCATACAATGCGAAAGTGGCTGCCATACTGATTTAAGTCTTCATAAACACAGCTTACACACTCACATGCACTCTCTCTCTCTCTCTCTCTCTCTCTCTCTCTCTCTCTCTGTACCTCTTTAATCCATCAAGTGCTAAAACAAATCTTAACTGACAGGAAGTAAAAATACAGCAGTATAAAAAGATATCCCCTAGGATAAAGAGAAATAAACTTTTTTAAATATATTAGAAATGTCTCTTGGGTACGCACAGCTTTACTATGCCCTTGATTGAAAGATGGCATTATAAGCATTTCAGTGCAAATATACAGCTTTGTGGTTTTTAGCTGGCCTAAAGAATATTTCTTTTTTACCAAACATAAAGAATCTGAGTGAGTTTCTAAATTTCATAATATAACGACTTTTAGGAAAATGAAGGCTGCCACATTGAGCAGCTTCCCTGCCCCCCGGAGAGGTGGTTACTGACTTGAAACTGTAGTTTTATTGGCCACTAGGGGTCATTTCCATAACTCCTTCATCTTCCTCTCTTAAAACCTAGTTGCCTCATGGTTTGAGCGTCTTTTCAGGCTTGTTGGCTGTTGGTGAAGCACCCTCCAAGAGGAAAAAACTCAGAGAAGAAGGGACCCACTTTTGAGATTTTAAGTATTTTTTCTCTGTTTATTTGCTAAGTTTTTCTGCATAGCTGCCTAGCTTGAGCATTTTCTGGCTTGTTAAACTTGATTTCTGTATTAGTAGCTGTATTTAGAGCACAACCAAAAGCTGTTTGCTGAATTTCCTGTTTGCACTTAATTTTAAATCGTTTTTCTTAAAACTTGCATATTTTCTGTCCTTGACCTAGCACTCTTGTGTGGGGTCATTTACTGCACTGTTATAACTTGATATTACTTGTGAGCCTCTGCTATCTCTGTAAAAAACAAAAACAAAAAAAAAATCTTGCTTTTTCCCACTTTTCTGAGAGTTAAAAAAGTTCAGTTACAGGCTTGCTGTTCCTGAACTGTTTGAAAGTTTCTGTGAGGCCATTTTTGCTTGGGCTGAAGGAGGGTCTCTGTGTTTATCAGTGGCAGTGACTAACATTGAGCAGCTTCCTGCCCCGGAGGTGGTTACTGACTTGAAACTGTAGTTTTATTGGCCACTAGGGGTCATTTCCATAACTCCTTCATCTTCCTCTCTTAAAACCTAGTTGCCTCGTGGTTTGAGCGTCTTTTCAGGCTTGTTGGCTGTTGGTGAAGCACCCTCCAAGAGGAAAAACGCTGAGAGAAGAAGGAGCCACTTTTGAGATTTTAAGTATTTTTCTCTGTTTATTTGCTAAGTTTTTCTGCATAGCTGCCTAGCTTGAGCATTTTCTGGCTTGTTAAACTTGATTTCTGTATTAGTAGCTGTATTTAGAGCACAACCAAAAGCTGTTTGCTGAATTTCCTGTTTGCACTTAATTTTAAATCGTTTTTCTTAAAACTTGCATATTTTCTGTCCTTGACCTAGCACTCTTGTGTGGGGTCATTTACTGCACTGTTATAACTTGATATTACTTGTGAACCTCTGCTATCTCTGTAAAAACAAAACAAAAAAAAAATCTTGCTTTTTCCCACTTTTCTGAGAGTTAAAAGTTCAGTTACAGGCTTGCTGTTCCTGAACTGTTTGAAAGTTTCTGTGAGGCCATTTTTGCTTGGGCTGAAGGAGGGTCTCTGTGTTTATCAGTGGGAGTGACTAACATTGGGCAGCTTCCCTGCCCCCCGGAGAGGTGGTTACTGACTTGAAACTGTAGTTTTATTGGCCACTAGGGGTCATTTCCATAACTCCTTCATCTTCCTCTCTTAAAACCTAGTTGCCTCGTGGTTTGAGCGTCTTTTCAGGCTTGTTGGCTGTTGGTGAAGCACCCTCCAAGAGGAAAAAACGCTGAGAGAAGAAGGGAGCCACTTTTGAGATTTTAAGTATTTTTTCTCTGTTTATTTGCTAAGTTTTCTGCATAGCTGCCTAGCTTGAGCATTTTCTGGCTTGTTAAACTTGATTTCTGTATTAGTAGCTGTATTTAGAGCACAACCAAAAGCTGTTTGCTGAATTTCCTGTTTGCACTTAATTTTAAATCGTTTTTTCTTAAAACTTGCATATTTTCTGTCCTTGACCTAGCACTCTTGTGTGGGGTCATTTACTGCACTGTTATAACTTGATATTACTTGTGAACCTCTGCTATCTCTGTAAAAACAAAAAAAAAAAATCTTGCTTTTTCCCACTTTTCTGAGAGTTAAAAAGTTCAGTTACAGGCTTGCTGTTCCTGAACTGTTTGAAAGTTTCTGTGAGGCCATTTTGCTTGGGCTGAAGGAGGGTCTCTGTGTTTATCAGTGGGAGTGACTAACATTGAGCAGCTTCCCTGCCCCGGAGAGGTGGTTACTGACTTGAAACTGTAGTTTTATTGGCCACTAGGGGTCATTTCCATAACTCCTTCATTTGTCCTCGGAGGAGTGGTTTAGGGCAGTGACTTGTGGTTTGTTGGCCAATTTGGGTCATTTCCTGTCTTATCCAGCCCCTGCTATAAAGCGCTTTAGCGATTTAGCCCGATTTAGCCGATTTAGCGGAGTTGCTACTGTTGCACACTAGGGCAGCGCCCGGTTAAGCAGGTTTAAACTATTCGGCTACCTAAAGTCCACTCTTCAAATTTTCCCTTAAAACTACCTTCCTCGAACTATACTACTGATCTAATCAGCGTATCCTATAATTAAAAGATCATCTCTACTTGACTCCAAGTAGACTATTCTCTATCTGTTAAGCGTAGCACTTGCTCCTACAGTACTTATTACCTTGATACGGCACTCTTGTCATAGATAGTACCCCAAAAGGCAACCCCCATTTCTCGGTCACCCACGTCCCGAATCTTTTTAAAGTTTTTTTGTCTATTCCTTCTAGCATGTCGAGGGATCAGTTGCTAGTGTCCTCTCCTGCTCAGCTGGTGAACCTGGGAATATTGAGGCAATGTTACAATTGCCTCATGTACCTGAACAACCCTCTCCTCCTCCCACAAAACACAAATACATGCGAGAGATGCACACGGCCAAACTGGAGGCTGAGCTCTCTCAACATAGGACTGGCAAGACCAGTCAGGAGGAGAAGGTTACCACACACACTATAGACCCAGTCTCACATATTACCATTACAACCTCAAATCATACACATAAACACACAAAGACATACTCGAGGCTCTGATCAAAAATCTACCAAAACAGCAGAGGCCACCAAAGCAGACACCCAAACAACCACCACCTCAGAACACAACACCTGCAACACATAGACCTCACAGTCAGAGTGTCAAACAGTCACAGCCCTTAAGGCCAAACACAATGCCAGACACACTAGTCATTGGTGACTCCATAGTCAGACACACTGACGTCCCGCTCACCAGACTGAGTAAGGAGAAGGTCACAGTAAGCTGCCTGTCGGGCGCTAGAATCCGCCACATAACGCAAGCACTCAGGTCTCTCAACAGCAGGTACAAATATGATTCAGTCATTGTCCACGCTGGTGTAAACGACCTGAGCCGTACCTCCTTGGACTACATGAAAAGAGACATTGAGGAGCTCTCTGATTATGTAGCCCAGACAGGTATGACCCTGACCTTGAGCAGTATCCTACCTTCACCAAGAATGATGCCACAATACAGAGATAAGATGATCAGCTTTAACAATTGGCTTAAACACTGGTGTCATTCAAAGGGGATCCAGTGTCTGTCTGCCTGGGATGACATGCTGGACAAGCCACGCTGCTGCAAGGGACGGCTTGCACCTGTCACCCTGGGATTCGGATATTGGCAAAGGCTCTTGCCACCCCATAGTGCCTTTTTAGGCAAGGCTCAAATTCTAAACCTACCACCCTAGAACACAAAAAGGAAAAAAACTAAGGGTAATGCTGCTCAATGCCAGAAGTCTAAATCTCAAAATGCACACTTTCGAGGCCCTTCTCAGTATGGAGAACATCGATGTCTGTGCTGTGACAGAAACCTGGTTCAAGGCTCCTGAGAGCACCGCTATCAGGTTTTACCTCATATCATGCGTTCCGGCCCCAAAATCTGGACAATACCAAGAAAGGAGGGTATCCATATTCATCAAGGACACCCACACCTCAAGACTGGTGGCACGCCACGATGCATCGGAGACCATCCAGGTGCAATTAACCATAGGCAAGACTGCTCTGCAAATTGTAGCATGTTACAGGCCACCCTCACAAACTCAGGAACCTCACATGGCCTTCCTGAAAACACTAGAGGGATAAATGTATCACCAAACACCATCATACTAGGTGACTTCAATTACCCTAATATAGACTGGGAACACTACTCAAGCCCAAACACCCTAGCCCAAAAGTTCCTGGAATTCATAAACTCAAATGCCATGGAACAACTAGTCACCATCCCACAAGAGGAGATAACATACTTGATCTCATCATCACGAACATGGGAGCACAATGTTCAACACGGAGGTGTACCCCTCACTGGTGAGATCAGACCACAAACTAATCTCGCTGGAGGTCCTCATCCCACCCCACCTGAAATAAAAAAGACCACAGTAAAGAACTTCTCAAAAGCCGACTTCACACTTCTAAAGACTAGTGTGGTCTCCTTTAAGGCCCCGGAAAACAGTACTCAAGCCGCTGAATCACTTACAAATGCCTTCTACCAGCACCTGCAGGACTGCATGGATAAGGCAATCCCAAGCAAAACAAAGACTCTTTGTACCAAAGGCAAGCATCCAGTCTGGTGGACCCCAGCCATAAACAAACTCTACAACAAAAGGAGGAAGCTACTACAAGATAGAGCAAAATCCTTAAAAGGTAAGACACCCTTGATCACTATAAGTAAAAACTAAGAGCTCTCATAAAATCATCCAAAGCAAATTTCGAGAGAAAAATAGCTAAAGACTCAAAAGACAATCATAAGGCCTTCTTTAGCTATGTTAGAAACCTGGGAGGAAACTCCCAGATATGCTCAGAGCTAGTTCAAAATGATGTGAAGATTACTGATCCTACAGACATTGCCAACATACTGGCTGACAGGTTCAGTGCAAACTTCTCCCCTCCCCAAAGGAGAGATATCTATACCAAACGATTGCAGCCCCCAAACATCTCCAGCCCAAGTGAGAACTGCTCTCTCCAAAGCAAAAACACAGCATCCATGGGACCTGATGGTGTCCCCGGCTGTGTGCTCCATGAACTCAATGAGGAATTAAACCCACAGCTAGGACAGCTGTTTAATCAAAGTCTTACCTCTGGATACGTACCCAGGAGTGGCGCACTGCAACTGTGGTACCACTTCACAAAGGCGGTGCCTCCACCGACCCTGGAAATTACCGCCCATTAGCTTGACAAGCCTTATCTGCAAAGCCATGGAGAGGATCATAATGGACCTCATAAATAAAGACATAGGGAATTTGCAGACTTTGGATCCAACCCAGTTTGGCTTTGTCAAAGGCAGATCATGCCTTTTAAACTTGGTTGACTTTTTGAAACAGTCACCAAAGCCATTGATGAGGAAAGGCAGTCCATACAGCCTACCTCGATCTGGCTAAGGCCTTCGATACAATACCCCATTCGGTATCATTGAAAAACTCATCAGCTTAAATGTCAACCCATACATCACAAGATGGGTTGCAAACTGGCTGAGTGACAGAACCCACAGGGTCAGAGCTGCTGGCGCCATGTCAGACTCAAAGCCTGTCACAAGTGGTGTCCCACAGGGCTCAGTCCTGGGCCCACTCTTGTTTGGCATCTACTTTTCCAGTACAAGCAAACACAGGAGGGTTATGGCTGACAAAGTTTGCAGATGACTGCAAACTGGGCCATAGTAGAAAACACATCTGACACAGATATCCTTCAGAAGGGTCTCACAGAAGCGGATAACTGGTGCCAGAGCCACGGCCTAAAGTTAAATGCCAAAAATGCATAGTCGTACCCTTCGGGAAAAACAAGGTTACCTAGCTACCAAATAGGTGGCAATCCACTGAGCACAGAAGAAGTTATCAGGGACCTGGGGACCCAGGTTGATAGTAGTCTGTCATTCGACACCCATGTAGCTAAAGTAGTTAGGAAGACCTTCTACATTGCCCACCTTATCATGAAGGGATTCTCATCTAGATCAAGGAGGTCATAGTCTCCCTTTACTCATCACTCATCAGACCAATGATTGAGTACAATGCCCCATTCGAATGTATCTGACCCGACACTTGCAGCAGCTGGAGAGGCCACAAAAGTTCCTCACCAAAAGGATAAAGGGTCTCAAAAATCTGTCCTATGCTGCCCGACTGAAAGAACTACAGCTCTATTCAGTGCTCAGAGGTGACCTTTGCCTAACATACAAGGCCATGTCAAACCCAGATTTGATGAATATGCTTCACCTCAAAAATCTAGATCCATCAGAGCCACAAGGCGGAGACTTAAACCTTGACACGGCTATTAATAGGGCGTGCTGGAGGGATAGATTCATCACCCAAAGACTCCCTATGCTGTGGAACAAAATCCCGGTACATGTGAGGCAGAGCACCTCGCTGGCCTTGTTCAAGAGAAATCTTGACCAATGGATGGGAGATCGCAGATATACCCCAGGGATTACCTCAGTGTCACTGCTCGACAGAGGCACAGAAAAATAATGGGTATAGTTCCCCATACTAAAGGGGTGGCCTAAGCCACAAAACGATGGGCTAGGCTTGTAAATGCCCTCGGGCAGATAGCCTAGTATGAACCTATGAACCTATGAACCTATGAAGATAACATGTTTATTTATGCAACAAAATCATATGTGCTTCTCATCTAGTAGAATCGTCACTAGTGTAGTGTCTTGTGCATATGTATTGTGTCCCCTTCACTTCGGAATGCCAAACAATAAAGGATTATGAATGAATAAGTGTGTGGATGGCTGCAAACTTGGTGCCTTAATTATCTTCAATACAAACTATTATATTCTCAAAGAGGAATTCTATCCAGCACTTGGCACACTCTAGCTACATCAATTGCTACCTTGAGCAATTTCCTAGCTGGTGCCCCTCCCATCTTCTCCAGCTAAGGGGGAAAAAACTCCATGCAATAAAGAGCTATTAAGTTTCTATACAACAGCTGTTTCTTGAAACAATAGCAAGCTGCTAATTTATCATTTTGCTACATTTTCAACCACCCATGTGTAGGCGCACACACACACACACACACACACACACACACACACACACACACACACACACACACACAGACACACACACACACACGCACTTCAAACACATAATTTAAGCAGCCATGGTTAAGATTGTGACTGCTTAAGTGATTGCTGACACTGGAACTCAACAAATACAATCCCAAAACTGATCTGTAAGAACCAATTGTTAAACTCTTCTACAGTGCTGATTGCACTCTGTAACAGCTTGCAACTGTGCCAGATGCCCTTTTGGCCTACCTTAGCTACAGTTCTGGCATGCACTCTTTCAATCATGGCTTTAGAATTAACATAAAAATTGTAATGTTTGGGAAATCATTTGGGAAACAAGTCTGTCCCACTGAATATACCACTCAAATGACCACATTTTCACAGAATGTCCAGATTTTTCCCATCATTTTAGGTCTATTCCTCATAGGATTTGTGGTTTTGCATCATGGAGGACTGAAGTCATTAAATAATGACATACATTTGAGTTTCAGATTTCATATCCTTTAG